>NC_139512.1:105151980-105676980 GCF_947247035.1 Vipera ursinii | reverse complement strand
AGCTTAGTAGATCTCAACAGGAATGCCATCTGCCCTGTTGCTTTATTTTAGTTACTCCATGAGGTCACCTTCTTGATCTCATCAGTAGAGGGAGGCACATCTAGGGCATCCAAAACTCACAGTTGAGGAATCTGCTGTAAGACCTCAGAATCAGCTGTGGATCATTTATCGAGCAGCTTAGATAAATATTTAGCACAATGGTTTTTCAATTTTTCTTCATCTTTCATCAGACTCAACCAATCAGCTGACAGCAAGGGGGAGCTCCTGATTTAGAAGGACCATAAACCATAAACTTTATGGTACTGAAGTACTTTCTGGTGGCATGCATGTCTCCATAGTATTCCACCCGCTCAGTATTCCTCTGCCAGAGCTCATCCTGCGTTGCTCACAGTTCTGTCTGTACTTTGTACTTAATATGCTTGAATTGCTCTTTCTTTGGGATAGATAATGGATCTTTCTGCCAGTCTGCATAGGTCTTGTTCTTGGCTTGGGGAACTGCAAAACAATCTTTATGAGCCTGGGATTTCAGTTGTTGATGGAATGCAATGAATCTTTGTGAGGTAACACTATTGTCCTTTTCTGCAAAAGTTTTTTTTGTTGCTGACAGAATACAATTTTAGATAAAGTCAAATGTTGCTGCTGTTGCTGTTGCTGCTGCTGCTGCTGCTGTTGTTGTTGTTGTTGTTGTTGTTGTTGTTGTTGTTGTTATTATTATTATTATTATTATTATTATTATTATTATTATTATTATTTTAAGCTGCTTTACTGTATCACAGGCTTCCACCAAAGAGATTTGCCATATAATATGATGAGTTGGTTGTGAGCTGTCATTAAAGAATTGAAGTTTGAGCATCTTTTAGACATGCAGAACTAGACTGAAGCTTCTTCAAATGCAAGGTGTGAACAAGCACTTCAACCAACAGTTGGAGGACATTGTGGATATTAAAGTGTTTGGAGCTATTCACAAGTTGTTATTATATGTTCGTTACATTTTATGCTTTGTTACTTAATCAGCATTTGTAATCAACATTTATGGTTATAGGGTAATATTTTAGTAATTACCAGATTGGGAACAGGTCTAATACTTTCTTTATGATTAAAGATTTTGATAAAATGTGTAAATATCAGGGTTCTATATATTGCTTGAATTATTTTTAATTAACATGCAATATCCCAAACAAAATGTCCATGTCACACAGATAAATGTTTCAAATTGTTTTCCTCTGATTAATATTAACAGATGGTTTTAAATGCCTATGAGGTTATACGGAGGAATAAATATTCTTAAAAAGAGACTTGGAGTCAGAATTTTTTAAAGGGATTCTCAGTATTAAGTATTTTATATCTGGCCTGTATTAAGTATTTTATAATAATATAATATCAGAGAAAATGTGGGATAAACAACCCACCCAGGTTTTCGTTATTCAAATTCTTGATTCTAATGAAGAAGGGGGTTTTAATTTTAATTTTCATCATTTAATTCAGTTATGGTTTATTATTGCTGTTGAGTCTTTTCTGACACTTTGTA
Source organism: Vipera ursinii (assembly GCF_947247035.1). Lineage (NCBI taxonomy): Eukaryota > Metazoa > Chordata > Lepidosauria > Squamata > Viperidae > Vipera > Vipera ursinii. The sequence goes on along the minus strand of NC_139512.1, from coordinate 105,675,452 downwards.
CCTAGTGGACATAATTTTGTAATGTTTGCCTGTCTGTAATTACTCGGGTTCTTTTAAACTCATGCATGTCATAAATGACAACACTAGATGCCTTGTCTTTGGGCAGCCTCTGTTTCTACTTCCTTTGATTTTCCCAAGCATTAAGGTCTTCTTCAGGCATGGTTGTCTTCACACTATTGGAATTCAACTTCATGTAGATTGACTTGCTGCACCTCTTTAATCTATTAATCAGCAGATGCAGAGATAATTAGCAAAGAGACCCTGCACTTATAGTTTCTTATTATAATGATTATTTTGCACATCTCTATGTAATCTGTTTCCTATCAACACTATTCTCAAGCCTTCCGTTATTTCCATCCCTTCCTTCTGTCTTTTTTTCCTGCATATTCTTACCTGGCTCGTGGAATTTCCATAATGGAGTAAAACACACTACAGGCTCTTAGCTGTCAATAGGTTTAAGTACCTCAGGCTTTTTTACAATGCCAATGTGGACTCTCTGAGGGGATTCAGAGTGAAGAAATGTTGCAATGTTTTAATACCCTACTATGTGCGATGGAACCTTGTAGGGTAGGCAAGGCGGGTTGTATGACATGTGTGAGTTCCGGCACCTTTTTCTTTTACAAAAAAAGCACTGCTTATCACCATATTATTTCCTAATATGTATCAGCTTCAAGAATGTTGTTATAAAGGTTATACTCCTATCCTCACTGTTTCTCTTCCATGGATTCCTTCTACTGTATAAAACTATCTGCTGTGCCCTGTGCATTCTATGGACAAAATATTAAAGCTTTAGCCTCAATATTAGTACTTTCACTGATCATTTTTGCTTCATCTAATGTTGAATTATTTGTTCTTTTTGTGGTCCAGGGTATTTCCAATTATTTTCTGCAGTACCACAAATTAAAATAGATCAATTTTCCTTTGTTCAGCCTTTCTAACATGCCACTTTTCCCAGACACATGTTACAGCTAGGGAAAGTTGTAACTTACTGTGGTTAGAAAGGAAATTCAAAAGTGATTCTTATTTGCTTTAATCCTAGCTAGAAAATTGCTGGAAATTTTCTTTCTTTCCTTTCCTTTCCTTTCGTTTCTGAATAGATCATGATTACTTCTTTTTTAATAGCCTTTTAAAGCATTTCTGGTGAAAGAAAGAATTCTGCAGAAAAAATTTGGATTGTCTACGTCTATTGAATAGGAATATAAACCATCTTTTGATCATGAAGTTTGGTTTAGATGCAATAGCAGCATGCAAACTTCCTAAATTTTTATAGTCTTTGGAGTGAATTCTCAACAATTCCAAACCTACAATTCATTTCCATCAAGTAAAGAGTATTATGAAGATACTGAAAATTTACCAGAAATTTGGAATAAAGTGTTGCTGTACCTTGTTTAACAAACCAAACTGTTAGAATTTTATGGAATGTTGAATATGTACCTTTGAACTTAGAATTCATTTAGTCCAACGAAACACGCACACTTTTTTATGTTAGACATCTCAGAGGGCATTTACCAAGGAATAGATAAGATCTTCACTTTGTTGGAAATATAAGATAGTGGAAAATACCTTGACATTTCTGTTTTGGCTTTCCTTATTGTTTTCAAGCTTTGGTTTATCATGCAAATTTATATGTTTATAATTATATGTTTAATTAATTTAAACATATAAATTAAATGTATTTATGAATATGGTATTCATAAGAGAAATAATGCTTACAAATCTGGTTTAATGTGGCATTGAACTATATACCAATAATTAGGAGTTTATGAATACATGAGTTTAAATTTAACATGCTTGGACTAGAGATAAAAATATCTGCTCCACAAGCCTTTAGGACAATAGGAGATGCAGTCCAGGAAACTGAATCCAAAAGTGAATGTGAGGAATCCTAATAGAATAATGTATTGTATTATTAAAACTCACATGATAACTTAACAATTTCCTTCATAAATATGTGTAATAAAGTTATTTTCACAGATTGCCTAAAAATCTTTCTGCCCTATGTTTGATGGACTTATCTAGTGTTGATTTTATGATTTGATTCGGTTTTCCAAATGGCCTTCCTTTTTTTTTTTTCAGATCATATTTTAAACGGGTGATTTCTTCAAAGTGTGCCAATGCCTTTTTCAAAGATCATTGACTTTACAGCCTGGTTCATATTAATATAAAGTTAGTCCTTGACTCATGGCCACAATTGATCCCAAAATTTCTGTTGCTAAGTGAGACATTGTTTAAGTGAGTTTTCCTCTATTTTACGACCTTTCTTGCCACAGTTCTTAAGTGAATCACTGCAGTTGTTAAGGTACTGTAGTAACCCAGTAGTTAAGGGAATCTGGCTTGCCGATTGACTTTGTTTGTCATAAGTCGCAAAAGGTGATTAAATGACCCTGGGACACTGCAACCGTCATAAGTATGAGTCAGTGTGAATTTTGATCACGTGACCATGGGGATGCTGCAATAGCCGTAAGTGTGAAAAACGGTCGTAAGTCACTTTTTATTGCTGTTGTAACTTCATACAGTCATTAAATGAACTGTTGTATATTTACAACCTGTACATTCAGTTTGATTATATGTGAGGGGGCTTCACTGAGGTGCTACAACTACATGTTCATAACAATACTATATGTGGTGGATATTAACAATGTAAACCAAGCCTAGCTGGTATAAAGAACAAAGGGATTTCAACTTGTAAAAGCATTCCACCACAATAGGTAGGGTATGGAACAATAATGTTGGTAGTTAAACGCGTTATTCGCCTCAGTTATTAATGAAACATCAATGAAGTTGCTTATCACTGAACTGCTGTGAGAACAAGCTGGTCTCCATTTAGTTTTGCACACATCAACCGTTAAGCACAACCGGGTATGAATGTATTGCATTGCAAATTTGGCCATTTTAGTCTTTTAAGTAATTGGGTGTAGCTACTACTTTGCAAGAAATTCAGGGTAGACTTCACAGTTCAAGGATGTGCTTGACGTCAGCCCCTGTTTTTAAGATCATAGCTCACTGAATGGAGAGAGATAATTAGATTACTTTGAAAACTTTAAGCTACAGATCCATTGCTGCCTCCCACTTAGAACCATAGCTGGTGGAAAACTGCTCTTGTTTAGGGAATGCCTTTGATAAATCTAACCTCCCATTTTCTTGGTCTACGACCACATATCTCCAAACCAAGGACATTTCTCAAGCAAAGCATCAGGTGTACAAAGATGTCTTATGCTCTTGGCAAGAAATAATTTGGAAGGAGTAAAGCTGAAACTGAGCCAAGCCTTCTGATATATTTAAGCACATGAAGCATTTATCATTTGTTTAACAATGTTGTCTGTTTAAATTCAATGTCAAAGGGTTTTCTCCCACCCCAAAGCTAAGTTAATAAGCAGAAGAGCCACTGTAGTGTAGCGGTTAAGGAAAAAATCAACAGAAGCTCCCTAAATTAATTGCACTCCAATTGCGCACCTGCTAACCTAAGACAGCCAAACCTCACAGAGCTACAGTATAGGACGAAGGAATTATAAATACCACTTTGAGCTCCTGGGGAAAAGGTACAATAAAAATCTAATGAATAAATAAATGAATAAGCATTTTAAAAATCCAGCAGCACTTGCCCTTAAACTGAAGTTATGACTCCAAAGAGAAAAAAAACAGAGTGGGGAAGGGGAAAAGAAATAGAGCACCCTGTTATTAAAGTTTTATTTTCCCTATAATAGATAGTATTGTTAGAGGTTGAGAAAAAGAGAGAGTCAGTTTCTTTGCCAGAGAAAATAATGTCATGTTTGATTTGAAAGAAATTAACTTTTCCTTTTCATTTTTTAAAAAACTCAATTCTTATAGCATCCTGCAAAAAAATATACCAAGATATTGCATAGTTGAGATCAATAGTTTATGCAGCAGAAATTTAGTGATGACAAATCTGAGGTGATAGTAGTAGAATTCAGGGCAATTTTAGGAAGTTCTCGTCACTTAAGAAGGAACCGGGACTGAAAGACACAATTTCCATATTACAGAAGGGTTTAAGCTGTTTGGCTAAGGAACTAACAGTGAGTCTGCATGTTGTGTAACTTAGCTTATTTGTTCAATATATTATGCAAATTCAGAAAATGCGTTAATTCGGTAACTCCTGAATTAAACACAGCTGTTATGTCATTATTTTCCGGGCCAACTGTAAATATATCAAGCACAGCATTTTCCTTGGGGAAAATACTACCAGTACTGTACAACTATTGCTCCATTGATAGCAAATGGATACTTCTAAGGCTGATCCAGAAAAGAGGAATTTGTATGAACAAAACTTCCTTCTGTGTTATCTAAAAAAAAAAAAACACCACACAGTTAGGACTGACTCTCTTACCATAAATACTGAATGAACATTTTTTTGGTTCCTGAATAATAACAAATGAGAATGATGTCAAAAGGACAAAACTCAGACATCATGATGTCACTGTGCATGGTACACTTTGTTCTCACACTGTGAAGTCTGATACAAGTAAGTTCTGTCATTTGGCTCAAGACCCATATGGTGTTATTTGCTTGTCACTTTTGCTTTCTGCAGCTATTGGTGGCTTGTAAATTCTCTGAAAAAGCTGGCCAGGATACGCTCTGGTTAACATTTTAGCAGATAAGAGCTTTTATAGGAACAATTCTGATTCACAGAGTTGTTACCCCTCCTTTTAAATATTCTCTTCTTGGCTGTTTCTCTGTATATTCTCTTCTTGGCTGTTTCTCTGACCCAGGACAAGATAGTTATCACTAAGTTCACTGAAGTTAAGTAAGCAAGAAGAACTTGATGGCTAATTATTAAATTCAACTACTCTTATGGGACTTAGCCCCAATGATTTTTAGTTAAACTGGGACTTCCTTGCTGAAATGTTCTCATTCCCACAGTATTCAATTTACAGCATTGCCTTTAGAATGATTTTAGTTGCACTTAACTTTTGGAGTTCTTTAGTCTAGATCAAGCGTCTGCAATCTAGACAGCTATGCTGGCTGAGGAATTCTGGGAGCTGAAGTCCACAAGTCTTAAAGTTGTCAAGGTTGCAGACCCCTGGTCTAGATGCTAAGAAGCAGTAGATGAAAAGGAAATTTTTTTTTTTAAAAAAAATTAAGTGATATGGACTAGCTAAAAGGAGCTCTTCTATTTAGATCTAACTTCAAGATGGGAACTGCTAAGCTTGTAAGCCGCCCTGAGTCTTCGGAGAAGGGTGGGATATAAATGGAATTTTTTTAAAAAAACTGGAGAGCATGAGTAAATTATTAAATTTATTTATTGATTTAAACATTTATATAGTCAGCCATCTATGTGTGGCTCCCAATCAAAAATTAAAAGACATGTAAAATGTTTTTAAAATGATAAAACTCAGCCAATTAAAACATTAAAAACGATGAAAACCTGGCACCAATCAATTCAAATGTGCAGTCATCTAATCTCTCCCAAAAATTGGAGGGAAACGCTTTTTAGCTTTCCATAAGGAAAGCCTTACAGAGAGCTGAAAGGATAGAGGCCTGCTGAACCTGAGGTGGCAATATGTTCCATAGGGTAGAGGCTGCCACAGAAAAGGCATACCTTCTAGCTCTCATCTGGTTATAATACTTAGGGGAAGAGACTAGGAGCGACCCCACCCTATCTGACCTGCTTAGACAAGTAGATGTCCTTGGGAAAAGGCGATTCCACAGATAGAGCTACACAGGGCTTTAAAGGTAATGACCAGCACTTTGAATTGCACCTGGAAAGAAACTGGAAGCTAATTCAAGCCAGAAATCCACAAGTAATGCCCTTGGAGGTCTCCATCGGGGTTTGTGAGGCACATGGAGGTCCATACTTGGTAGCTTCAAAATTTGAAAGAACGAAATTAAAAAGGTTCAGTTTAAGGGGTCATTCTGCATGGATATTGATAGGCTGCATGTATCTTATCCCTGTTAGCTTTTGTGAATATCTCAGAGTAGTACGAAAGGCCTATCCACTAAACCCATGCATAATTTTATACTTCTCTTCCATTCTTCTCTTTACTTGCCTTTCTTCTAATAAGTTAAAAAGACTCAGATATTGTAATATTCTCTCATAGGGGAAATATGTGGAAGTACTGATGAGTTTTCCTGATTTCTTTGTCTCTGTGTATAGGGATGGGGGGAAATAATTCTGCTGTTTTTGTTATTTTTATTTCTTTTTGGTGTCTGTTCTATTTTAGTTGTTGTAAGCTGCCCAGAATTGCATTTTGTGATCTAGGTAACCTATATGTTTGAGTGAATGAGTGAGTGAGTAATAAATAAATACATGCATACATTTTTATTGCCTATCTGAGCATCTTTTTTTCAATTTTACAGTAACTAATGGCTCCATGGGAAAAAAATCTCTTATCCAAGCAAGCCATCTATATTCTTTTTAAGAAATATCAGAGAGACAAGCTTAAGCTTAGCTAATTCTCTAAATGCTTCAGTTCAGTTCAGTTCTGTGTGTGAGGGGCTCCAATGGTTTGTATTCATTGGAGAAGACTGCAGATAATTGCATTTTACCTGTTAACAAAGTGACAGAATACAAGATAAATATTGCAAGAATGCAAGTAGCAGGAGAAGTCATAATGCTTGTTTCTAAAACCTGACTCAAATACAAGCCTTTTGGTTCAAGATAAAATAAAAGCACATGTTTTAAAAGATTGGTGGATTTTAACTTTACCAAAAAAGTTTGGGAATAATGGCAATAAGTCCTGGGAGCTCTCAAACTTTAGCCAGGGTCCCAAGACAGGGGCCAGAATGCAGATGGGAGTACTGCTAGAATTTTTATTTATTTCATTTCATTGGTCCACATGCTAAGAAACAAACAGAAAATCTCATCCGGCCCCATCGCCATTCCTTTTGGCTTCTCTTTTTGTCTTCCTTTAGCTATTCAATTAACACAACTCTGTTACTGCTGCTATTGAACTTCCAGGGTTGTCCTGCAAGTGCCATGTTTTACTCATGAATTTATATAGGGACTGGACTCAAATTATCCCTTGAATAAACCACCCAGAATCTCTCTGTGAGGAAGATGGGCAGCTTCTAAAGGTGAGGTGAGGTGAGGGAGAGAGAGAGAGAGAGAGAGAGAGAGAGAGAGAGAGAGAGAGAGAGAGAGAGAGAGAGAGAGAGAGAGAGAGAGAGAGAGAGAGAGAGAGAGAATGAGTTGTTTCCAACAATCTATTTTCAAATGTGATTTTTTTAAAAATAAACATTTTACAATATCTGATATAAATAACATAACAAATCATTTGACATTTGGGCAAAATGCTACTTTAATCATGGTTCAAAAGCTGCAATATGTGTCTGCTTGATAAATCAATTTCAAATCCATACAGTTAAAGTACATAATAAAATAAATAACCAAGGAGCACATTTTCTTTTTGGGAGACTAATTATTCAGTTGTCGGAAGAGATGAACAATCATAGAGTGTTTTATTTTATTGTTGCTACCTGCTCTTTTGTTGTTGTTGTTTTTCCCCCTATGAAGTCAAATATTCAACATTGTTTTGAGACAGAATAGTTGGTAAAATTAGTCTGAGATTCTTCTGATGTGGCCTTAGCAGGGTGGATGCTGCAACAGCATGCATTAGAGCTGTTCTGAGACCAGCCAATCTCTTTTGCAGCTGGACTCTGGGCTCCAGATTAGTCCAGCACATCTATTGGCTCAGAAGATAGTCTGTTCCAATCATTGCCAGATCAGGAATGTGAACTGGGAAAAAATGAGGTCCGGTATTAGCATTTTAAAAACACCCATTTCCATCAGTATTTTCCTTTCTTTCTTTCTTTCTTTCTTTCTTTCTTTCTTTCTTTCTTTCTTTCTTTCTTTCTTTCTTTCTTTCTTTCTTTCTTTCTTTCTCTTTCTTTCTTTCTCTCTCTCTCTCTCTCTCTCTTTCTTTCTTTCTGTCTTTCTTTCTCTTTCTTTTCCTTCCTTCCTTCCTTCTCTCCTCTCCTCCTCCTCTCTCCTCTCACAAATATTATCTAAAATTATTTTATACTACTAAAAACCCATTAGTGTATTACTGCACAATGGATATATGAATACAAGACAACTTAAATAAAAAATAGTATAATCCAAAAGTTATTATTTTTACATAAAATAAAATATTGGGATATAATATATATAAATTATGAGAGGAAGAGAAGAGAAAGGAGGAGGAGGAGGCTGTTGGCGGCTGTAGCGGCTGTTGGCGGCTGTTGGCTGATTCTGAAGTTAAGCAATTCTACTTAATACCTGGAGGGTGGTGAGTGAGAAGGTAACTACCTGGAAATTTCAATGCTTCTGGCTAAGACTTCCAGAAAGAAGGCAATGGCTAAGCACTTTGGTATGCTGGCATAAAAGCTGCATGAACCAGTCACCAGGAGTTCAATTTTGTTCTGAATGTGTCTTTAAGATTTTAAATTTTTAAAGTAGGATTGAGAGAAAAAATAATAATTGAAGGAGCCTCAAATAAGAAAAAAAATAATTATGAAAAATAGTTCAGTTGGGGCTATTGGAATTATTGATTATATTTATATTCTAAAATTTATATCTCTAAGAGTTCAAGATGGCATACATGGAATTTCCTTTGATTTAATCTGGGCCTTACATCTGTAAGGAAGGTTGAGCCAAAAGCTAAAGGTAAATTTCTATGGCTAATGGCAAATTTGGATTGAATTCTGCCATGTCCTAGTCCTTACTGAAGTCCAGATAAATTATATCCACAGCATTCCTCTGGTCCATTAATTTTGTCACTTGATCAAAGAATGCAATAAGAAATCTTATTTGGACTTCAGTAAGGCACTTGATAAAGAAAACCTCAACCTACTACTTGATAAGATAGAAAAATGTGGGTTAGACAGCATCACCACCAGATGGATTTGTAGCTGGCTGACCAGCTGTACTCAGCATGTGGTCCTCAATGGAACTGCATCTACATGGAAGGAAGTGTGTAGTGGGGTGCCCCAAGGCTGTGTTCTGGGTCCAGTGCTCTTCGACATCTTCATCAATGATTTGGATGAAAGGATAGATGGGGAACTCATCAAATTTGCAGATGACACCAAGCTGGCAGGAATAGCCAGCCCTCCAGAAGATAGGCTTAAGATACAAAAGGATCTTGACAGACTTGAACATTGGGCACTATCTAACAAAATGAAATTCAATGGTGAAAAAAGTAAAGTTCTACATTTAGGCAATAAAAACCAAATGCACAGGTATAGTAGAGGTGGAACCTTGCTCAACAGTATTAACTGTGAGAGGGATCGCGGAGTCCTAGTGGACAATCACTTAAATATGAGCCAGCAGTGTGCTGCAGCTGCCAAAAAAGCCAACACAGTGCTAGGCTACATTAACAAAGGGATAAAATCAAGATCACGTTAAGTGTTAATACCACTTTGCAATGCCTTGGTAAGGCCACACTTGGAATACTGCATCCAGTTTTAGTCACCACGATGTAAAAAAGATGTTGTGACTCTAGAAAGAGTACAGACAAGAGCAACAAAGATGATTAGGGTACTGGAGGCTAAAACATATACTGTAAGGAACAGTTGCTGGAATTGGGTATGTCTACTTGAAGAGAAGGACTAGGGGTGACATGATAGTACTGTTCCAATATATCAAGGGTTGTCACAAAGAAGAGGGAATCAAGCTATTCTCCAAAGCACCTGAAGGCAAGACAAGAAACAATGGATGGAAACTAACCAAAGAGAGAAGCAACCTAGAACTAAGGAGAAATTTCCTGACAGTTAGAACAATTAATCAGTGGAACAACCTGCCTCCAAAAGCTGTGAATGCTTCAACACTGGAAGTTTTTAAGAAGAAATTGGACAGCCATTTTTCTGAAATGGTATAGGGTTTCCTGCCTGAGCAGGAGGTTGGACTAGATGGCCTCAAAGATCCCTTCCAACTTCTTCTTCTTCTTCTTCTTCTTCTTCTTCTTCTTCTTCTTCTTCTTCTTCTTCTTCTTCTTCTTCTTCTTCTTCTTCTTATTATTATTATTATTATTATTATTATTATTATTATTATTATTATTATTATTATTCGCATAGTCAGCCAGATGTTCAGATTGGATTTGGCATTTTTGTCTACCTATCAAGTCCTTACCAAGGACCTGGGATAGGCAGATGTGGATGTTTGATGGTATTATTATCGCCACAGGATGGAAGCAGTTCCTAGCAAGGCCGCCTTTTACAATTGACTAATGGCAAATTTGTCAATGCCAATGGTGTTCAAGTGGTGCTCCAGTTGTTGTTTTTATTATTATTATTATTATTATTATTATTATTATTATTATTATTATTATTATTATTATTATTATTATTATTATTATTATTATCCGTGGTGGTGCAGTGATTAGAATGCAGCATTGCAGGCTAATTCTGCTAACTGCCAGCTGTTCAGCAGTTTGATTCTCACCAGCTCAAGGTTGACTCAGCCTTCCATCCTTCTGAGGTCAGTAAAATGAGGACCCAGATTGTTGGAGGAGCAATATGCTGACTCTGTAAACTGCTTAGAAAGGAAGGCTGTAAAAGCACTGTAAAGCAGTATGTAAGTCTAAGTGCTATTGCTATCAATCTTTTTATTCTCAGTCTCCCAATTACATGGCTGAAGCTAGGGAAAATGGTAGTGAGATCATAAGAATAACACTAGACAACAAAGATTTTGCTTCCTGAACACTTTTGGGTGCATCCTATAGATTTTTGGCTGCTAATCATGAAAATAACCTGAAATTTAACCTATCATGTACTGTTTTACAGAAATCTTTTTTACACAGTACACCCTTCAGTACCTGTTGGCTATGTTGTACACATGAAAGAAACATATGAAAACATGGAACTATTGTCGAAGCACATCCAATACACCAAATGCAACAGGAATATCTGTTGGGATCTAAAAGTAGTGGCTCCTTGGAATGTAAGTAGTGTATACCAATATGTTTATCACATATGCAAATGGAACTGCTGTGCAAGAGAGTCACATTATATTAAAAAGAAATGGCCACTCTGAAAGAATTTATTTCCAGGACAAAAAAAAAAAAACATGGCACACAAACCATTTATTGATCCAACAAAGTTATTTTTGCTTCCGCTTCACATAAAACTCAGACTGATGAGAAAACTGTGAAAGTAATGAACAAGAAAGGTGAAGGTTTTTGTTATTTGAGAGAGATGTTTTCATGAATAACTCATGCCACATTAAAGAAGGCAATTTTGTTGGTCTACAGATCAGATGCACCATTAATGACAAGTGGTTCAAAGATCTACTAGTGGGGTCAAAGAAATGGAAAACCTGGAATGGAAAGCATTCAAGGATGTTGTTGACAAATTTCTTAGCAACTACAGAGCACCAGAGGAGGGGGTCAACTTATTTTCCAAAGCACCATAGGTCAGGACAAGACACAATGGATGGAAACTAATCAGAGAAGCAACCTGGAATTAAGGAGAAACTTCCTAACAGTGAGAACAATTAAACAGTGGAACAGCTTCCCTTCAGAAGTTGTGGGGGTTTCATCACTGTAGGTTTTTAAGAAGAGACTGGACTGAAAGTTGTAAGGTCTCCTCTTCAGCAGGGGGTAGACTAGAAGACCCACAAGGTCCCTTCCAGCTCTATTTCGATTGAATCCCTACCAAAATACATCCAGCTGGTTGACAACCTTCTTACAGCACACAAGACCTTGAAGTGCAACATGTGAGGATTCATTTTCTTCATTCAGACTTGGACCTCTTTCCTGAAAATCTAGGAGCAGTCAATGATGAACATGGTGAAAGATTTCCCTAGGAAATTGCCACAATGAAAAATGGTATCAGGACAACTGGAATCCATCAATGCTGGCTGACTATTGTTGGATACCACAGTGAGTTGCATCAGAGTGCAAATGCAAATCAGAAGCAAAACATTTTTGGTCCTGTTGAACTCATGTGGCATGTCAGAAACATTACACAATTAAATACATTACAGTCATGAAATGTTAACTTCATTTTTCTCAAGATTCCTATGTCATCTAGTCATTCTGAAATTATATTTGTTTTCAGTTTGAAGGGGCCTATCATAATCACCAAAAAAAATTTCAGGAAGCAAAACCTTTGGGGAAAATAATTGTCTAGTTTAATTTTCGTTTTTTTTTGATTTTATGAGTATATTTTGCATACTAGCTAAATAATCATTCAGTGCAGATTTGAACCTTACATGGAAAAGGAAATCCCAGATGTTTTAGCTGGCATTAAAATAGGCCAAGAAATAAGAAGCAATGCTGATACATCAGATAACTGAGAAAGCCAAAGAATACTAAGAAAAGATCAATACATGCTTCAGTGATTATAGAAAGACTTTCTGAGCAATGAGGTTCAGGGAGGATTCTTCAGTGATAATCAACAATGTGGTTTGGGTACTGCAGTAGGATTGAAAGGGCCTTTCTTGGCCTCAAACCCAAGAAAAGTCAGTGGGTAATTTTGGGTCAGCCTCTTCTTTCAGAATTAACTATTGCACAGAATAGTTGCTAAAGTCAAGATACAGTTGGACAAATGACTACTGTTTGATCTCCCAGAGATGAAGAGAGAGAATTTAAAATGAATTTAGAATAAATTCAAATAAAGATAATATGCAGAAGGAAAGATGTTGTTTAAGCTAGGAAGACTTTGTCAAAATAGGTTTGGTAAGCCATTCAACTACATTTCCCCCCCCCAAAAGAAATAAAGATCTTATTTGGGATAACAAAAAAAGCCCATCATTATTTCTTTATAATTATTATTTTAAATAAGTGGAAAATGCTTATAATAAACTGCTGAGAAATATCTGTCACATAGAAAGACATTCTCTAATTTATGGCTTTTTTGGCATGCTTTTTAATGGGTTTCCTGAACGTTGTACATAGTAGCTATTTCAAACTGGGTTGAAGGATGAGTTTTTCAAGCTACTCATTCATCCCAAATAATAACATTATTCTAGCTATACTCTAGTAAGGAATGTTAAACCCAAGAATCCTTGGTGAAAATTTAAAAAGAAAGTGTGTGTGTGTGTGGGCTCTTTATGACAGATCTACACTTTTTGTGGATTAAGAGAAGAGAGTCTTTCCTAACGTACTCCTTGGTCTTTTTTTTATGTTACAAAACTTTATATGCTTCCTGATTGGTCTGAATCTAAACATGGATAAAACAAGGAACTCTGCCATATTTGAGAGACTTTTGACAGTAGCTGGAAGAAACACCAAAGGACAAATCTGGTGTTAAATTTCTCCTCCAGTTGTGGAGTCTTATCTCTAGGCTTAGAAGAAAAAATAGGAGGTGTTCTGTACCCGCCTGCTACCGGCCCTGCAGAAAAGGCAGGGACAACCCCTTTTACAAGAAGGCAAGAGGCTGAAACTAAGCCTGCCAAATTTATGGATACAAAAGCAAACAAGACACGAACCATGAAACAGGAGCTATTCAAGCGGTTGCCTTCAGCAAACCAGCCCTCCCACGCATTCCCCTTTTATACAGTTCAGGGCGTGGCTTCTCTCTGCCTCCTTCCAAGGTGCCCCATTGCCTTCCTCTGTTTACTCCTGATTGACTGCCTCCTGCATCGGGCATCCTTGAACAGGGCCAGCTGTGGGTCATCTTCATCCACGCTGTCAGGCTCCCACAGCTGGGTCTGCGTCGTGACCAGGTGGGAGGGGCCTGGCTGAGGGCTCTCATCAGCAAGCTCTCCAACCCCCTCAGCAAGCTCTTCAACACCCCCCTCCTTTTCTGAGTCGTCCGACCCAACTGCCGAACCCACAGGCTGACCCTGAATCACAACAGGAGGTATCTTATTGTCCTGAAATATTGACCCAAATATCACAGGTTTGCATCCATAACAAAAACATAAAGTTTTAATTACAGGTATGCCACTCTGGTGTCATGGTCAAGGTATCAGGCTAAAAATCTGGCAGGCCATCAGTTTTCTAGTCCCATCTTAGGCACAAAGCCAGCTAGGTGACCTTGGGCCAATCATTCTCTCAGGCTTGAAAAAGAAAGCAATGGTAAACTACTTCCAAACTTTTACCAAAAAAAACTGCAAGGACTTGTCCAGGCATCTGAACAAGAAGCAATGGATGGAAATAATTAAGAAGAAAACCAACCTTGAAAAGGAAAAAAAATGTTCCTGACAGTTGGAACAATTAAACAGTGGAATGGCTTGCCTTCAGAATTTGTGGGTGCTATGTCACTGGCAAATCTAGACAGCACACTAAAAAGCAGAGACATCACCCTGTCAACAAAAGTGCGTATAGTCAAGGCTATGGTCTTCCCAGTTGCAATGTATGGCAGTGAAAGTTGGACCATAAGAAAGGCTGAGCGCAAAAGAATTGAGGCCTTTGAACTCTGGTGCTGGAGAAGACTCCTGCAAGTCCCTTGGACTGCAAGGCGATCAAACCGGTCAGTCCTAGAGGAGATCAACCCTGACTGCTCTTTAGAAGGCCAGATCCTGAAGCTAAAACTCAAATACTTTGGCCACCTAATGAGGAGGAAGGACTCACTGGAGAAGAGCCTAATGCTGGGAAAGATTGAGGGCAATAGAAGAAGGGGATGACAGAGAATGAGGTGGCTGGATGGAGTCACTGAAGCAGTAGGCGTGAGTTTAAATGGACTCCAGAAGATGGTAGAGGACAGGAAAGCCTGGAGGAACATTGTCCATAGGGTTGCGATGGGTCGGACACGACTTCGCAACTAACAACAACAACAACAACAACAACAATGTCACTGGGGGGTTTTAAGAAGAGATTGGACAACCATTTATCTGAAATGATATAGATTTTCCTGCCTGAGCAGGGTGTTGAATAGAAGACCTCCAAGGTCCCTTCCAATTTTCTTATTCAGTTATTTTAAAAGCACCAATATTTAAAAAAACAATGTTTAAAAAAAAGATAAGGTGTTTTTCCACCCTATGCGTTTAAGCTACAGAATGCTGATTTGGCATACTTTTATTTTTTTAAAAGTATACATTTCCAAAGAACCGCAAATCATTGAAGAAATGTTTATACCTCATATTCAGCAAAATATGTATGTAATTCCGCAGCAATACTACATTCCAAATCTTGGGAACAAATATTAAACAAAATCTGATACTATTAAAATTGAAGGGTATGTTCAATTATTACAATAATTTATTAAGAATTAATATAAATCATATTCTTGGACATTATTTTTGGGGGGAGGAGAATCACCAAGACAGAAATTAAAGTGAAAATTTAAGCAATTTAAAAAGAATCTACTAATACACCAGATGTGTCCTATAGGCCTAATATAGGACATATTGAAAGTGGTAATGAGTAGATAATACATAGAAGAAATGGTTCAAATTAAAAAAAGAAAGTAACGATTTCAGACAAAAATTATAAACAGAAGTAAATAGGAAAAAAAAAGCATCTGGAAATCAAAAAGATTACAATATCTTATTCCAAAAGAAAAACAGAAAAATACTTAAGTAACTAAATAGCAAGATATTTGACTTTAGAAATAAATAAGTATATGGTTATGCACTATGACTATGAAATATGTAATTAAATTTAATTGGAAAAAATAATGAAAAATCATGTAGAATTATGAAAAAAGGATTTCGAACTAAAATAACAAATTTTAAAGGATCCCTTCAAAATTACAAAATTTTACTGAAAAACTAAATAAAAAATGAAACATAAATGCAGGAAATGAAAAATGTTTAAAAATAAAAAAATTACAGAAAAAATAATTAATTTAGTTAGGAAAAAGAACATGAAACAATTAAAACAGATGGCTTTAATGGGAATTAAATACAGTATGATACATTTGTTCAACAATATGCTAGAAAACTGCACCATTTCAACAGCCTTACAGCTTTGATACATACAAATCCCTAATTCTGGCAAAGACGTAGAAGTATGTTTTCTAAAAATAAAAAAAACCCTGATAAATCCAGAGGCCAAAATCCTATTGGCAACTTTGCAAACTAAAAAAACCAAAAGACCAACCCTAGCCTTTTTATTTAAGGAGCCCATTCTCAGCCCCTTCCTCTATAAAGAATGTAAATATGCCAGAAATCTACCTAGAAGATGTGAGAAGATACATCTTAGGTTTCCCTCTCTTCCTTCCTGTTCTGAGGTTGTTTCTTTCCATTGAAGATTGATTTCCTTTTTATTGAAAAAAATGGAAAAGATTTTTTTAAAATTTAAATATCATAGAAATAGGGCAGAGAGGGGCAGCGTTTGTATCCTATACATCCATTACTTTCTCCAAGATACTGGTGTCTTGTTCTCAACTGCACTACCCTCTTTAACTTCTTCCATCACCAAAGCTCCAATATCAAAGAGGATGGCATTGCTGATCTTTTCACAAAGGTCATAAATGAGAACCAAAAACCAGTTCTCACACTCCAAAGTTGAAGTTTTGTCCCTGAGAAATTGCAGGCTTCCATGGAAGGGGAAAACTAAAGGATCCTACAGTCTCTGAAATTTTCTCTCAGAGACACTTCAGCCTAAATAACATTGCAACCTATTACACAAAATCTGTACGGACAAATTGATCAAGCTAGACAGATTTAAGACTTCATTCCTCAAACCATAAGGCTAAAAGATGCTCAAAGGCCCATATTGAATGAGGCTGAAAAGATCAATAAAAGTTGGAACAGCTTGAGTCATTAAACATAAAGATCAAGCGGATCAACAACCATCAAAATCTATAACTTATAACAAAGATCCATTGGCGATGAAATAAGCTAAAGCAGCATTGAAAGCATTGAGCACTGAATAGCATTCTCATTCAAATACTGTACTGCTGTCACCAGATGCAGCTGTTACAATGTTTAAAAGGTTTTGCCAGGAAATTTAGATGACAACATCATGGCCAACTCACTGGAAAAGAACAAATGTTCATACCAATAGCAAAGAAAAGCGATTCAGCTGACTGTAGAAATTATCACACAAGCATCTTGATCCCACATGCAAGCAAGATTCTACTCAATTCAATAGATTTGGTGGAAACTAAAATCATACCTGGAACAAGAACTGTCGGAAGTACAAGTGAGCAGGAAAAGGTGAGAAAACAGATACTTCACTGAAGATATAGAAGAATATTTGCACGTATTAACTATAATAAGCCTTTTGACTACATAAGTCATGAAAAACTCTGTGCTGCATTAAGAATATCTGATAATCTTCTTGACAATCTTTACTTTGATCAAGGAACAGCTATCAGAACAGAACAAGGAGCAAACAAAAGAGGATGGTTTAAAATGTGCAAAGGTGAATAAAAAGGCTGTGTATATTCTTCAGACCCGTTCAACTAATCTGCATAATAATTAATCAAAGAAGTGGGTCTGATTGTGGTATGAAACTGCTGGAAGTATGAAAGCGGGTTGAAGATTCATCAACAATCTTTACTATGCTGATAATATTACTGAAACTAAAGACGATTAGAAACGTTTCTTATCAGATTCAAGGAACATGCTTCAAAATACGCCTGCACCTTAATGAAGACAAAATTGTGGGTAAAATCGATAATTTCATCCTTGACAGGGAAGAAATAGAAACAGTTGATAACTTTAGTCCCAGCTTCTGCCAACCTAGCAGTTCGAAAGCACGTAAAAAAATGCAAGTAGAAAAATAGGGACCACTACGGTGGGAAGGTAACAGCGTTCCGTGCGCCTTTGGCGTCTAGTCATGCCAGCCACATGACCACAGAGACGTCCTCAGACAAGCGCTGGCTCTTCGGCTATGAAACAGAGATGAGCACCGGCCCCTAGAGTTGGAAATGACTAGCACGCATGTGCGGGGGAACCTTTACCTTTATATATATATATAATTGGGCAGGTGTGGATCTAGGTCTTTTTATCAAATAACATATTATGTCATTCTGTCTGAAAAAGAAAATATTTCCCAAAGTATATAACACAAAAAGTTCTTCTGTAGCAGAGAGAGATAGAAAAAAGCAAAGTAACTCTAGTCAGTCAACCACACAAAACAGCAATCCATTAATACCAGGTTGATCCATTTAAAAGAAATAAAATGTTGCAATAGTCAACTCAGCTATGTATAAAAACAATTCTTGCTGCATATTAATATATTTCAATGGAAACAATTAAAGATGTTATTAAGCAATATGTTTTTAAGGTAAGCGCCAAAGAAACATATTTAAGATCAGATTTTCACAAAGTCAGGGCGGCCCCTGAGGCAGTTTAGAATCTCTTCCAGACTGTTTTCATTATCTATGTACTTTTCCTCTATTTTTGGCTGAAATATCTTATGTTCACCCATTAAAAAAAAATCACACACATCCCAACATTGAATATTGTAAGCAAAATGGGAGCCTGGGGAAGAGAATGTCTTGATTGCTGTATTTATCCAGGCCTCTTTTTTCTCTCAATTCCGCAGTCTCCTTTTCTCTCTTTCATCTTATTATAGTTTCATGCAGTGCTTTTTTTGTAAAAGAAAAAGGTGCCGGAACTCACACATGTCATACAACCCGCCTTGCCTACCCTACAAGGTTCCATCCAAAAAAGGTGCCGGAACTCCGTTCTGAGTGTTCTATGAGCAAAAAAGCCCTGCAAAAGAATAACTGCAGTATGATTACCAGAAAAGATTGTAAGTTGGTTATAGGTCCAAACTATCAAGGTTTCATGGTGCATCAGAGATTTCCTCAACTGACAAATGGTTGAGATGGATGTAGATGACTCCAGCAAACCCCACTGAAGAGAAAAAGTACTCAACTCTGCTACAGCAAGCAGTACACCATAACCTTTAAATCAATATTATCTAAATCTTTGAGAATGGATTGGAGGTCCTGAGAAGGAGGTAAATGTACCCCTTTATCATGCTTCTATTTTTGGCATTCCTTAATGTCAGTTGTTATTTAATAACCTGGTAGTGCTAATACCTTCCCCAACAATTAACCTTCTCAAATCATCTTTCTTCTATATTTTTAATAGATGCATTTCTTAGATCTTCTGGAAGGAGCCTCAAGAGTTTTATATCCAAACAGACAGCCTTCCGGTATGTCCTATAGTACCACCCTAGCAAAAGATCAGACTTAGGGTTATAGTTAGGGATGTGGGGTATTTCCATCCTGTGAAACCAAGGGAAGAGAAAAGAAAGAGGAAAATGAATATTTGTTCAAATGAAACAGATAAATATTGTCCACTTCACAGTCTTTGCTCCTGTCAATTTCTCTGCCCCTCCTTCTTCTACAATCCCATTCAATTGTTCAGTAAAGGGAATATCTGCATAGATGGTAAAGCAAAGGAAAATCTGTACTAACAAAGTTGTCTAACACCAAAATTGTGAGTTGTGCATTCTGTCAGATATTGGGGCACGTGTCTTTAAGGATGGTTTTGCCTCATGATATCACCAGACATGTGCCATTGTTTTTACATAATCTTAGCTTACTGTCAACATCTACAGGAAAAACTCTTTCTAATTTTACTGTAGCTACGTACCAGAGATAGTATAGTTATCTAATTTTTTTTCTATATCTTAGATTTCCTGGATCTTAAATTATTATATAGAATTAAGTTTTCTTAATCATTTTTTTTATTCCATATTAACCATTTTCTCTGGAATTGGCATAATTCATTCAGTGATTTTAAAAATCCCACCAGTGCTTTATCTTTTTTAAAATGCTACAAAAGTCAATATTTTTCCTTTTTAAAAAGCTACAAACGATCTAGGCTCCCCCCCTACTTTAAACACAATTATATAAACACAATGCGAGCTGCATTGGCTTCCGGTTGCCCTCCGGGTGAGATTCAAGGTGCTGGTGATGACCTATAAAGGCCTAAATGGCGAGGGTCCGGGATATCTGAGGGAACACCTGCTGCCAGCATCAAGCTCCCTTCGTCCAGTGCGCTCCCACAAGGAGGGTCTTCTCAGGGTGCCGCCGATAAAAGACTGTCGGCGGATAACACCCAGGGGAAGGGCCTTCTCTGTGGGTGCGCCTGCCCTATGGAACCAGCTGCCCATGGAGCTTAGGACTGCCCCCGACCTTCGCACATTTCGCTGGGACCTGAAGACCTGGCTCTTTGAGCTCTCCGGCCCAGGCTGAGAATTTTTAACTGGGGTTTTTAATTTTAGGGATGATTTAATCTTTTTAAATTTGTTTTTAACTTTTGTACTGGTTGTTTTAATACCCTGTACCTTTTAATACCCTGTAATACCTTTTCCTTCGGGAAAGGGCAGTATATAAATTTAATAAAATAAATTTAATAAAATAAATAGTGCTGTTACCATAGTGGTCCCTATTTTTCTACTCACATTTTTATGTGCTTTCAAACTGCTAGGTTGGCAGAAGCTGGGACGAGTAACAGGTGCTCACTCTGTTACACGGCACTTGGGATTCGAACCGCCAAACTGCTGACCTTCTGATCAACAAGCTCAGTGTCCTAACCCACTGAGCCACCGCATCCCATACCATAACAGCATTCCGTGCACCTTTGGCATCTAGTCATGCTGGCCACATGACCATGGAGACGTCCTCGGACAAACGCTGGCTCTTCGGCTTTGAAAACGGACATGAGCACCGGCCCCTAGAGTTGGAAACAACTAGCATGCATGTGTGGGGGAACCTTTACCTTTACCTTTTATAGTGCTGTTATTGTGTGGACTAGTAAAAGTATTACTGAGGCTTCTCCCCACCCCCTGGCCCTTTAATTAGCAATTTCCTGGTACAGTAGGTCTCAGCCACAACTGGATCTTTAATTAGCTGTTTCCTCTTTGTAATCAGAACAGAAACCTTCCATAAACTGAAAGCTGCAATTCAACCCTGCTTGGATTTCCCAAGCAATGTCTCTTTCAGTAACCAATTAGATTACTGTTATTTCCAGGATTGCATAGGTCACGGGTATCAAACTGCCGGTCCACGGGCCGGATGCATCATAGCAAAACCACACCCATCCCATTGTCAGCAATTACTTTATGTTAACAATTTACAGCTGCACTATTTATTGACTTTATACATCATAATTCTTCCATGGAATTCAAGGTGCAGAGATGGGTTTCTCACCTAATGTTCCCCATCACCACCCAGACACAGTCAAAATCTGCTTTGCTTCAACATGGTTGTAAGGTGCGTTTAAATATGTGCTAAGATTCCTTATCTTTATCTTTTTCCCTTGTTCCTATGAGGAGAAGGTGTGGATAGGAATTAATATGAAATATACTTGTTAGAACTCCTGGTATGCCAAGTAGAATAACTTGGAGGATTGAAGGTGTGGTTGTTGGATTTCCCCACTAGATGCCTTAGGAGTTGCTTCCCACCCTGGTGTTCTAAGATGTCACTGGGTATAGATTTTGTCAAGTAGCCTGGGTCATTCTTTGGGTGAGAGACAGAACTGAACTTCAGATATCCCAGTTTTGTTAAGATCTCTCTATCTCTCATGGGGGAACCAGGTATATGATGGATATAGGATGGTGATAGTCTGTTGAGTGGGTGGTTGAAGGGCTGATTAAGCCCAAAGGCCTGGCTCTGTTGAAAGTTCCTATGTCAGATAGTTTGGGATTTACCATGAGTGGAAGGAAATACTGGCTGGAAGGAGGGAGGTATGGCAAGGGACTGAGAGCAGACCATACTTAGGAAATGGGATTTTGGTATCTTCATGAAATCCCTCTTTCCAGTTCTCTATTCTAACATGGGAAATCAGAATTCTAGCTCCCTGGAACTCAAGAACTCTGGTTGCTGCTATGAAATGCCACATCTTTCTAAAATAAGATATTTCTTCATCCATAAGTTAATAATGGATGAGAAGGCAGACCTAGCTTTCATTACTGGCTGGAAGGAGCTTGCTGAAAGCTTCCAAGAAGGAAGAGTAGACAGTTCAGCTTTTGGAAATCTGCCTATGCAGGTTTCAGGTTTGGCACCAGACACAGTCTTTGGGCAAGCGAAGGTGGAGTTGTCTTTGGCATCTGCAAGAGTCTGTTGGAATCAATAGTTATTACTCCGCAAACAATCATATGTGAGAATTTGTTCTGGGCCACTGAGTGAGGAGGTGTTTCTATACCTCTAAAAGAAGCTATAATGTGTCTGCTGCTCAAGGAGCTTCCTCTCAGTTGGAAATTTTGAGCAACTTTATTTCTTTCTCCAAGGTTGTGGTTAAGAGAGCTTTGGACAATTGTGTCATGTGTGTGAGTCACAACTTTCCTTGACCAGGAAGCCGGGCTCTCACTCATTTATGATACTAGACACTTGTTTAAATTATCATAATATATTATATATGGGGCTGCCATTGCAGAACTTCTGGAAGCTACAGTTGGTACAGAAGGTAACATGGCAATATTCCAAAATGTCCAATCAGATTCATGATTCTGACTGTTATTTTAAGGCCCTATTTAGCTCCAGTTCTGTCCATCAGAGGGAACATTTTTCCTGTAATTTATCTGCTCAAACAAAGGGCCAGTTCTGTCTGGGTTTCATCCTTAGGGCCTCAGAAGAAGGCATTCTCAATAGTCATTCCTACTGTTTGGAATTATCTCCCATTATCTAGCCTTCTGAAAAACTTGGAAGATCTACCTGTTTCATCTGTAATTTGAAAGCAAAGGCTTCAGGTATACATATTTGCATTTCTTGGTGTGTGTGTTTTCTTAGATTACAGCCATTTATATGTATCTGGAGTTTTCTGAGCTAAATATATGTTTATATTACTACTGCCCAGAGCCCATGGGAATGGGTGACCTGCAAACAAACAAACAAAAAAAAAAACCAACAACTAAGGGCAGAAATAGATAAATAGCAAACAAATTACAAATACAAACTTTATTCACCAGTTTTTTTTCTCTGTGTTAACCTGATTTGACAAAAACAGTAATTAAAACATGTACAGAACAATTAAAAGAAGAGAAATCTGACTTCTCCAAGACTACAGGTAAGATATTTAAAACTGAAGGTTGCCAAGCCTAACTGTTAGGTAGGAATCTGAAACTGAGAATTGAAGATCAAATAAGTTTATCCAACTCATTTGTTGTCTCCAGTCTACTGTTAGACATGCCTATGTGAAATGGAATGTGTGAATAACAAGGAAAACCCATTAAGATGTGTTGCTGTAATGTCTGTGACATCATCCTAAGCCAATAAGAAGGTTGAAATGGTACTAAAGAGTTCTGAAACCTTTTCTTAAAGTTAACTTCTCCACTGCTTTTTAATGCTTACTGTATTTACTGAAAGAAAAACTAGATTTTTCCCCTAAAATGGACATTTTAAACATATTTTTTGTAATAAGATAAAGATGAAATAATATAAAGTAAGATAAAAAAAGAAAGCATAATGTGTAGTGAAAAAGAAAGAAATACAAAAAGAATAAAAAGAAAAGATATATAAATGACTCCTCTTTTTTCCTTCATTAAAATTACAACACAATTCTCTTCTTTCTTTCTTTACTTACTTACTTATTAAACTTACATGCCACCCATCTCACCTAGAGATGACTCCAAATCTTTTTAATCAGCAAACCCATAAATCACTATTTTTTCCTGATTTTTCAGCAAAAAGTCCATAGAAAGTTTCCAGTCTTTAATAAAAGTACATATCCTTAATCAAACAGCTCAATTTTGCCATTTTTGCAAATGCTATCATCTTTACTATTCATTTCTCTGTTGTAGGTATTTCAGCGGTCTTACTGCAGTTACCATATGCAAAAGAAAATGGATAGTTCATTTAATATAAACAGATAAGCTGTTTTCGTCCTTTATTTATATACCGTAGTTTTGTGCTGGGAGGGGGCAAGCAGTGATTTGCTTAACAATCATGGCCAAAAAGTTCATAAAACTGGAAGCAACTCATTTAATAACCGTCTTGCTTAGCAATAGAATTTTTTTATCGCAATTGTGGTCATAAGTTAAGAGCTACCTGTATTTTCACCTTGTGCTTAGTGTTCTGATTTTACTGGCCAGTTTGCTTAACCATTGCAAAATCACCCAACCCCCTAACCTCTGAAAATTCTTTGCATTAGAACCATAATCAGGAAAGTTATATTGAGTCAGACCCACACAAATGGTAGTCCATCAAGCTGCAGAAACTAGTTAGGATCAGAATGTCCATTAACACTAAAAAAAAAAGGAAGTAGAGGGTTTGGTGAACTGGTGTAACAAAAACAGCCTCATTTTAAACATTTAAACATAAAGAGATCATTGTTGATTGCAGAAAAGGCAGATACATCCATACACATCCGTATATTAATGATTTGCCTGGGGAGGTGGTTAGCAGCATCATGTTTCTGGGTGTGCAGCTAACAAGTAGACTAGCTTGGTCACTCAACAGTGAGACAGTGGTGAAGTGGGCACAGCAGCACCTGCATTTTAGGTTTAGGTTTAGGTTTATTAAATTTATATGCCGCCCTTCTCCCTGAGGACTCAGGGCGGCTCACAACAATAAAAAGTTAAAAGATATAAATACAAAAATTAAAAGAGGATTAAACAATATAAGAAATAAGAACAATTTAAACCAATAAAAAACCAAATTTAAAAACCATGATCAGTCCAGGCCCGCTTGTTGGAATAACCAGGTCTTTAGGTCACGGCGGAAGGACCGAACGTCAGGGGCCATCTGCAGCTCTGGGAGCAGTTCGTTCCAGAGGGTCAGTGCGCCCACAGAGAAGGCTCTCCCCCTGGGGGTCGCCAGCCGGCATTGCCTGGCCGACGGCACCCTGAGGAGGCCAACTCTGTGGGAGCGAACCGGGCAATGGGAGGTTGACATTGGCAGCAGGTGCTCTCGCACGTACCCTGGGCCTAAGCCATGTAGGGCTTTAAAGGTGATTATCAGCACCTTGAATCACACCCGGAGGGCAATCGGAAGCCAATGCAGCTCACGCAGGAGTGGTGTAACATGGGAGTATCAAGATACTCCCATAAGCACCCATGCGGCCAAATTTTGCACCACCTGAAGCCTCCAGGCGCACTTCAAGGGCAGCCCCATGTAGAGAGCATTGCAGTAATCCAGGCGAGAGGTGACAAGGGCATGGGTGACCGTGCATAGGGCATCTTGGTCCAAAAAAGGGGTGCAACTGGTGTACCAGGCGAACCTGTGCAAAAGCCCCCCTGGTCACAGCAGTTAGATGATCTTCCAAACTAAGCCGTGAATCCAGGAGGACACCCAAGTTGCGGGCCCTTTCTGAGGGGGGCAATAGCTCCCCCCATAAGAAGAGATGGAACCTGTTGGACAGTACGAGATGCCGATATCCACAGCCACTCAGTCTTGGAGGGGTTCAGCCTGAGCCTGTTCCTTCCCATCCAGACCCGCACCGCCTCCAGGCACTGGGACATCACGTCAAGGGCATAACTGGGTTGGCTCGGGTTAGAGATAAACAACTGGGTATCATCCACATATTGGTGATACCTCACCCTAAAGCCATGGATGATCTCACCCAGCGGCTTCATATAGATGTTGAACAGGAGGGGGGAGAGAACCAACCCCTGAGGTACCCCACAAGAAAGGGGCCTTGAGGTAGATCTCTGCCCCCCTGCCAATACAAACTGCGAATGGCCCAAGAAGTAGGAGGAGAACCACTGTAAAACAGTGCCTCCCACTCCCAACCCCTCGAGCCGTCACAGCAGGATACCATGGTCGATGGTATCAAAAGCCGCTGAGAGGTCAAGTAGGACCAGGACAGAGGAGCAACCCCTGTCCCGGGCCCACCAGAGATCATCTACCAGTGCGACCAATGCCATTTCCCTGCTGTTACCGGATCTGAAACTGGACTGGTACGGGTCCAGATAGTCCGCTTCATCCAGGAGTTGCGGAAGCTGACACACCACAATACTCTCGACAACCTTCGCTACAAAGTGAAGGTTGGAGACAGGATGATAGTTATTCAACGAGGCCGGGTCCAGAGCAGGCTTCTTGAGGAGGGGCCTTACCACCGCCTCTTTTAAGGTGGAGGGGAAGACACCCTCTCTCAATGAAGCATTGACAACTGCCTGGAGCCAGCCCCCTGTCACCCCCCCGGCGGCCGAAACTAGCCAGGAGGGACATGAGTCCAATAAACAAGTTGTAGCGCTCAGTTTACGCATAATCCTGTCCACATCATCCAAAGAGACAGGGTCAAACTCACCCCAAATGGTATAACCAAGACCTGCCCTCTCCACTCCGCTGGATTCCACCCAGTCGGAGTCCAGGCCAGTCCGGATCTGAGCGATTTTGTCCTGCAGATACTGAACAAATTCCTCAGCCCTACCCTGCAAGGGGTTATCCCTCGGTCACTGGTTAAGCAGTGAGCAGGTCACTCTAAACAGGGCAGCTGGGCGATTATCTGCAGATGCAATGAGAGCGGAAAAGTAAACATGCTTTGCTGCTTCCATCACCACTAGGTAAGACTTAAGACAAGTTCTTAGTCGTGTTCGATCAGATTCGGATCTGCTGGACCTCCAACAGCTCTCTAGGCGTCTTTTCCAGCACTTCATCTCTCGGAGTCCCTCGGTAAACCAGGGGGCCACCCTGGATCTGTGCTGGGTCAGAGGCCGCAAAAGCACAACTTGATCCAAGGCCCTAGCAGCAGCCCTCTCCCAGGCGGCAGAGTCGTGGGCAAGGGAAGCAGGAAATGTCCCAAGCTCCGTCTGGAACCTCTCAGGGTCCGTCAGGCACCTGGGGCAGAACCACCTGGTCGGTTCCGCCTCCCAGCAGCAGGGGGTGGCATAGTGAAAGTCTAGCCGGAGAAGGAAATGATCGGACCATGACAGGGGATGGATAGTTAAATCCCCCCTACCCAGATCATTAATCCACTGCCCAGAGATAAAAACCAGGTCGAGTGTGTGCCCTCCATTATGGGTCGGGTCCTGAATTATTTGAGTCAGGTCCATGGCTGTCATGGAAGCCATGAACTCCCGAGCCAACTCAGACACCTCACCCATGGAAGGCAGATTGAAATCCCCCAGAACTATAAGCCTGGGGAACTCAATCGCCAACCTGGGCAAGATGTCGAGGAGCTTGGGCAGGCCCGATGACATGCAGCTGGGAGACAGGTATGTAATCAATAGGCCCAACTGAACTCTAGGACCCAACTTCAAAAGGAGAGACTCATACCCGCCTATCTGAGGGACAGTGGCCACTCACGGACAAAGACTCTCCCTAATAATAACCACCACCCCCCACCCCTCCCCTGGGCTGGCGAAGCACCCAGATGCCCGGTGAGCATAGTTCTGAGAGGGGGACACCCCCCTCTTGGCCCAACCAGGTCTCCGTGATGCAGGCCAGGTCCGCATTCTCCTCCTCAATAAGATCATGTATGAGGGGAGCCTTGTTCACCATGGACCTGGCATTGAAATAAACCAACCTGAGCCCAAGGTCCTGCAATCCTATGCCCCCGGGGGAGCAAGAAGAGCCATGAGGGCAGGAACAGGCAACCGCTTGAAGACAGTGGTGGCCTGTTCCCCAGTTACGATAAAGCCCTCTGCTCCCACACTCTCTGCCCTTCCCAATCACCATTGGGATGGGAAGATCCTCTTCACTCGGAGCTGAGTCCCCCCCAAACCCCTACTCCCCCCCGTGACCATCTGATGGTCTGGACTGCTGTCTGGATCGAACTCCCCCAAGTTCATTCTGGATCCTTTGGGCCTCCTCCCTCCCAGATCCCCTTAAAATTTTGTTTAAAAATCTCAATAAAACCCCCTCAAACTCCTCTTTGCAGCATGCCATCTCTCAGGGTCCCATAACCCGTCATCAAGAAAGATCTTCTTTAAAACAGATGGACACTCCTGTGAGAGGGGGGAATCTCGCAGTGAGTAAAGTTCTCCAGAGGTATATGCTGGCATATAAAGTGAAACGGTAACGGTGACATCGGGCAATGGAGGGTGTCAGTAGATGGAATCGATGAAAAGTTCAGTCGGCCAGTGGCAGGTCCCAAAGCCACAATCATGATGATAATGAAATAATCAACGGCGGCGACAGCAAAAGTCATAATGAAATAAAGATGACAAGTCCAGAAGGGGGGGGCAGCCCGATGACAATGCTGACGGACCCAAGCCAACAGGTACAAGCACGACGACAGGGACAGCTGTGACCTCCGCAGTGGCAAGAAGAAGGAACAGCAGCAGCGGCAGACCCCACAGCCACCACAGCACCACCAGGTCCACCGCGCTCACAGAGGCAAACTCGCCGAGTGGCAGGGGGAACATGACATCGAAGCCCCCTTCCCCCCAGCCATAACCCAGGGCTCACAATGGAGCAAACAAGCATGAACAGAACCCAAATTCAGGCTCAAATTCACTTGGTCCAGCTCCGCTCGGCTCGGCACAACAAGGAAGCAGTCAGGTCGGCCCCACCCAGCCGCCAGCGTCCTCTCACCGAAGTGTTAAATGGTCGGCTTCTCCTCCTCCATCCTTTCTCATTCTAAGCTGTATCCAGACGGGGGAGGGTGCCAACGGTCCACCAGAAATTCAGCCGACCGAAGACGGCCAAAATGATAGCAGAAAGCCCCATGGCCAGCCAGCAGAGCCGAAAACCGTACCATACTAAAAAGCTCAAAACCAGCGGAGAGCCATCTTGGACATGCGCAGGAGACAATCCTGGTTTTCCCCCCAGGTGTCTCTGCATCACATGAGAAAAGTACATCTTCCTTCCCCTGTCCTTACCACTTTCTATAGAGGGATGATCGAGAGCATCTTGTCATATTGCATTACGGCTTCAGACAGGAAGGCAGTGCAGAGTGTGGTGAGGATGGCAGAAAAGATTATGGGTAGTTCAGTTCCTTCTATCCAGGACATAGCGTATGAGTGATGCTTGAGCAAGGTCTGCAGGATTGTCTGGGATGCTACACATCCTCTTCACGACCTGTTTTCCTTGTTACCTTCTGGGAGTAGGGTTTGTGGTATCCGAAGCAGAACATCCAGATTCAGTCACAGTTTTGTTCCATATAGCATCAACCTTATGAACTTTCAAGTTTCTTCTTTTCATGTATGGCTATGAGTATATGTATACTTTCTTTTGAGAGCAGGCAACAGAATTTCATTTTTAATGTAGGCCAGTGTGCTCACAGTAAAAAATGACAATAAGGGTTATCTTTTATCCTATCTGAAGACACTTTAGAGTATTTCACTTAATTTATAATCCCATGTTACAAGAGAGGGCTTGATATCAGCCTATGGAAGACATATAATTAAAAATAGAAACAAGAAATAATTTTCTATTTTGGATTCTATTTCAATTATGTCACAAGCGTTCTTCATTTCCTAATCCTGTCCTTGAAGCAGTTCACTTGAGGCTGTCTCCTCTGTGTACAAACTCTCCAGGGAGAGAAGCCACAGTTTGGTGCTGAAATGTTGGATTCTAACTTTTCAGTCTAACATTAGCTTTTTGGTATATGACAGTTTTACATTTTTAATGATGCAGTGTTACATCAAGTAGTATATTTTCCCCAACCTTGTTTCCTATTTTATTAAATAGCTCCATCTTTTCTTTCTTATTTACCCCCAGTTAATGCAAAAATGATGGCATATGGCATAAGCTCTTTTCTACCCAATAGACAACAGGTTCCCAATGTATGTTGGAAGTTGGTCATAAAAGACTTTCTTTATGAAATGGAGTTGTTGTTCTATATTTAAAAACATCTAGTACTCTGGATGGAATGTCATTATTTAGCAATCACTTGTTTTCTGCTTTCCAATGTAATTGCCACGGTCACTCCATTCCTGGGCACCTTGCCTCGCTTCCAGCCATGCTGTAACATGCTTAGACTTTTTGAAAAAGATCTTTGAAATATTAGTTTGATGAAACTGTGTGCCAAATATGATGATCCTAACAGGCTTTTCCTTAAGATTCATAAAGTAGGCCTCCCTCAAATACCATAAAAAGTGTAGGACTTCAACAAGTCCTGCCAAGTTTTGCTACTAGTTCACCAACTGAAGAAGCTGCTATTCTCTGATACTATTTTATACAAGGTTTAGATTCCATCCTTTGCAATTTTTTCATGCATTTTTCTACTCTTATAGTTAGTCACCCAGAGAGCTGTCATTACTGGGTAACACATAAGTATAGATAGTAAGGGATAATATGGGGAGCTGACTTTGAAGATTGCCCCAAAACTGCAATTAGTTTGAACTTTGTTGGCTCTCTATTTCAAGGGCCCTTGAGCATGAAAATCTTTGGGGGTGGGTGGTGCGTGGGAGGCAGTTCTTTGAATTGGTACTCAGTGTCAATCCTTAAACTAAACTATAGCTGGAAGGCTACAAACTGAGTCTGATTGCTGGAAAGACATGTCTCTGGAGCTCCATTTGTGTTTAGCCCTTCAATGTGCTTATGCTTAAGATCCTACTTGATTTGAAGAACAGTCTCTCAAATAGTATTTTGGCCAGAATCCAAAGTCAGGAAAAGTCCAAGGTAGAAAACCAAAGGAATCTGCTTATAGGCACTACTACATACCAATGACACCTGTGCTTTAGCTAAAAGAAAAAAAAGGTGTCCGTGTGTATGTCAGGAAGTACTCTGAAGCTATTCTAGGAAAGAAGTGCAGTCTAATCTTGGACATAAGAACCATATATTTTAACTGGTTAACCACACTGCACTGCCTTGTCTGAATTTAACCTCAATTCATTTGCCCTAAGCCAGCCTATTTCTTAATCCAGACTCTAATCACTACCGGTACAGTCTTATCTGATTCAGATGTCATGAAGTATAACGTCAGGATCAGCACATACTGTAATCATCATGCTTATATCTGTATTCATCAGCCAGATAACCTTCAAAGGGGTTGGATTTTAACATGCTCTTTTCAAGCTAAGATGGTCAAATCAAAGCCGGAAGAAATTAACTAGGGAAGGCAGGTTTCTGATTTCATGTTCATACTGTATTGTATTGTTTTGTTGTAATAATCTTGAATGGAGGCAATGCAGTGACATCTGAAAAGGAAAGTTTGGCATTAGCAGTTCTTTCAAGGAAAGTCAACAGGTTGACTCATAACTTTTAAGAATGCAATCCTATATTCACTCATATAGAACGGGTTTCATTGAACTCTGAGGATGGACAACATCCATGGCTTTTCTACCTGAAGGTACAGTCTTGTTATAAAACCAGAAATGGTTTTCCCTCAAGTGAAACAGACACAAAAATAGCCATCAAAAAAATTGAGAAGTTAGAAGAAAGCCATGAGCAGGACGGGAGGGGTACACTCAAGAGGCTGAGGTCAGTTCTTCCTTTCTAAAACAATAGAAATGACAAACACATTCCAGAATTGTTCTCCTACTAGAGCAAACAAAGGTGTTTGGCGGCCCATCAGATCATATGCCAGGATAAACCCGGCTTGGAGGGCCTAGAGTTGTGGCAGGAAACAGTGAAGGTTTCACTGAGAGCACCGCACACTAAGGCTGTTAAAAATAGAGAGGCATTTTCCCTATAAACTAGAGTATCCCCAGTGAATAACCAGAGTAGGCATGTCAATGGTGTTTGCTGCTATTCTTTAAACTTCCTCTCTTTAAAAATTTCTTTAAGGATATTGTTTGTCCCTTGTCTGCCCTTACTATAATCATAACACTACTTTCTGAGAATTTGGCTAAACACAGGCATGCTGTTAAGTAAGTCATTTCCAGTGGTAAATAATTCCCTATGTACCACTCTCAACTGCTGCATTTTGCAGTGAACTGGAATGTACAGAAAGGTTACCCCTCCAATTAGGAAACAAAAAGTGGGAAGTATACACATAAGTGAAGCAGGAGCATAAGGAGTGGGGAAGATAATTTTAAAGATCTGAAAAGCAATACATTTAAAATTTTACCACATATTGCTACCGGAATAGAATAGAATAGAATAGAATAGAATAGAATAGAATAGAATAGAATAGAATAGAATAGAATAGAATAGAATAGAATAGAATAGAATAGAATAGAATAGAACAGAACAGAACAGAATACAATACAATACAATACAATACAATACAATACAATACAATACAATACAATACAATACAATACAATACAATACAATACAATACAATACAATACAATACAATACAATACAATACAATACAAGCTGGAAGGAACCATGGAGGTCTTCTAGTCCAGCCCCCTGCTCAAGCAGGAGAACCTATACCATTTCAGACTGTCTAGCCTCTTCTTAAAAACCTACAGTATGGAACACCCACGATTTCTGAAAGCAAGCTGTTCCACTGGTTAATTGCCCGCACTGTCAAGAAGTTGCTCTTTAATTCCAGATTGCTTCTCTCTTTGATCAGTTTCCAACCATTGTTTCTTGTCCTGCCCTCTGGTGCATTGGTGAATATTGTGACCCCCACTTCTTTGTGGCAGCCCCTAAAATACTGGAATACAGCTATCACGTCTCCCCTGTTTCTTCTTTTCTTTAGACTAGCCAAACCCAGGTCCTGCAGCCATTCTTCGTCTCCAGGCCTTTGATCATTTTAGTTGCTCTTCTCTGAACTTTTTCCAAGGTCTCAACAACTTTTTTGTAGTATGGTGACCAAAACTGGTTGCAGTATTCCAGGTGTGGTCTTACTAGGGTTTTATAAAGCTCTTAATTATCTGTAGTAATGAGGTGGTGAGGTTGGTATCAAGCTTCAGAAGGTTTTTTTTTTTTGGTAATATACTTTATTGATTTTTTAAAAAAACATAAATCACTTAATAATTGGTGAACAGTGTGCTGTCTGGGTTACATTGGTAAAACAATCACTAACGATTAATTTCTATAATCCATAATCCACATAATTGTTTTAGTTGATATCCTCTTTTCCCAAAATCTACCTCTTTTGCAAACATTGACTTAATACAATTCTTATCATTTTGATAGATAACAATTAAATATATATTTTTCCCAATAGTCCTAAAATAATAATCATATCAATATAATATTTCTTTTCTATCCAATCATTCTGGTTGCCTTATCATAGATCCTTATTTTAGTTTGTTTCTCCCACCAAATTCAGATAATCTTACTGGTTAAGATTTTCTCAAAAATTAATTACATTTAAGAATTTAACTCTGTTTTTGCATATGAACTATCTCACACTTTTACATTTCTTAAGAAATAGATAAAACAGTAGAAAAAAAGCAAGAAAAGCAAGAGTAAAGAAGCATAAAAAATATACTACTTAAAATATATATCCCTCCTATGCTAATATGTATTTATTTCCTAAATTTCTTATTCTTTTTAACCATAAATAAAAATATGTTTAATCTTTAAACATTCTGTTTAATACATCTAGTCATCTAGTCCTTTAACTCTTATTCAAAACATTTTATCTATTATAATTTTCTTAAATTCAATCACATTTATATATCTAAAATATTTCCTTTATCTAAGTCATTTCAACTATTTTGTATTACTTATATCAAGAAAGAGAACAAAAAAGGGGGAAAAAGCATACTATATTATATTTAGAGAATTCATTCCTCTTAGAATGACATATATATTCCAAAACTTTTCTATTTCTTTAACCATATTCAAACAAATGTTTGTTTTTTAAGTATTCTCTCTGGTAAGTCCCATCAACTATTTTTTAGTTTCCACTTTAGTCTTTTTCTTTTTTCTTTTTATTAAAAAGTTTTACAGATACATTATGAAAATAAGACCCACCCCTCCCCCACCCCCACCCAATTTCCCCTCGCTCCCCCTCCCCCCCAACTTCCCAGAGTGTAATACAGGGTATTAACCCTAACAATCTTAAACTATAATATGCTAACTAACTATAATAACACTTTAAATCCTATCGAACTTTAACTCTCCTTAAAAGTAACTAAATAATAACAAATCTTCTAAATCTAATACTCATTCAAATGTTGGGACTTCCGGTGGCGACGCGGCGCCGAAGACAGCCGCCTCCGGGCTGTCCGCTCCGCAGCTGTGTTTATCCATCTAAAACAGCGCCGATCAGCTGTTTAGGTGGATTTGAAGCCCCCTCCTCGGGAGAAGAGGAGGGGGTGAGGCCCCAGGTAGGGGTTGAGCTCTCTGGGGCCGCCTGAGCTGAGAGTTTGGGCGGCTGAAGGATTGAGCCCCCCCGAAGCCTGGGTTGCTCCGAGCTGCGCAGCGTCTCTGCTCCATGATTTTTGGAGCAGAGCCAGGCGTTAGCAACCACCCCTGCCAGAAGGAAATACTTTTGAGTATCAAGATGCAGGCAGAGCGGTACAGGAGGTCAAGGTGATGTGGACTTTTATCTTTACTCTCTAGCTCAATGGATTTTAAAGCTTTAAAGTGAAAGTGCGTAACAAGTGAAAATGGGGAAAGATGGCGGCCAAAACTTCTAAAGCTCTTCGGAGTGCGGGGTCTTCCCCGGTGCAACAGACCTCGTTGCAAGCTTTGCTTCCTCCTGCACCATCTCCGGCATTGACGCTTAAGGATTTACAAGATGCCTTGGAAAAGCATTCACAATTAATGTCTGATATGATGGATGAAAAGTTGAAAAAGCTGGAGGAGAAATTGGAGAAGAAGATGGAAGAGAAGTTTAGAGCAATGAGGGTAGACATGTTGTCTATGATTGAAAGTGTAGCTGAATGTGTGCAACAGCTGGATGAAAAAGTGGAGGATCTCAGTCAAAAGAACTCTATATTAGAAGCCAAAGTATTAGAGAATGAAAATATAAGGGACAAAATGGACGGAGAATTGAGCCTTGTTCAGTACCATCAGATGCAGTATGCCATTAGAATCAGGGGCTTAAAGGAGAATTTTAAAGAAGATTTAAAGCAGCTGATCTCTGAGGCTTTGGAAGTGGTATTGGGCCAGCCAGCATCTGAAATTGAGGGAAGTATGGATAAAATTTTTCGTGTAAATTCATGGATTGCAAGACAGAGGAAGTTACCCAGAGATGTGGTGGTCTATTTTACAAAGAGAGTAATTAGAGATGAAGTCATTCAAGCTGCTTATGATACTAAATTGGTAGTTGCTGAGCAAGAAGTTTTGGTTTTAAAAGAGATTCCTCCAAAGATTTTAAGGAGAAGGAAAGATTTTGCATTTCTTGTACAGGAACTTAAGAAATGTGATATCAAGTTTAGATGGGAGATTCCAGTTGGACTGGTGGTGATGCACGAAGGTAAAAGACATCGTCTGGTTACTGTGGCCCAGGCACGTGATTTTTATAGCAATGTGTTAAAAGCAACTCCCCTATCACTTCTGGAAGCTGCAAAGGGATACGGCGAGGGAAAGCCTCAAGATGTTGCAGATAGACAGACAGAGAAGAATGGTGCTGGAGGGGATCAAGTTACAGTCTCATCGGTTGCTGCTGGAGAGCGGAGGACGACGCGTGCCGCCCTAAGACGAGCGAGACGAGAGCAAGAGCAAGACCAGCAGAAAGTTATGGAACCTCTAAAGCGTACTTACAGTGCAGCTGTGGGAGGGGTGCGGTCCAAAGTAGATACAGGGGCCATTTCAGACGTGCTCCAAAAGCTTTGGAGCGTCAAGATTGGTGACTAAATTTCTAATTTAGAATGTCAATGGATTAAATTCATCATAGAGGAGAAAGAAAGTTTTTTGCAAGAAACGTATATTAGGGTTATGGACCAAAAGTATTTATTGAATTTAAGACTGGGTACGCAAGCTCCTAATCAACAACAAGTTGGCTTTTTTTTAACTTACTACATATAAAGGTTACCTAATTGGATTATAATTTTTTTAATTTTTTTATTTTCTTATTTTATTTTCATTGGAGATTGAAATGGTGTCCTAGACGTATAGATGGATAAAGCTGGTTTTTTCTTTTTTTTTTTTAAGTGTCTCCTGAGTCATGCTAGATTGCCTAAATCTTTTTTTATTTGAACTTAAGGATGATCTGGAACTGCGAGACACTTGGCGTGATACATGCAAGAACTATTTTTGATCATAGTTTAGTTTGGTTGGAGATTAATAAGGTTAATAGAGATAGGCGCTTTTGGCGCCTAATTGAGAATTTGTTTAGAAATTAGAGAAATGTGGGAGAATGTAAATAGTAGATGAAAGTTTTTTTTTAAATTAATACGAATAAGGATTGGGATTAAGAAATTTTATTTAGCATTTGAGTAAAGCTCCTTTTTTGTTTTCTTCTTTTTTTATCTGTAATATTAATATTGTTTGTAATCATTTTATATGAGCTAGAGGGTGATAGAATTAATAGTTTATTATTGATAGCTTAGGGATGCTTATGTTTGTTTTTCGTTTTTATACCCTGTATTTAGCTCTGGGAAGTCAGGGGGGGAGGAGGGAATGGGGGAGAGGGAGAGGGAGGGTTAGATAGGGGTGGGGGAGGGGGGATTAAAGTTAAAATGTACTGTAAAACTTTTTAAATAAAAAAAATACTCATTCAAATGTTAAATGAAACTTTTTGGTCCCATATTTATTCTGAATATAATCAATCCATCTTCTCCATTCCAAGATATGTCTTTGTTGCGAATGGTCTTTCAAATATGCTGAAATTTTTGCCATTTCTGCCAGGTTCAAAACTTTTAAAGTCCATTCTTCTATAGTAGGCAAATCCTCCTTCTTCCAATATTGCGCTACCAAAAGTCTTGCTGCTGTTATTAAATACAACATCAATTTAGTTTCTATAGCAGTACAGTCTACAGTAATACCCAGCAAAAATAATTGTGAAGAAAACTTTATCTTTTTCTTAAATATCTTCTGCATATTCCACCAAATTTTAATCCAAAAAGCTTTAACTTTTTTACAAGTCCACCGTATATGATAATACGTTGCATCATCATAACCACACCTCCAGGATTTAGGCTGATAATTTGGATACATGCATGCCAATTTCTTAGGATCTAAATGCCATCTATAAAACATCTTATAAAAATTCTCTCTTAAATTTTGTGCCTGTGTAAATTTTACATTTCTGACCCAGATTGTTTCCCAAGTATCCATCGTTATTGGTTCTTGAATATTCTGGGCCCATTTTATCATACAATCTTTAACAAGTACAGTTTCTGAATCTATTTCTATCAATGCATTATATATCCTTCTTATATGTGCAGGACTTTGATCTCTAATTAACCAAATTTTCATCTACTATGGAAATACCAATTTTCTGATCCTGTTTCCATCTAGCTTGTAACTGCCCATACTGAAACCAAGTTTGTACTATCTTTTCTTCTTTTAAAATATTAAATGGCTTTAATTGCCATACATTTCTTTCCAATCTAAGAATTTCTTTATATATAATCACATCATGCTTAAATCCCACCTTTATATTTTCTATCGCATGTTTAGGTATTGCCCAAATTGGAATTTTAAAATTCAACTTTATCTGCTTCAATTAAATTAGCAGTTAAGTCTTTCTTTACATAGATAACTACTCCATTTTTCTTCTCTGGAGCAGATGCAATAAATTGTATACCCAGTGTAGAATTTATCAAATATTTTTGATCAGATGCGCGAATATGTGTTTCTTGCAAACATATAACATCATTTTTAAATTGTTTCAAATACTGAAATACTTTCTTTCTCTTTTGTGGTGAATTTAATCCATTAACATTCCAAGTTAGAAACTTTGTCACCATGTTTTGTGACTTGAAGCTTTCGGAGCGTTTCTTGCAGATCCATAAGCATCTGCCTCCCACTGCTTCACTAGAAGTAGATTCCTGACTTGTAGTTATAGAACACTGTTTCTGTTGTTGTTGTTGTTGTTCCTTACATCTAGATGCAGCCCGTGTCACTCTTTGAGTCTTAGACTCTTCTAATAAAACCAGGGGTTGCACAGTTTCCGAAATTTGCTGTACTTCTTGAACCTGTCACTCTCCTTCTTCTTTTCCTTCTTTAACTTCTTCTTTCCTTCCTTTAACTTCTGAAGATGGCAGTGAACCTGCTTTAAATACATTAGAATAAAAATCACGTGCCTTCAGGACTGTATTAAGACGATATCTTACTCCAGCATAATTCATCACAATCCCCATTGGTATCTCCCATCTGAACTGAAGCTGTTGTTTTATTAATTCATCTGCCAGAAAAACAAAATCTTTCCTTTTTCTCAAAATTCTTGGGGGAATCTCTTTCAGAATCAAAACCTCTTGATTAGCCACTTTAAATCTATTATTGTAAAAAGCTTGAATGATCTCATTTCTGATCTTTCTCTTTGTAAAATACACAACCACATCTCTTGGCAGTTTCCTTTGCCTAGCAATCCAAGAATTAACATGGAATACTTTATCTATCTCCACAAAAAAAAAATCTTCTGGTTGAATTCCCAAAATAGGCTCCAGAGCATCCACCAACATCTCCTCCAGATTTTCCTATGAATTTTCTTTTAAACCTCTTATCCTCAGGGCAAACTCCATGTCTCTATATTGTGTCATCACCACTTCATCATCAATTTTATCCATTTTATTCTCAACTTCACACATTTTAGCCTCCAGCATCAGATTATTTTGTTTCACTTCTTCCACACGTTCATCCAGACTCTCAATACAACCTGAGATCCCCTGAAATGCCATCAAAATATCCTCCCGTATTTCCTTATTTTTTTCTTCAATAAGTTCTGCCACCTGCTCAGATATTTTTTCAGACTGAAGTTTTAAAGCATCTTTTAAAGAATCTTCTAAGTCTTTTAAAGTCAATACAGGTGCAGCAGCTGCAGAAGGTAACATCAAAGATTGAATTCCAGATTGCTGAACAGGCGATTCCCCCGGACTTTTAGGAACGGGGATTCTAGGCGGTTTGGAAGCCATTTTAACACCTAGTTAACTTTCGTTACACACTTTCACTTTTCTGCCCCACTTGCTATTGTAATTTAACTGTTAAATATCCAAGTCTTATAATCACTTTTAAACAGCTCCAAAGTTTAACAAAATCTTTTAAAGTTTTGAGAATTCACTTTGCATATTCCTCCTCAATATCCAAACAATCACTTTCACTTTGAGAGGAAAAAAAACCACCAGCCAGACACTTTCAATTCTTGTTACAAAGAATCACTCAGGTGCCATCTTCCCCTTCTTTTTAAAAAATGATCATTGAAACAGGAAAAAAGTTGAGGTTCCAGAGTTAAAGTCTTATACTTGCTGTTTATATTGCTCTTGCATCCACTCCACCTGCATCAATTACTCAAGATATCAATCAAATCCAGCAGGAGTGGATTCAGCGTCTTGTTCTGCTTAAAAGCAGAAAAGTCCTCCAATCCGGAGTATTTCTAGGCTTCGGGGGAGCTCTCACCCTTCAAGCCCCAGAATAAACATTCTGGGGCTCTAGGGGAGCTCTACCCCTACCCGGAGTCTCCCCTTCCCCTCTTCACCCGAGGAGAAGGGTTTTCGAGCTGTGGAACAGCTGATCGTCAGCTGCTCCGCAGCTTTAACGAAATCAGAAGGCTGGTGGTCGATCCCGACCATCCACGCCGCTGAAGCATCACCCGGAAGTCTGTTTAGTCTTTTTCTTTTGTCCAGTGTCTTTCTTAATCAATGTATTTTGCTGAATTAAAAGGTTTTTCCGTGTGTTCATAAATGTTGCTGTAGATATAAAAAATAAATCAGGAGAAGTGTCTGTACGGGACTTCTGCTAAAAATCTTTTTCTTTTTCTTTCTCTCCACTTCTCTTATCATTTCCTTTCTCTCCAATGTTCCTGACATCTCTACAGTCCATTTTATCTGATCTGTTTTCTTGTCCTCAGATTTGTTTTGTACTCTTAAGGGACAAGTTGTTTTTTCCAATTCTTGTGAATTTTCCCCCACTAGGATTAAATCATGTTTCCTTGTTTTGTTAAGTTCTATCTTTAAGTCACTATTCTCAATTCTATAGCCATTTATTTGTTTTATCTGCTCCTTCTCTATTGTTTTCTGGGAATTTTTTTGTTGTAGAGTTAACCTGGAAATAGATTGATTTATATTTTCAAAGGTGTTTTGGATTTCTTTGTTGTTTAAAGTCATTGTTGTTTGAATTAGTTGCAGTATACTATATATCTCCTCCTGTGATGTATTTATGTTTTCTTGATATGTTCTTTCTACATGTCTCTAATCCATGATAGCCGAGAATTTGAGTTTTCCTCTTCCTTTCTTTTCTCTGTAAATAGCTTTAGAGTCCCAATTAGATAGATATTTGTAATCCAAATAGTTCAAAAAGGATTTTTTCCTGAAACTTATAATTCTCTCTTTGTCTACAGCCCAGATTATTGTCTTTTTTGATGTAGCTGTTCTTTGTTGTTAAAGCTTTGAAGGTCACAGACACAGATTAGCTTTTCCCAGATTTTGCCAAGTCTTATATTAAAGTCATAGCTGTCATAGTCTTGATCTACCACTAGGTCTCAGCAACTATTTGTTTTTCAATTTCCAAAATGAATAATTACCTTTGAAATGAGTCTCTTAACCATTAAAACAATTTTAGATTTATCCAGATTT
Organism: Vipera ursinii; assembly: GCF_947247035.1. Lineage (NCBI taxonomy): Eukaryota > Metazoa > Chordata > Lepidosauria > Squamata > Viperidae > Vipera > Vipera ursinii. The sequence continues at coordinate 105,635,310 of NC_139512.1, read as the reverse complement.
AAGTTTTAAGTTTCAGGTTTTATATTTATTTCACTTCCATATATTTTGTTCCTCCATAAAAAGATTAATTCACCACTTCCGTTAGTATAAGGGTGGGGCAGAAATACCCCTCCTTCCCTTTCAGAGGTATTTTGCTTCTTGGGGATCTTTTCCAGGAAATTAAATGTAAAATAGAAAAAAGAAGGTCAAATTCCTCACCCAGTTTCAAGCACACTGTTCACAGTGCTGGTTAGTGCTTTTGGACTTCGGTTGCGAGTAGCTTGGGCTGATTGATGCAATATGGCCAGCCTTTCTCCTGTCAGGTTAGAAGGCTTTCCCCAAGTCAAACAGAATGGCTGCTGCCATTCCAGAATCACTGGAGCACCTTTCTTTCCTCATCACCTCTCTGGGGCGACTTAGACCCATTTAGGGTCCCCTGGCAGGGTGAAATTAGCCATGGGGGTGCAGACAATCCACAAGCCTGCAACCAGTTGCTACTGCCCAAAACCGGAAGTCAGAGAAGGTATTTCTATATGGGGTAACCCTTTCTATTTCAACCAGAGGTAGGAAAACCTGCTTTGAGTTTCTTAAATGTAAACAGGTTAAGGTAATGCAAAGGGAAGGGAAAGAAAGCTATTATGACCAAATCCTAGATAGCCTGTACATTCTATATCACTGAGTAAGAACATGCACATTCTACTTTTGACTGACATAATTGAGAATGAAAATTAGTGGAATGGTTGTTGGTTGTTAGAATTTCCAGCCTTCTATGGATATAATGGGAAGGGGGGGGAAATCAAAAACTAAAGGCGGATTGCTAGTAGATCTACACCAAACCAGTGCAATAATGGTATCAGACAAATGTTGCCATTATGTACTTTGTGTGCCAGCATCTAAACCAAGGAACTAAGTGGTGGATTTTGTATGATGGCATGATGACACAAATACGGTGTCACTGGTCCCTATGAACACCACTGAAAGCTGGCAATGCAGTGGCTATGCGCTACAATGAGCCCAGGGACAATGGTATTCCCAGACTCCTTGTCCCAAAGCGCTATTTCTCAAGACTGACTTAGAGTTGCCTGCCCGTAGCCATCCCATATACCTATGCTGCAAAGGGATTAATAAGTAAGAGGAGGTTGCAAAGGGTTGCAGATGGGCTGGCGCAAACAAACACAAATCCCAACTGTGCATTTTGCAGAGGTACACACCCTGCCTGTTTATTGATGCCAAAGTCCTGCTAGGAGGCAAGGGAAGACAAAGCACATTCAGATGGAAAACATCAAGTGCTGATTTATAAAAAGAACGTCCTCACAACCATCCCCAAATGATAGCTACATACATTCCATGCAGTGCAGTGCAGTGCACCTCTACTCCAGCCTTGCTACAATTCTGCACAACTTGTGATAGAACCCATCTGGAAGAATGATGTAGATAGAGAGGAAGAAAATGAGGAGCCTAAACTGTGGACTTTCTTACAAACTGGTGCTTTGTGTCTGCCCCATGATAGCTATTTTGTGAATAGGGAATCAGCTTGCAGGCAGATCTCACAACACTCACTCAAAATATATTTGAACTGAAGAAGTCAGAATATATTTTTAAGAGTTAAGCAAGTCAAAGTCAAATGAGTCCTACCACTCTTTAAGCATATATCTCCTGCCACTAAACAGCTTATAAGGGCATCAAAGGTATATTTGATCCTAGAACCTAAAAAAAACCAAGGCTATACTGCCTCTGATCTGAAGGTTCCAGTTCTTTCTTGTAGTACCACCAGCAGCAATTCTTTGTAAATGAAAAGAAGTCATCAGGTCAATATCCCACACTATTGTGATAGAATTTTTAGTTTAGCTGTATAGAAAATAACCCGCTTTTCCCCAGGAGTCACTTTCAAAGCTACTCTCCATTATTTTGTTTCAAATTTTAAGCACCATGATTTTATTTCAAGGTATGTAAAATATTTATATTATGCTTTTTGTAAGCTTCAAGGCAGCACTCAGTAACTGAAATGTTATAAATACGAACGTGATAATACCCCAAACTTTTGTCCCAGTGGACATTTAACTCTTCAGAACAGTTTCCCATAGCTTTTAAAGTTGTCCTACAATATCTAAATCTAGTACTTCCGTACAGTCAAAAGCATTACACTTGTGCAATGCTTCTCTTTTTCCCGGACCTCTGTGCAGAACTAATAATATTTCTTTCAAAAGCAATCTTGAAAACTCTGATTTGTACACTCCTAATCCACTATCTCAAATGTGAATTTGAAAACTCTTTACTGCACTTTCCAATATCATACTTATTGACTGGCACCATAGCATATCCATTCATGTCCTAGTTTAAGGATTGAAATCTATGTTGCATCACAAAATCATTTCTATTATTATTATTATTATTATTATTATTATTATTATTATTATTATTATTATTATTATTATTATTATTATTATTATTATTATCAGGTAAAGCAGACTGTATTTAAATAGGAGAAGCATCCCTATAATCTCTTGGAGAGAAATAACCTTTCTAAGAGAAATTAAAAGCTTTGGTCCTTCAGTTGTTTGCTAGAACTTGAAAAAGTAATAAACGCAAGTGTGCATATATACTTGTGTCAGACAGTCTAAACTGGGAGAAGCTAAAAATGAAAGGCAAGAGTTTGGATTAAGACAAATATCAATTGTTTGAATTTGTTCCAGTTACAGGATTTCTGTATAACTGACCCACAAGATGAAATGCCAAGTTGCAGGATCTGTCTAGGTCAAAAAAGAGCCTATGAACCTCAAGAAATTGTTAGTGTTCACTCCTTGACCAATAGGTAGGATTGATGGAAGCTAGAGTTCAACAAGGTTTAGAAGGGACAACTTTCCCATGTGTAATAAAGTTTAGCCCTGGGCTATCTCATCTGATCTATTAGATCAGGGGTGTCAAACTCACAGCATCATGTGACGTGTTGTGACATATCATGACTTTTTCCCCCTTGCTAGAGCTGGGATGGGCACAGCTTCTGTGTGATGCATCTGGCCCAGGGGCAGGCAGTTTGATACCACTGTATTAGATCCCCTTAGAACATTTTTTTTAATTCCAATCAAGCTTCACCTAAGTAACTCAATGTTCCTAGTGCTAGATTTGATTTTTATTCTGATCTCCTGGTGTACCTCTTTGGCTGTTAATCTTCAGGCCCCAACTCAACACACTATGTTTCTCAACTGCTCAACTGCCTGCCTACCCTTGAGATGACATATAATTATTATAACACGAAATTGGTGATCTTAGTTGCTGTTCTTCTTTATCCTAACTCTATTTCCTCTGCTTCAAGACTCTGCTGTAATCTGACTTCCACTGAAAGTATTGAAAATGCTCTTACACGTCTATTAATATTTTTTTAAAAAAAATCAAAAATCAACATAGATGACAATATATTTATTTATTTACATCCAGCCTTTGTTATTTGTGCAGATAACTCAAGGTGGTGAACACCTTCCTCCTCCTATTTTCCTCAGAACAACAACCCTGAGATGCTTGGGCTGAGAGAGAGTAACTGGGCCAAAGTCATCCAGCTGGCTTTCATGGCTAAGGTGGGACTTGAACTCATAGTCTATTACTTTCTAGCCTGGGGCTTCAACCACTAGACCAAACTGGCTTTCAGGGGAATGAAGGATGAAACATCGAATTGAACAAAGGCTTGTGTTACAATTATTTTTCAGGTCATTAAAAAAAATCATTTTAAAAGACTAGCGTACACCTCAGGGGTCATTACTACTGGGCCTAATGAGGGATTTTGCACTCTGTTTGTAAGCAAGAGGCAGCAACAATGCAAGAGATGTGACCGAATAACGTAAAAAAGAGCAGAGCCTGGAAAGAAAGGAACTGCTGATGAGAGAGTTGCTGTGTACCTCTTTAACAAGAATCAATAGGACTGCCAGATCTGGACCACAAAACTCCAGATAAACCCTCAGATGGAAGCAAACAGGAATCAACCTCTAATTCTTTGCTACTGACTCATAATCAATAATATATGCCAAAGACAAAATGACAGGTAGCTCGATCAATCAAAAATCACCTTTGCCATTGTCTAACCAATGAAAGCAACAGGGATCGGGAGGTGGCGGGGATGAGCAGAAACAGTATTTGATTGTTCCTCATACTCTGAAGAAAATTAGGAAATTAAGACAGCCACAGTCTTCCCCGATGACACATTCCTTAAGTTCATGAGGCAAGCCTAGAAAGGATAAAAGGGGGAAAGTGATACCATGCAAAAAAAAATGTGGGGGGAAAAAACCATTGATCATCAACAAAAGTTAGAAAATAAATAGCTGTGGGTCAAGGGTGATGCTTAACTGTCTAATCCAGAAGGTATTTTTTCTTGGTCCCCTCAATCTTGCTTTCATGCTATTAAACACCACAGAAAACGTGGCTTTGCAGTGACTTGGGAAAACTCAAGATCGAAAAGTTTCATTTACAATTAAAAGGTAAAGTTGCAAACTAGAGAATAAGATCTTCTGTGATTTAATAATATGTGTATGGCCTTCATCATGTCGCTCAACCCTCCCCCTGAGTATTATTATTTATTATTATTTATTATATTTTTATACCGCCCTTCTCCCGAAGGACTCAGGGCGGTGTACAGGGCAATAAATATAAAAACAAAATACAAAAGTTAAAAAACGATTAAATATAATGCCCAAATTTAAAATTTAAAACAATAATTAAAAACACATTAAAAACCCCAACCCTAACCCATCAAACCAGGTCAGATTGCTCAAATAAATACGTTTTTAGATCGTGCCGGAAGGAGCGAAGGTCGGGGGCCATCCGGAGCTCAACTGGCAAGCGGTTCCACAGGTCTGGTGCGCCCACAGAGAACACAGAGTATCCCAAGAATCAAGTTTCTTCTTTTTCTCCCTCGCTGAACCATTATGGCTAATCACAAATCAGGCTCTGTGCTTTTCTTACTAATTTAAAAACCAAACCAAACAAAATGCTTAACAAAAGGAAGAGGTTGGAAAGAACACAAGTTTAGCATCCTCTGACTGATACTACTGCCAAATTGCCCCGGTAGTCTCTCTTCTATAGCACTCACCTGTATGGAATACAACCAGCTGTGTTAACACTTCAGCACAACAGTTCAGAGGAAGTGTGGCTTGTTCAGGCTTTGTGTCAGTGACCTAATAACTGGTCCACATTTGTACTGCAACTGGGAGGTGAAATATTCCCTACACTCCTTCAGTGGAGTGCCAAGAAACTGAATGCCAACATTTTTGTCTGCTTACCATTAGACAAGAGCTTGGAATTTAGGACGAGCCCACAAGCAGAACACTGACCGGCTGAATCACATGGTGACAAATGCAGCATCCAAAGAGTGGGCAGACAGGAGAAGCGGAAGAAGATGCAAGCACAGTTGGACAAAGGGAATGGCTGAGACAGATGCATTGGCTCATAGGAGATAGGCTGTTGGGATTTCTTCAATTTATTAGCATTATATAATCTGATTTATAGACTGGGTGTGTGCAAAATACTTTTCCATCCCTGGAACAAATATTAATACCGAAATGAGTGCAGCCTGTGTTCTTTTCACCCCTGCCTTTCCAACACTGGAAAGAGTGTGAGCAAATGTTGTGTACTATTCTGCAAGTAGCTAGGAAGTTGGGGTACTTCATGGGAAATTTGAGTACTTCTACAATTACCAAACCATATAGCTGGCCCTAGCAAAAGCTGCTGAGTGTTTCCGGACGGAGGGCTGCTAGCATTGTCAGTCAAAAGTTATGGCTATTTTGTCTTTCTCAGATAGAAGAAGCAGTGGGAAAGCACTGGATAATTATAAATGATGGATATTTCCTGTAGATGTCTCAAAAAAAATATCCCACAAATGAGGCAAGACAATTGCTCAATAACAGCCTCACCTGGAAGACTTTCAGACTTGAATTTACCGAAGCCAAAAACCAAGAGTCTTTCCCAAGTAACATTAAGGAGTTTGTAAGAGGCCAGCAAGGGTAGTGAAGGGCCAAGAAGCTCATAACAGACTATTTGACCAGTAAATATGCCAGACTGGTCACAAGCTGCAAATCTTATGCAATATGAAGAAACCACTACTGTACATTTGAGGAAACCACTACTGTACATATCTACATGAAACTATGTAAGATTATTGATGGGTTGGAGCGTGGTATGGTGATGACACTCAGCTTTACCTCTCTACCTGGGTTGTACTAGACAAGTTGTTGAAGTCCTGTTGTTTGGAGATTGTAAAGGTCTCAACAGGAGAAAACCAATTAAAACTTATCTTAGCAAACTCAGTTATTTGTTTATTGGGATGTTTGGGCAGCTCCAGAGAGGTTTCTTCAGGACAACTTTTCTAAACCAGTGTTGGCCTCTGCGATGGCCTCTCATTAGACATTAGATTAACCCTCATTTTAACTATGGTATCTTTTAGAAGGAGTTAAAGGTAGAACTCTTCAAACCTCATGTCAGTTTTTCTACATTGTTTTTTTTTGTTCTTGTTTTTAGATTTTCTGCTTTGTATTTTATAGGGAGGGTTTTTGGATCTTCCTGGACTATGGTTTCTTTGTTGTTTTCATTTATGTGAAATTGCTAAACATTTTGAGGGGCTGAAATGGGGTATTAATGTAATAAATTATCGTATACCTTTAAAATAGTCAATTATTTAATAGATAGAAGGCCAATATTATATTTGAGAACCTGATGCAGGATCAGCTGTTGGGCTATCTGTTTTTATTAGGTATCTGGTTGCATATTTCTAAATACGTTTAGAATAATTGTCATTATTGTTATTATTACTATTACTATTGCTTTGCATTTTTGTTTATTTGTCTATATGATTTATATGACCATCTATGGTGAATCTCACAACGATGAATTTTAGTGGTGCATAATGATTAAAATGCAAAAGCAACTTCTAGCACCCAACCACATTCATGAGAAACACCTCAATAGCAGCAGAATGCATGTAAACCCCTGATCTAAACGTCTGGGGGGGGGGGAAACAGATCTTCAATGCCTTGTGAAAAACAAGTGTAAGCTACATTTCCAGAGACATGCTATTCTATGGTATAGGTGCTAGCAAAGAGAAGATACAACTTCTTCAACAAGAAGACATTGTTTCAAGGGTTACAGAGTATGTCCTCTCTATTACGACTGGTGGGGTCAGCAGAGACAATGGGGAAAATCCAGTCTCACAAACAGTCTTACCTTATTCCATGTGGGATAAGGTCTTTGGAGCTGTGAGCCACTTGTATTTTAGATTTTTGTCTCTCCTGGTTAGAACATAGAAAATAAGGTTGGAAGGGACCTTGGAGATCTTCTAGTCCAACCCCCTGCTGAAATGGGAGATCCTATACCATTCCAGACAAATGGCTGTCTGATCTCTTCTTCAAATTCTCCAAGGATGGAGCACCCACAACTTCTGGAGGCAAGCCTTTCAACTATTAAGGTCTAGGAAGTGGCAGATGATTGGATCCATAAGATGAAAACATTTTTACAAGAGGGTGGTCCTCTCTTCATTGAAAGAAGTGACCCTAACATTTGCATCCAGATGTTCTGTTTCTCCAACATGCATGAGTCTCTTCAGAAGCTCTAAAGTTCCAGAAAGATATGTAATATTAGGGCTGGACAAAGATTTCTATAATCAGATTGAATTGGTTGCCTTCAGATTGATTTGATATTTTGATGTCTTTTTGCACATGCAAGCAAAGTCATTCTTCCAGATGCACTCAGTTTGACCATGCGATCCCAAAATGAATTCATTTCATTTGGAGATTGGACTTGATGGAGCCACACATCTCTTATTTATCTAAGATGGGCACAGTGGCCTTAGAAGTTTTCGAGACCCACACTCTCACTCTGGCTTTCACCTCAGGATCTTTATTTATTATACCTGGTAGTATCCTACCCATTAATTGTTCTGAAGTGTTGGATTCCTCTGCCCACTTTCTACTCAGTGCCCATTTCATTCCGTATGGAAAACCCTTTTCAGTTTGATGTTATCTTCAGGAATAACTCAGGGAATGGCTATTTCCCAACTCTGTGCCACTATCTGAGTCTGATGTCAGCTTTCAGGTAAAGTCACTACCCCTTTCTCATGCTGATATTTCTCTTCCTTCACGCCTCCCCTTTTCCTAGCATTTAAGAGCTGCAGGGAAAACCCACCACACCCTCCAGGGGAAAACAGAGAGGGAATATGACCTCAGCTGCCCAGTGCCATAGCCGCACTCTAATCTCTGATTACAGTCAGAGCCATTCTTTTGTCTTACTTCATACCCAAAACATCTTGGTAGCCCTTTTTTTTCTCTCTGCTCATTGAAAATCCACCATCACAGGATAATTGTTGTTTTTGTTGTTACTGTTTCATTATTAAGCTCATTTCACTTCACCTTTCCCTCATAAACAATATTTTAATTTACCCAGGGCAGACCAGAATTCTAATAAAAAAGACAAGAAAAATGCAGCACTGTTGAAAAATCACAAAAAACATACAGAGCTGAAAAGAGCAATAATCAGGGGACTAAAGGATAAGAGCTAAATCTGTGCTTAATTTTAAGTGTAGCATTATAGAAACATAAGATTCATCTTCATTTTGCTGGTTTTGATTTCAAAGTTTTGCACAAATACAGAAGGGAAACCAGGAAGTAGCAACCAATCCCCTCACATCATAAAAATAAAAAAAATCCAGCAGGTCAGTCTCATGTTGACCAACATCTTCGCCCAAACAGAAAATGAATCCCATTTCCTTCGGGAAGAAAAGCAGATGGATCCTACCCTCAAAACCAAAGACACTTTGAAGTGCCATAAATAAAATATTTGTACTTTGACCACAATTTTCTTCTCTGATTAAGAACTGGAAACGGCTTAGTGAAAGGAAATTGGGGTGGATTGTTGTGGTAGTGATTGGCTGAGATTCTCTGACCCTAAACAACTGCTGCCCCTTGGTCAGATACTGGAATATTTTTCAAAGAATCAGTCTAATTAGATGTATTCTCTTAAATGTTGATAACAGCAATTAGCCAGCACTTGTTGATTTCATTAAAAAAACAAGCAAGGTCAGACTGTACTAAGTTATGAATGGGGAACCCCAAAAGGTATACATTTGGGGTGTATGCACATGTGTTTAGGTGCCTTCTAGTCAGTATTGACTCCTGGTGATTGCCTGGATAAATCCCTGCAGTTTTCTTGGCAAGATTTCAGAAGTAGTTTGCCCTTGTCTGCTTGCTGGGAGAGAATGACTGGCCCAACGTCAGCCACTTGGCTTCATGATTAAAGTGGGACTAGAACTCATGGTCTTAAGATCTCCTCTAGTTTGATGCCTTAACCACTGGATCAAACTAGTGGACTTCAATAGTTTTGACTTGCAGGCCAAATAAACATCTGGAAGAAAGCAATAGCAAACCAGTCATAATATTGTTGCTAAGAAAGCTACATGGACATGCCCATAAGGTCATAAGAAACAGAGCTTTGAGAATCTTTATTGTTTACTTTATATATGCATTAGGATTGTCCTGAAAGACACAAACTGAGTAATAAAAATGAAACAACTTTCTTTGGAGGCCAAGGCCAGAAAATATGCATGGACCAAGAATTGAATGTGTAGCAAGATCCCAGACATTGACCTGAGTTTTCAAGCAGAGGCATATGGGAAGAAGGGGCCTTTATCTTGCCCCCAGAATATGCAGAATATGGAAGATCAAACAAATGCTACAAACTGGTACTGGAACCAGATGGTAACCAAAGAATAAGATATGGATTATTTATGCTATTTGGAATATATCCTCCACTTTATGAAGCAGCAACTGTATTTTTGCCCCCTTGAACTTTCTGAATATTTGACACTGCAGATAGACATGGCACATGCAGTGTATGCCTCCCAGCATACACAAAGGACAACACAGCAGGAGGCTGATGGTGCAGATCAGCAGAGGGGTTGGACAGCTCCGGGCGATAACTGCTCACTCAGGATAAGCCTAATGAGTTAAGTTGTTGACAGCCCCAGGCATGGTCAGCCTGGTAGGAAGCCAGGATCTACACCCATTGTCACCTGCACTGGCAGGAAGCCCAGGTTTGAACTGATTGGATGCCATCCACCTGGGCAGGTACAAATAGACGCCAGGCTTCCCTGTTCCCAAGTTCGTTCTGTTCAGAATAAACTCATCTTTACCCCAGCTCTGTGTCCGTCTCTATGTGAAGCACGCGACTTTACAGCACACACTTCCACTGTATTATTTGAATGTAAGTAGAGTACTGGTGATGGTGACCATGTCTGAATATAGTACATTATTTATACCACACTTGTTTTTTATGAATGATACTTCATAATGAAGCTGAAGGAACCAAGGTAACATCCAGAGGTCCTGAATAGGACAGCTTTTCTGAATTTCTTTACAGGTCTGATCTGGATTTTAAATGAAATTGGCCTGGACTGAGAGGTAAGACATCTTCGCAATATAATGAGAACCTGGTGCTATGAAGCAAGTGAGCAAGTTGAAGATTTCTCAAAGAAAATGTTGATTCTTTATAGTTGCTGCACCTTCACAGTCAAGGATATACTGTAGCTCAGCCTACTGTCGTTTGCATGAAGATATGTTTCTTGAATCTCAAACAATAACTAGTGTGGAAGGCTGCTCATTTATTAAAAAGTAGAATGTGCTAACTGGCTATTTTAGGTTGAATTGGAACAATGTCACATCTTTATATCCTTTATGAACTTTTAAAACCATTGGCATATTTTGATTTGGAAAGCTAAAGAGCTAAGGGTATTAGTTTCAGCCTTTAGCCAATCTCAGTTCCATTAAAGTTGTCTTAAATTTGCTGTTTTTCTGGGAGCTATCTGTTCCAATTGAACTTTACAAGATATTTGAATTGGCTGAGTGGATGCTTTGGGGCTCAAGTTTTCTCACATTGAGTTTTCAAGACATGGCCATGTACACACTTCTGTTTCTTAATGGTAAGGTATCAAAGGGAACTTTCAGTGTAAAATAAATGACTGGATACTTCTGGGGCTTTTAATGTTTTGGGACTTTTAACCCAGGGACATCTTTCTCTTTCATTAGTTAGCCTTTCAAAAACTGACATTTAACAATTTAACCACTTTAATGATAGTTTTTATTATTCCTGTAAAGTATTTTGAAAGCTAGTTATTTGGCACAGGAGGCTGGACACTAATGTGCAATAAATGAAGCTGAAAATTGGGCTGCATACTTGATTTGATTTTGCTCTGGGGCCTTTGAAAATCTCTGGCTTTATCCAGAATAAGATATCCATATATAAATCTTTCTGAAATTATTGGCACAGGGTCAATTCACAAATTCACATTGAGGTAATATACCTCAATGATTTCAGCAATAATCAACATGCTAGCTTTCCTATATGATAGCCTGCCTCTGAACACTAAACTAGATTTAGGGAGTGATGGGTGTGGGCTGGGGATTAAATAACTGAATACTGAACCAAATTGAGTTGCTTCAGAGATGTTCAAGACCTCCACTGGAATGATTTAGAAGGCATGTCCTCCCAGCTGAGCTGAAGTGCTCTCCACCCATCCTGGAAGAAAACAACTTGCATGTAATTTGTTGCCCTCATTTCCTATTCCTATCCTGTTTCTACTGCTTTGACTCAACACCAAAAGGTGTTGTCCTGATTTTGCAGGTGTCCACCTGTGAAACTGGTCGATTCCTCCAGCTTTGCTGTCCTTTCTGTTCTGCATGACACCAGCCAGAGAGAAAAACATCTAGCAGTTCTATTGCTGCAGTCAGAATGGGGTGGGTCTGGCTACCAGATTCTGCCCATGTTCCTGTGCCTGTCTTCTTACACCACATCCTTCCCTAACATGAGCTGAATAAAGCTAAAAACAAAACAAAATGAAAAAACCTGTTTAGTACCCCAAAGCTGAATCATAAACAACATTTTCCTTAAGGTTTCTCTTCTTGTTTTTCTTTTTTTATATAAGTAGCAAACCTTGCTTCTCCATACTTCTACCTCTGTTCAGAAGACAAGGGTGGGATGGTCCTATCATTGCTATTTTGCTATTCCAGCCTTTTTCTCTGCCAGTAAGAACCACAGAGGTAATACACTTACAGTCCTGATAGCTGAATAGTTTTGCTTAGCAATATTGCACAATTCTGATAGATCACATCAGCACCATGCTGCTATGTCCACTTCTTTTAGGAAGACAACAACAGAATGGTGGCAGACAGGATAAGGCCATGTCAGTCAGGAGAGGGAACATGACAGTAAGAGTTGCTTTAATACTACCCATTGCTGATGATCTGACTTTGCTTTTACAACATGATGGGTAGCAAAATATAACTGATTTTTTTTTATCCTTTGCAGCTGTTGTATACAATTGGCTTAGGGTGGGAAACACGTTACCTTCAGCCTAGCCAGACAGAACTTAAAACTGTTACTCATGGCAGCTGACAAAAGGAATTTGACCAAGATTTGCTTGCAACATGATTTGGGGCAAGTGGAGAAGAGACCCAAAGTGAAGTGAGTTGCTCCCAAAGCTTTGATTATTCTTGGAGCTTTAGAAGGAGCTTTTCCTATTTACATCCCAAACCTTTCTTGACCTTGCTTCTTTGACCATTCTTATTTAGCTATTGACTTGAGTTCATTCAGGATGCTGCTAACTCTATTCAAGAACTTGATTCCTTTGACTATTATCTGTAGTTCACCTGGTCAATCCTTCAGCCTGCCAAATTATGTGATTCTAAACTAAGCAGGATGCATGACTCAAACCCACATTATGAGATTCCCAGAATATAAACCATATCAGCATTGTTCTCTAATGGCATTGGGAAAGCTCTCTGAGCCCAACATCTCGTTTAGCTGAAGCAGTTGTTCTCTCTAAAGAATAGGTTAAAGGGTTGGGCTTATCTACACTGCATTCCAATTATTCTGTAAATGCAGATCAGTGCCAGATATCTGATAAGAAATATTTAGATTGGTATTTCTCAACCTTGGTGGCTCTCAGCATTCTGGGAGTTGAAGTCCACACATCTTAGTCACCAAAGTTGACAAACATTGGTTTAAATATATATGTTTCCCAAAGTAGATTAGATTAGTCCTTTCCAACTCTTTCTTTCAATTTCTTGTATTAAGCTTTTAAAAGGTTGGATTCTTCCGATGATTCCTCTGAAGCAGAGTTGGAAGATACATGGAGAGTGGGAGGAAGAGACTAAGGAAAACTCCTGTTGGAGGTCTGTTTGCACGAGTTTGGATGTAGTCCAGTAGTAACATTCAGAAATGACACCTCATAAGACTGGGAGTTTCTAAAAGTCATCTGTTTTGGTTTTGTTCTGACTTTTGCTATTTCTGCATAGGGCATTGGCAGTATAGATAGCATAGTTTGCATTTCACAACATGATGGATAGAAACTGGAAGCAAGCAGGCCCCGGAGAAACTATGAGCATCTGTGCGTTAAGATGACACACAAAGAGGCCACTTAAACACATTACACTACAATAAAAAATATCTTGTTCTGGCATTAAAGGACAGCTACCATCACTTATACTCCTCACTCCTGATTTCTTAAAGAGGATGCTGAATGCTACTAGAACTTCAGGATAAACTGCCACATTCATCAGCAAAACCCCTAAAGCCCTGTTTTGTATTGCTTTGACAAATGGCCAAAGAGAAAGGATATTTAATAGCAGAAGTGAAATCTTCCTATTCTAACAATTCCCTCGCTTGCACCCAACCCAGATTTCTTGGGAAATTTGTAAAGCACAAGGCAGCAGAAGTACCATCGTAATTTGCAGACGGCAGACATTACGTAACCATCCGCTTTTCCATTTCCATTCATGCTGGCCTTAACAATTCCTCTCTGTTCTCTTTCGCATGTCTTACGTTACAAACATGCACACGATCCAGAATGGTTTCACCTTTACTCTCTTAAAATAGAATATTTCATTACTAGAAGGAGACTCAGTATATTTGCCCTGACGGGCTAAATAATTGTCTCTTGAATAGGGCAGAAAACGAAAGATCTGGGAAGTCATCTTGGAAGAGCCATCATGTTTTAAATAACTGGTGATTTTTTTTTTTCAGTTGACAAAGTATGGTGATCTTTTTTCTAGATATTTTGCCTGCCAGAAATGATGATAGTGATGATGCGTATCTCACGTCCAAATAGCCTTGGAACCATCAGAATTGGACCAAGTGATTTTTCATCCTCTAGTGTCTCATAACAAAATTAACAAAGAAACTGAGGAGTTACAAAGAACTGCTTCAGCCAATGATCTCCAGGGCGCTAGCAACTGGCCAAGAATGAAGGAGTTAGATAGGAGTGAAACGGCCATGTCCCAATAGACATGAATTAGGAGCACCCCTTCTGCTTTCCAACTTTTTTCTTCTGGAAGAGCTACAGTAGTGGCCAAAATTGTGGAAACCTTTTGGGAAAAGTGTACAGTAGAAATGCCACCCTTGGTTAAGTTTCCACCATTTTTTCTTCAAATTTCTTTACAACTGTAGCCTTGTTCACTTAATAATAACTATTTTACATCACTTTCTGGGCAACCAGTCAACTCTTTGCACCATTACTTTAATTTTATTATGTTTTACAAGCTCACTAAGTGAAAAAACACAAAAAAACCCAACCCACTTGATAGCAATCACATAACACACTGACAAATGTCCTCCTCTCAGCTTTAGTATATGACATCAATAACTGAATCCTACTGTGATCTGATTGGATCATTGCCAAAACAAGATGACACTTGATTGGCTCTCTAAACACTCATGCTCATTGGCTGCAATCAGATGAAGGAAAGCTACCTGATATCAGCCTAAGCAAGTTGTGCTTCCTTTTTCTGGTTATTTGGCTATACCTTTTTATAGAATACAGTACAGATAATTGAACAAACTATGTTGCATTACATTCTTGATTAAATTATATTTCCATTGATATATAATTTTATGATACTACTCCAAAAAAAGTGGTGTTATTAGCCATCAAAACTCAAAAATACACTTTTCCCAAAAGGTTTCCACAATTTTGGCCACTACTGTAAATTCCAAATTCACAGCAAGATCATTGAGTGGGGAAAGTTCTACGAGGACAAGCTGCATACGGCAGCCAGTTCCAGAGAGCTTTGCCTCCCCACCCCTCCTTATAAATAGCAAATAAGACTAGCATCTGAAATGTGGCAGTCCTTCCTGATCCTTTCCTTGAACTTGAGTTTTGAAAACACAAACCCCTAGTGGAGATGACAATTGAGGCATTTGAAGTGTTTCACATTCCTTTCAGAAAGTCAAGTTAGTCATAATGTCTTAACCCTGCTCAGTCATCATTTAAATGTATTGCTTCCTGTAGATATGTATTCCATTGTATTTTGACATTGCAACTAAGCATCCCTCTCAAACAGATTCTTTGGAACCCAACTTCTATGAGAAATTTCAGTATCTTAGGAGTCAATATGTTTCTTCTGGCCTAGAATCATTTGACTTCTTATCACCTAATCGCTTTTTTCCCAAAATATGTAAATTTCAAACATGTGAATTACAGAGAGAGAGAGAGAGAGAGAGAGAGAGAGAGAGAGAGAGAGAGAGAGAGAGAGAGAGAGAGAGAGAGAGAGAGAGAGAGAGAGAGAGAGAGAGAGAGAGAGAAGTTTACAACTACTGGTGAAATAACAATTTAAGAAGAAAAGAAATGAAGAAATGCAAATAAAGGAGAATAACTGATCACTTTGATGTGATAAAAGACAAAGATATATTAAAACCACCTGTTCGTTACAAAAAGTAATTACAAAAGTTGATAGTTAAGCCTTAATTGCAGGCTTTCCTAAATAAAGGGGTTTAAGAAAGTTAATTTAAAAGGATCAGTTTCCAAGATTAACAAATTTGAGAACTTATTTCAGGACATGTGGACCACTATAGTAATAATACAAAACAATGGTAATTATACTGGCCTGATAGAAAATGT
The DNA here is from genome assembly GCF_947247035.1 of Vipera ursinii. NCBI lineage: Eukaryota > Metazoa > Chordata > Lepidosauria > Squamata > Viperidae > Vipera > Vipera ursinii. Next base: position 105,619,409 of record NC_139512.1, on the reverse strand, counting down.
ATTTTATATTTCTATTTAATTGTATTTAATTCAGGATTTAATTCACTGCTGAATTATTTTCAGTTGAGTCTGCCTCCTTTTTTATTGAAAATTTATAGATAGAAAATAAACATGAAATATAATGAAAATGAAAGAAAGAAAAAGATAAAAAAATAGTGAAGAAAACAATACAGTTTTAAAAAGAACATCTTTGTATTAAATACAGATGAAGTTATATTACTATTATTGTCTAAGTCATCCAGGTCATGGTTGTCCCCAAGGTGTTTTTTCAACAGGCAACTGGACTTTTCTTTGAAGACACTTCACTTCTCATCCAAGAAGCTTCTTCAGCTCTGATTGGATGGTGGGAAATGGAAGGATTTATATTCCTTGCAGACAGCTGGTCATTTGCATTTTTAGAGAGTTGTCGAGGCTAATTGGAAGTTCATCTCACCTGAGTAGTGCAAATAGGTGTGGAGACTTCTTAGAATTGTTGAAAGGACTGTATTGTAAACTGGGGATAGATGATGTTGTATCCCTCCCCCTCTGTTGAGAGAGGTATGTTCAATTTTGACATAGATGGCCTCTTTGACCAACAAAACAACCAGTGCATAAATGTATGGTACAACATAGGAGAACAAACCCATCAGGACAAGATTCAGCAGTCCAAGGCCACTTGGACAGCATAGTCCACATTTTGGACAGAGAGGACTGCTGGTTTGAAAGAGGGGTCAAAGAAGCCATCTATGTTAAAATTGAACAACTGTCTCTCAACAGAGGGGGAGGGATTTGACAGTCTATATCCAGTCTACAACAAGTTCACTTTCAGCAGTTCCAAGAAGGCTCCACACTCATTTGTACTACTCAGGTGACCCTGAGGGCATAGATAAACCTCCAAGTGGCCTCCACAACTCTCTAAAAGAATGCAAATGACCTTTTGGACATATTACTATTATCCTTCTAATCTTTCCTATTACTTTCCACTATTGGTATCTGTATGATTATGTTACTTTGTTGTTTGTGTGCAGACTGAGAGCTGATGCACCGGAGACAAATTCCTTGTATGTCCAATCACACTTTGCCAATAAAGAATATTCTATAAAGTTATTATTTCCCCTCCCTCATTCAGATTACTTTACAGAGATTCCTTCTGTGCCATACTCAACTCTTTTTCAATCAGCAAATTCACCAATCATCATTTCACTTTTTTCTATTTCCAGCCAAAAGCTCATAGGAAGTTTCCAGTCAGTTAGAAAAGTACTTACTATTTTATCACTGACCATGTGATAACTGAAATGTCAGTTTTGTCATTTCTGCTAATTCTGTCAACTTTGCAATATATTCCTCCAGTGTGGGTGTTTGAGTATTTCTCCATCACTGAGCATGTAATAAATTGCTGCAGTTACAATGCTTAAAATCAATTTTCTACAAGTCTTTTCTAAATGATTATTACTAAATCCCCATAAATCCCTGTGCGCTCCCACAGAGAGGGCCTCCTCAGGGTGCCACCGATCAGAGAATGTCGTCTGGTGGCCCCCAAGGGGAGGTCCTTCTCTGTGGGCGCCCCGGATTTATGGAACTGTTTGCCGGTTGAGCTCCGGATGGCGCCCGACCTTCGCTCCTTCCGACGCGATCTGAAGACCTACTTGTTCGAACAAGCCGGCCTGGCCTGATGGGTGATGGGTTTGGATTTTAATATTGTTTTAGTGCATTTTAACTTATTGTTGTTAGTTCTGGGCACCTTGTTTAATCTTTTTTAATATTTGTATCCTTGTATTTTTATATGTTTGCCCTGTTCACTGCCTTGAGTCCTTTGGGAGAAGGGCAGTATACAAATAAAATTATTATTATTATTATTATTATTATTATTATTATTATTATTATTATTATTATTATTATTAAGAAAGGTTTTCATTTCATCTCAACATTTATTTTCAAAATTCTTTGTAGAAACCTATGTATCTGCATCTTTTTTCTTTTTCACAAGTCTACCATGCATGATAAAATGCCCCTGCATATTTTTCACATTTTGAACATTGACTAGAACTACCTTGAATAATTTACTCTCATATCACACACCAACTGTACATCATTTTATTTTTAAAAAAGTCTCTTAAATTATAACACAATGTGAATTTCAATCCTTTTAGCCACATTCTTTCCCATAGATCCATCTGTATGTTATAACCAAAATTCTTAGCATGTTTTATCATGAATTTCTTCATTTCAAATCTGAATAAAAGTTTGTACATGTTTAAAATCACATGTTCATCATTTGTCCATAGCTCAGTTTCAAATTCCATTTTATATTCAATTCCAGTTACCTTTTTACCTATATTAAATCTTTCTCTTAATTGTGCATATGAAAACCATTGAAAACTAAATTTCCCATGCATTCAGTTGTTCTCTTGACTTCATCTTAAACTTAATTTTTTTCTACTAACTTAAAACTTTCTGTAAAATAACAGACTTATAGACACTATGTAAGAGAATAAGAGAATAGTCTTACAATTCTCTCCAACTGGCATTCTAATTTCAATAGAGAAAAGCGGATAAAGTGCAACTTTCCCATTTATATTATTATATTATGGAAGTACTAATAGTACCTGACTAAGATATACAGTATTGCTTTTAACTGCTGGTAGCCACCCAGAGTAACTATGATGAGATTGATAGACATATAAATTGCATAAATAAAAATAAACAAGACATGTTCAGCATTACAATCCAAGATAGAAAGACCTGCACGTGGATTAGAGAGCAAACAAAACTATACAATATCATCAAGAAAGGCTGAGGAGTAATTTATTTTAATCGGGGTTTTAATTGCACAGGGTTAGTTTAATCTTTTTTAAATTGGTTTTAACTTTTGTATTGCTGGTTTTTTAATTCCCTGTAAACCGCACTGAGTCCTCAGGGAAAGGGCGGTATATAAATGTAATAAAATAAATAAATAAATAAAGTAAAAGAATTGAAATGGAAATGGGCTGGTCACATGGCAAGAAGATCTGATGGCAGGTGGACCAAGGCAGTACAAGAATGGATCCCACTTGATAAAAAGCATCAAAGAAAGAGACCTAAAACAAGATGGAGTGATGTCAACAGCATCAGGGGTAGCAAACAAGGAGTTTACAAGAGTCAGATGATATTTATGTAATAAAACACCAAACTCCTCCCCCATTAACTACAGACATTTGACCATATGTAGAAAAGTATATTATAAAAAGATATAATGGTGTGGGTCCAGGTTACCTGAGGGACCATCTCATCCCACTGGTGCTGGCAGAAGAGGCATGCTGCAGGTCCTGTCAGCCCGATTATTCTGGCTGGCAGGGTTCCAGGAGGAGGACCTTCTCTGCTGTTGCTCCTACCCTCTGGAACATCTTGCCCACCCACCCACCCCAATGTGAGGTTGGCCCCAACCCTCCTATCTTTTTGTCAGGACCTAAAGATGTGGCTCTGTCAGTGGGCTTGGAGCCCGGGGGGGGGGGAATAGTGCAATGGAGGTGGTTTATTAATAATAGGTCCCACCTCCCCCCACTTCAACCCCATCCTCCACATGTGTCCTTGGAGGCTAAAACATATAGGGAACGGTTGCTGGAATTGGGTATGTCTAGTTCAATGAAGAGAAGGACAAGGGGTGACATAATAGCAGTGTTCCAATATCTCAGGGGCTACCACAAAGAAGAGGGAGTCAAGCTATTCTCCAAAGCGCCTGAAGGCAGGACAAGAAGCAGCGGATGGAAACTAACCAAAAAGAGAAGCAACCTAGAACTAAGGAGAAACTTCCTGACAGTTAGAACAATTAACCAGTGGAACCACCTGCCTCCAGAATTGGTGAATGCTCCAACACTGGAAGTTTTTAAGAAGAGACTGGACAGCCATTTGCCTGAAATGTTATAGGGTTTCCTGCCCGACCAGGGGGTTGGACTAGATGACCTCCAAGGTACCTTCCAACTTCATCATTATCATCATCATCATCATCATCATCATCATCATCATCATTTCTGATTTTAACTTTTTATGTTCTGACTGTAAGCCACCCAGAGTTACCTTATGGTAAGCTGGGCAGCCAATAAATTTTATAAATAAATAAAATAATTTTTTTGGGTAAACATTCCTTTAGTCCAGTTCCTATAAGAACAACTGTCTAGGTAATGAGCGCAATAGTAGTTTCAGCAAAACACATGTAGGGTTAAAATGAATGAAAATATTTCATGTCAACCAGTGAAAAACAAGGGTGGTGTTAGATATTTCAGCTATCCGCAGCTTTTTTTCATCAAAGCTTCCTTTCAGGAAATAGCATAATTTAATGATACAAACAGGAAGCATCTGCCTTCTCCTATATGATAATAAAAAGGTCTCCTTACCGCACATAGGAAGGAAAAAATAAAGAACTAAAAAAATGCTCTACCTTTCAATTAGTTTGGCTTGATCATTAATGCAGCAGACATTTTTTTCCCTTTTTTTCAAAATGAAATCAAGCTCTTTTTTTAAAAAAACCCCAAAAGAATGACATATTATTCTATGAGAACCATTTACACAGTTGCATTTTTGTGAATATGGATTGTGCAGTTCTACGCAGCATTTCGTAGATATTGGAATGATTTCATACTGATTTTCCTTATTACACTGCAGAATTCCATGGGATGAATTTACAATGGATCTAGGACTGGAATACCATATATAAAATCAGACCAGAGGCCCATGCCAGTATTATCTAGAATGAGAATCACTCTTTAAGGTTTTAAATAGTTACCTTTCCCAAAGCTAGACATGGGGATTGTTTGTTGATAAATACCTCTCCTGCCACAGATCTATAGCTTTTCCTTGTGAGAAGGTAGGAAAGAAAAATAAATCTTACACTTGTGCACCGATTGGTACAGCAGCTAATAAATCCTTTCATATATAGTTACCAAATGCTTCCAAATAATTAATCCTTTGAAACAATTCTATTAAAAGTATCACTACTTTCCATTATTCCAAAGCTAATCTGATATTTTCAATCACATATACATTTCTCTGAAGAAGGTAGCAGATACAATGCATTTTTATTTGTGAGTGTTTCTCTTTCGTTACAAGCCCTTTTCTTCATATACAGTCTCACAAAGATTAACAAGGTGCTTTTTTAATTGATCTGAGATAACCAGAATTGGAGCTAAAAGAACTTGGTCCCCACTGGCCAACTTAATGAATCAAACCTTTAGAGATCATAGAGAAGAACTACGTACCTTCTCCCAAAGGAAACTGCCACTCATTAAAATTTCCATGAAATGACTGAACCTATTTATTTTGATAAAAAAAAGAAATTAATGGACCTCTTATGCAAAGTTGTCTGACAATATTCCAAGTTAAATAATTCATTCCTTCTCACCAAAACAGACCCTCCCATAGCTAAAAAGAGAACTGTTTATAATAAATATAGAAACAACACATTAAAACCAAATGGAGAAGGGAAAGGAGTTGATAGCAGCATTAAAGCGTCCTTGTTCAGTAAATGTGATCTTTGCCTAAAAATAGGCAAATAAAAGTATTTTCAAGGTTATCAAGAATATAGGATGTCCAATGATAGGCTGCCCTCCAGGAAAAACCTCTGCTTCAAAGCCCCTGGACATTTCTTTGACTGTTCCTTTAAAGCCCTACATGGCTTAGGCCCAGGATACTTTCAGGACCATCTGCTACCGGGAACGAATTCCCATCGCCCAGTACGCTCACACAGAGAAGGCCTCCTCAGGGTACCGTCGGCTAGACGATGTCGGCTGGTGAACCCCAGGGGAAGGGCCTTCTCTGTGGGAGCACCAGTCCTATGGAATCAGCTCCCCCCTGAGCTTCGGATGGCCCAAGATCTCCAGTCCTTTCGCCGTGGTCTCAAAACACTCCTTTTCCACCTGGCTGACCTGGACTGACAGGCATTTTAATTATGTTTACAATTTTTAATTTATTTTTAATTTTTAATTTTAATTTATTGTACAGAGGACTTTAATTTTAATTTTATCTTAATTTCTGTACTTATTATATGTTATTGTTGTTAGCCACCCTGAGTCCTTCGGGAGATAGGGCGGGATATAAGTCCCATTAATAAATAATAAATAAATAAATAAAATGTTCCAGTTATCAGGATTTACTTATGTACAAAGTCATTGATGTCTTTATGTATTAAAAATAAATTTATGATCTGATGCCTTCTTCCCCAGGAAACCTTATCCAAATAGCCTTTTGTCTATTCCATCTTCATCCCCACCGATTTACAAGTCAAAAAACATTGAGATGGCCTGCATGAACCTGTTTTTTGTTTTCTTTTTTTTTTTCATGCACGGAAGAATAATCTTTCCTTTCTGCAGATGAGTAATGGTGGGAGATAATGATTGTTTGTGAGATTTTCTATGTATTTTTTTAATATACTATGGCACACACATGTTAGCAAAGGGACTTGGTATTATGCAACCAATAAACCAGTACACTAGTTTCTTTTCTTACCAGTCAGGAGCAGATTCTATAGAATCCAAAGCCATCTACAGTATATGGAGAAGAAATCTGTGGAGACCAGAATGTGTCACACTTATTATCATTCAAGACCACTGCCGATTCCTTCTACCTCCCTAAACGTCAACTGGCATATTTCCTCTGGCAAATGTTTCATGGATTCAGTGGAACCTCCTATCACTCACAGAGGAATAAAGATAATTTTCAGGGATTTATCTTTTCCCTTTCATATTTCAATTTTCCTCTAGCTGATCAGCCAGCCCTCTGTTGTATGGCAAAAGGAACCTACCAAATTCACCTCACGATCTGTTCTACTAATCAAATCTTCTTCAGCATCAAATTAGGTGAACAAAAAAAAACATGAACAAGACATACTGTGTTCTTCCTAGTAGTAGAATTTAGGCATTTGGGAAGCATGGATCATGCATACAAAACATATTGGCCATAACAGTGATGTCCTTCAATTTCAATCTGGCACAGCATACAAGCTTTAGTCTAATGTTTCTCAACAACCAACCTAGAGGGCCTGATACATTTAGACAATTGTGTTGGTATTATAGCTCAGCAGATGACAACACTTAATTGACTTTACCCAGGTTAAAACTAAGCAACCTTGATAAGCCTGAAGAAAGCAATGACAAACCACTGTCACCAAGAAAATTAAATGGATATTTCCATGAAGTCAACAGGAGTTAAACTCAGCTTAAACAATCCTTTTCTTAGTTGATATAAGTAAACAGCCTTGGGTAAATCACAGCAATACTAACTTGGAATGCTTAGGCTACAGTTTGACGTTTGACCGCTGCTTATTTTAATCTGGCCCAGCCTGGCTGCACATATCCCTTTAATTACATTGGATAGGAACCATGAGTAATGCACAAGATTAATCTTTTTAACAATAGTCTTTCTAATAATTTAATAAACATTTTGGTGGAGACTGATTGCCCTGGGCCAATGCAGGCTTGCTTTAATTAAATATATTAAAAGGCAGGAAGTCAAACTTCACATCTTAACTTTTTCATGGCACTGAAAGACCAAACCAGCAAGCTGGTCTTATCACAATGTACAATTCAAGGAAAATGAAAGGGCATTATTCATGAGGGTGGGACATCTAAGTGCTGATTCACTATCTCCACCCAAAAACATTCCTTTTATTTTTGTATAAGTGCTAAAGCTGGGTCTCTGTTTTACAGTTAACAAGGATACTTGGCCAAAATACTCCCTGACTGGCACAAGTCATTGTTGAGTTCAGTTTCTTAGATGTATTTCAAGATTAGATTCCTGGTTCTAAGAATAGGATCTACAGCTACATATGCACAGTAATAATAAAAAAGAAATTATAAAGCCCAAGAGTCAAATAAAGCAGTGTAATTCCACCCTTCCCTTTAGAAAGACAATCAAAATTATTTCCTAATTTGTCCTAAAACTTTTCTCCTATTTATTGATTTATTTATTTTTGTTTTAATATCAAATGTGTTCACATTATGTAAAAGAAATTGATTAATCAAATCAGACTTAACTTCACCAGCAATTTTATTACACACAGAGAGAGAATGGGCCCAGGAACAAATCTTTTATCTTGCAAAACTAAAACAAAGTAGCAGCTAGTATAAGAGAGTTAGTTTCTCTGCATTTAGTAGTCTTTATGTAGATAGTAATATGGGTTACTTTTCAAATATTAACTTACAAGAATTTCATTATGATTCCCAAATCTGGGAATTTACAAGGTTACGTGAGGTATGCAAATACAATGACCAAAGATTTAGTTCAAACCTAGCTGAAAAGTTTGAAAAACAGCCTGATTTATTATGGACTAATTAATGTGCAAATGTAAGTCCAAATGCAAATCATTATTTAGATAATTTCCCATAGTACACATCTGAGTATCACTTGAAATCAGCAAACTGCTTTAACTTTTTTTGGGGGGGGTTGTTCTTAATAGGGGTTCAAAAAATAAGGTGTGGTTTATTTTTTAAAAAATAATAATTTCAGGGATATATTATACTTTAATTCCAAATACAAAAAGAATTGCCAAAATGTCATTGACTGGAATTTCATTTAATCTTCTGAAAGGATGATATCACTAAAAATATTTGTGGGTTAGATTTATATCTTCCTTTTCCTCCAGAAGCTCAGTCAGTTCAGCTAGTGCTCACTCTGTCCAACAATAGCTCTATGGAATAGGTTGGGCTGAAAGAGAGAGCCAATAAAACTCTGATCAGGCACTCTGTTAGTGTGTTCTTAATGTGTACACCTTCCCTAAAAATCTAAATACCAAACTGAGCACGTGCAATGAAGACAATGCAATAAAACTTTGGAAAAGGTGGATTTATTGTAACAACATACAACTGAAATGTTTTTCCACACCTCCCCTGGATTTTATCTTCAACTCCATAAGGGAGGTACACCTCATAGTTTGGAAAATGTTGCTGTGTCGCCAGGGGTGAGCCTTAAGCCAGGTTCCATACAGAAGATGTCTTTTCCAGATTGGAGGAAAAGAGAGACATGTTTCCTATTCTAATTTATTCATAATTATTATGGAAATTATATGCAATGGAGATGCTCTTAAGGCACTAGGTTGCAATGATTGCAATCCTTTTTTTAAGGAATATGTTTTCCAACAATGTTTGTATGTGAGAGAGAACCTCTTTTGGACATGGAAATTATGTATTTGTAAGATTTGTATGGCCACCCATCTTAAAGTACAAAACTGGTTATATTAGAGCAGGGATCTCCAACCTTGGCAACTTTACAACTTGTGGACTTCAGCTCCCAGAATTCCTCAGCCAGCATGGCTGGCTGATGAATTCTGGATGTTGAAGTCCACAAGTTGTGAAGTTACCAAGGTTGGAGACTCCTGTATTAGGGAGCTAGTTGAGTTGACCTAGTAGTTAAGTCACCAGGCTAGAAGCCAGAGGACTGTGAGTTCTTGTCCTGCCTTAGGCATGAAAGCTGTCCAGGTGACTTTGGCCAGTCACTCTCTCTCAGGTCAACCCACCTCACAGGGTTGCTGTTGTGGAGAAAATAGGAGGAGGAGTGAGTATTGTGTGTATGCACGCCAACTTGAGTTATATATAAAAATAATAAAGTTGGGATATAAGTAAATAACCAAATATGCAGGTGTTAGTGCATATTATTGAAATACTCCTAAATCTTCAAAATTTTAAAAAGATAATACAGACTGAGGAAGTTATGAGGAAAAAATATTTTAAGGTGTCTTTATTTTTCTCCTTAACTTGCCCTGAAATTATAGAAAATTCAATGTGATAGATGTGGATTTTACATAAATCTAACAGAGCATCCTCAGAAGAGGTAAAAAAAAAACCTAAAATGACACCTATTGCTGGATGATTAAAGCCCCAGTAAATAAAAATTGGGTGAGGCTTTGATTGCAGAGGCGACTGCAGATTGATTGTTTTTACCCTTCCCTGCAGACATGTTGAAAGAAGATGTCCTGGCAAAGACTAGACTATTTTAACAGTCAGCCTTTTCTAGGTAAACATCCAAAGCTGCATGCTCTCTCTGGTTCTTCCAAACATTTTTTTTAACATTATTGTACTATTTCTAAGAGGATGACTTATCAAATAGCACTGAATATTAAACAATCACATGTTCTACTACTTCAAAATCTCTCTTATAGATCATTGTCTTTGGGAGTCTTACTAAACCTGCAAAGCTAGAGCTGGTAGTCATGAACAACAGTTCTTCTCCCTCTTGGACTTCCTCAGTTTGAATTATATAACATATTTGGGAGATGATGATGATGATGATGATGATGATGATATCAGTTGTATCTGACCTTTGGTGATTCTATGGGCCAGGTGTCTCCACATCTTCTGATCTTGCACTATTTATTTGAGTTTTTCTATGCTCTGGCTGGTGTCAGCTTTGATGATGACCAGCCACAATGTTTTTTGATGGCCTGGTTTCCTTTTATTGTTAACTCTTCCAAACATATATATAATTTTTTCAGACATGTTGGATCTCTGAATTTTTCACAATTCTCTACCACTAAAAAAGCTTAAGAAAGGTTCAGATTTTGACTCAAACTGCTTTAAAAGCCAGGATTAATTCTTAAATCTATTCAGTTTGGGTTCTGGTTTACACAAATCCACTACAATTTCTCAGAATGACCCTTTAAGTGATAGAATTTGCCAGACGTTCTTAAATCATCCACCATATACAGTTGTACAGTAATCTCAGTTTTAATATCTTTCATAAACTTGACTTTATAAGTACTGAACAAAAGAACATTTTGCAGTGGTCAGCTACGGAATATTTTTCTTAGTTATTTAAGGAAAAGACCTCCACCTGTTATATTTTAGTCATCTAAGATTTTACTTTATGAAAGAATAAGAGTGAACTAAAATACCACAACATGATTCTACACCAAACATCCAATCTATCTGTTAGTTCTTATAGTGGTGGTTTTGAAATGTCATATGTACTTCATTGACTTTAACGTATAATTCCATCTCTCAAATATTTCACTCTGCTTTGGCACTAAGTCACCTGCATATTTGGTGTCTCTACTTTTCATGTCCTTCCCAGGTCAACCATTAGTATGTGTCCAGCAGCACAGGTCCTGATACAGAAGGTTGGTGCATCCTGCTGTTTATCTCTGTCTATTGTAAAAACTGACCATTCATCCCTACCCTTTGCTTCCTATCTCTTCAGTCATTTGCTGATTCATGAGATAAAAGTTTTGAGCTTGCAAAAGTATTTCTTTCTAGGGCCTGTTTCTGAAGGTTATTTAATATGTAATGCTTGTTATATTCATTCATATACTATCATTCAAATGCATATGATGAGTGGATCCAATCCGAGAGGTGGAAAGGAACCATCATGGAGTCATTTGGGAGGGATATCATCCTGATGAATGGTGTCATTCAGTAGACAGAAATAGGTATTTTCCTTAAGCTTTCTTTGTTTCTCTGGGTAAGCCGTTAGATTCTTAATTTTACACGTAGTTAAAAGTAGATTAAACAAAAGAATGATTATTCCATCACCTGGGAAAAATCCCACTTAAGCTTAAGAAATGCCATCTCCCCATCATCTTTGACACAGCTGAGACTATCTGATCCTTTTCTCATTGTTCTTTCTCATGCTAGGACCCCAATTGCCCATTTTTGTCACATTTTTTTCTGTAAGTGATCTCCCTTGTGGGTACAATCAATTATCTTCTGATATAGGTAACCTTCCCACTTGTTGTCACCTACCTGGATGGGACCACAGGTAGCTCCAGTGGATTTATTTATTCTTAAATTTTCTCAATATGAATTCCTTGTCTTCAAAGTGAGACTTAGGGACTAAATCCAAACAGCTCATTCTCTGTTTAACCCTAAAATTTCAGTCCTTGGTGTGTGTGTTGTTGTTGTTTTGCTTAGAATATTACTGGTCATCTATGCCATATTCAGGAAATTAATGTGTGGTATTTTTGACACTATGCCTTCTCCCTAATGAAGCAGAGTGGTATATTGGAGAACTTTACCATCTCCCTGAATGAAATGTCTAGAATATCTAAACCAACTGTGAAATACTACTAAAAACGTAGACCTAAATTTGTCATGCATATTTCTTTTTTATCTACTGTATGGTCTCATTAGCTCCACCTGCTTTTTCTAAATCTTACTGGGTTGAACAGATGTTAGTCATTTAACTGACAAGGGATTATAAAATATAGATGGTAACATCATTTGCAATACTGTTTAATGCTGATAAGACCTATTTGATCCTTAGTAATCCTGCACACTCTATGTATGCATACAAAATTTAGAATATCGAATAATAGAGCTGGAAGGGACCTTGGAGGTCTACTAGTTCAACCCCCTACTCAAGCACGAGACCTTATACAAATCTGGACAAATGGCTGTCCAGTCTCTCCTTGAAAATCTCCAGTGATAGAGACCCACAAGTCCTAAAGTTAAGCCATTCCATTGATTAATTGTTTTCACTGTCAGGAATTTTTTCCTTAGTTCTATGTTGGGTCTCTCTTTAATGATCTTGCACCCATTACTTCTTGTCTTGCCCTCAGGTCCCACTACTATGTGTGGCAACATGTTCCTTAAAGCACCATCCTCCTCTGAGCCTATCTTATTTTCATTTTTACATGCCAAATCACAATAAGATCAGGACTGAGGGAAGATGTATTGCATACCGATCAGAAGTATAATAGCAGGACCCAGAGATCAGAGCTATTGAGGATCTGGTGTCTTGACAATAGAGTTGAACACTAGGGGTTGGAAGACAGAACTTGTATCAAATATTGACTTAGCTTTCCCTGTATGCTGCTTCTCCCAAATTCCCATCATATCTCCCTATGTCCATCACAGCAATCTCTGAGCGGTTACAGAGTCAACATATTGCCCTTAACAATCTGGGTCCTCATTTTACCAACCTTGGAAAGATCAATGGATGAATCGACTTTCAGCCAGTCAGAATCAAACTCTTGATGTTAGCCTGTAATACTGAACTTTAATTACTGTGCCACCATGGTTCTTTATAAGAGTGCTAAATTTGGTTTTAATACTATGGGGATATAACCCTGGTAAGCCAATTTTACTACAGAATAATCTCTTACACATCTTTTCTTCCTGACAAATATGAAAATTATAGGATGTTCACCGATTTTCTTCCTTTCTCATTTTTTTCGATAGGCTTCATTAAAAGAAAATCTAGAGGACTTTATATGGTAAGACTTAATCATCTCAATAATTTATTTATTACAAGGCCTGTAGGCCTAAGCCTAACCCACTCAATAGATTTTTGGTAGTTTGCACAAATTCAAAATACAACATTAAAAATGTAAATTAAAATTAAACAAAGAAATACATACAAAAATTAAAATTACATTACATTAAAAATGAATGGCCCTGTTACATTAGGCTCCAAATGCACTGAAAACAAGGATAGATTGTTTTGCTTTCCACAAGCTATGAATGCATTCAATATACCCATCTATTTAGAGCTCAATTGGCTTGATAGCCAAATGCCTATTTGATAGTAGAGGATATTTGTAGGTAAAGGTTGAACTGTTGGGTCCTTGGTGCTCTCTGAGCTAACTAGCACCGATGATGTTACCTAGTTTCAGAATAAAATGTCTATGAAACTCAAATACTTTGGCCACCTAATGAGAAGGAAGGAAGGAAGAACAACAACAAGAAGAAAACAAGCATGCTCAGAGAGCACTAAATGCCTAACTGCAAGTTACTTGAACAACATTGTCAGCAATTGCACTGAGGGCTTCTAACTGTGATGGTCAGCACTGCAGTTTCTTCCATGGCAGGGAAAGGACAGTCGCACTTTTCAGGGCAAGGAAGGGAAAGTATTGATTCTCTATCCACCATCACGATCTCAGTAAAATTTCTTTTATCACAAAGTGCAAGGGAAGACAAGGTATACAGCAATTGTATGAAATATATTTTGATCCCTCAAACTTAGACAAGCCAAAAAGTTATTTGAATTTATCAGATATCATCCTTATCTTCATCATGAGACACAGTAGGGCGTTAATAATGTTGATCTTCCTTACAATGTATGCAAAAGCACTTTGAATGCTCTAAAACCAAAAACAGAAGTTGTTGTTGTTGTTGTTGTTAGTTGCGAAGTCGTGTCCGACCCATCGCGACCCTATGGACAATGTTCCTCCAGGCTTTCCTTTCCTCTACCATCTTCTGGAGTCCATTTAAGCTCACGCCTACTGCTTCAATGACTCCATCCAGCCACCTCATTCTCTGTCGTCCCCTTCTTCTATTGCCCTCAACCTTTCCCAGCATTAGGCTCTTCTCCAGTGAGTCCTTCCTTCTCATTAGGTGGCCAAAGTATTTGAGTTTTAGCTTCAGGATCTGGCCTTCTAAAGAGCAGTCAGGGTTGATCTCCTCTAGGACTGACTGGTTTGATCGCCTTGCAGTCCAACGAACTCGCAGGAGTCTTCTCCAGCACCATAGTTCAAAGGCTTCAATTCTTTGGCGCTCAGCCTTTCTTATGGTCCAACTTTCACTGCCATACATTGCAACTGGGAAGACCATAGCCTTGACTATATGCACTTTTGTTGACAGGGTGATGTCTCTGCTTTTTAGTGTGCTGTCTAGATTTGCCATGGCTTTCCTCCCCAGGAGCAAGCGTCTTTTAATTTCTTGACTACAGTCCCCATCTGCAGTGATCTTGGAGCCCAGGAAAATAAAATCTGTCACTACCTCCATTTCTTCCCCATCTATTTGCCAGGAATTGAGAGGGCCAGATGCCATGATCTTGGTTTTCTTAATGTTTAGTTTCAACCCAAGTTTTGCACTCTCCTTCTTCACCCGCAACAAGAGGCTCTTTAGTTCTTCTTCACTTTCTGCCATTAGAGTGGTATCATCTGCATATCTTAGGTTGTTGATGTTTCTTCCGGCAATCTTAATTCCAACTTTTGATTCATCTAGCCCTGCCTTTCTCATGATGTGCTCTGCATATAAGTTAAATAGGCAAGGCGACAGTATACAGCCTTGCCGGACTCCTTTCCCAATTTTGAACCAATCAGTGGTTCCGTGTCCAGTTCTCACTGTTGCTTCTTGGCCCGCATATAGGTTTCTCAAGAGACAAATAAGATGGTCTGGTATGCCCATCTCTTTAAGAACTTGCCACAGTTTGTTATGATCCACACAATCAAAGGCTTTAGCATAGTCAATGAAGCAGAAGTAGATGTTTTTCTGGAACTCTCTAGCTTTCTCCATGATCCAGCGTATGTTAGCAATTTGATCTCTAGTTCCTCTGCCTCTTCGAAATCCTGCCTGTACTTCTGGTAGTTCTCGATCCACATACTGCTGGAGTCTAGCTTGTAGAATTTTAAGCATAACTTTACTAGCATGAGAAATGAGTGCAATGGTGCGATAGTTTGAACATTCTTTGGCACTGCCTTTCTTTGGAATTGGAATGTAAACTGATCTTTTCCAATCCTGTGGCCACTGTTGAGTTTTCCAAATTTGCTGGCAAATTGAGTGTAGCACTTTTACTGCATCGTCTTTTAAGATTTTGAATAGCTCAGCTGGAATACTGTCACCTCCACTAGCTTTGTTGTTGCTCAGCTTTTCTAAGGCCCACTTCACTTCACATTCTAGGATGTCTGGCTCGAGGTCAGTGACCACCTCATTGTGATTATCAGGGACGTTAAGCTCATTCTTGTATAGTTCTTCTGTGTAATTTTGCCACCTCTTCTTAATCTCTTCTGCCTCTGTTAGGTCCCTGCCATTTTGGTCCTTTATCATGCCCATTTTTGCATGAAACGTTCCTTTCATCTCTCCAATTTTCTTGAAAAGATCTCTGGTCCTCCCTATTCTATTGTTTTCTTCTATTTCTTTGCATTGTTCATTTAAGAAGGCATTCTTATCTCTTCTAGCTATTCTTTGGAATTCTGCATTTAATTGGGCATATCTTTCTTCTTCTCCCTTGCCTTTCGCTTCTCTCCTTTCCTCAGCTATTTGCAAAGCTTCCTCAGACAGCCATTTTGCTTTCTTGCATTTCTTTTTTCTTTGGGATGGTTTTGGTTGCTACCTGTAGTACAATGTCGTGAACCTCTGTCCATAGTTCTTCAGGCACTCTGTCTATCAGATCTAATTCCTTAAATCTATTTGTCACCTCTACTGTATATTCAACAGGGATATGATTTAATTCATACCTGACTGGCCTAGCGCTTTTCCCTACTTTCTTTAATTTAAGCCTAAACTTTGCAACAAGAAGCTCATGGTCTGAGCCACAGTCAGCTCCTGGTCTTGTTTTTACTGACTGTATAGAGCTTCTCCATCTTTGACTGCAGAGCATATAGTCAATCTGATTTCTGTGTTGACCGTCTGGTGATGTCCATGTGTAAAGCCGTCTCTTGGGTTGTTGGAAAAGAGTGTTTGCTATGACCATCGTATTCTCTTGACAAAATTCTATCAGCCTGTGCCCTGCTTCATTTTGTACTCCAAGGCCAAACTTGCCTGTTATTCCAGTTATCTTTTGGCTTCCTACTTTGGCATTCCAATCCCCCATGATGATAAGGACATCATTTCTGGGTGTTAGTTCTATAAGGTGCTGTAGGGCTTCATAGAACCGGTCAATTTCATCCTCTTCAGCACCGGTGGTTGGGGCATAGACTTGGACTACTGTGATATTGAATGGTTTGCCTTGGATTCGAACTGAGATCATTCTGTCATTTTGAGGATTGTATCCCAGTATTGTTTTTCCTACTCTTTTATTGACTATGAAGGCTACTCCATTTCTTCTGAGGGATTCTTGCCCGCAGTAGTATACCTGATGGTCATCTGAATTAAATTCACCCATTCCTGTCCATTTTAGTTCGCTGATACCTAAGATGTCAATGTTTAGTCTTGTCATCTCTTGTTTGACCACGTCCAGCTTTCCTTGATTCATGGATCTTACATTCCAGGTTCCTATGAAGAAAAAATCTTTACAGCACCGGACTTTCCTTTCACCACCAGACATATCCACAGCTGAGCGTCCTTTCGGCTTTGGCCCAGTCGCTTCATTCTTTCTGGCGCTACTAGTACTAGCCCTCTGCTCTTCCCCAGTAGCATATTGGACACCTTCCGACCTGAGGGGCTCATCTTCCAGCGTCATATCGTTTTGCCTTTTGGTACTGTCCATAGGGTTTTCATGGCAAAGATATTGGAGTGGTTTGCCATTTCCTTCCCCAGTGGATCACGTTTTGTCAGAACTCTCTGCTATGACCTGTCCGTCTTGGGTGGCCCTGCACGGCATAGCTCATAGCTTCATTGAATTACGCAAGCCCCTTCGCCACGACAAGGCAGTAATCCATGAAGGGGAAAACAGAAGTAGCAAATCATTAATGTTTTTTAAGTAGAGTACTAAATAGCTTTTTAAAAAGTTGTAACAAGAAAGTGGTCTTTGTTTAAGATTAATCAGTTATACCATTATAGCTTTCAATGTGTGTGTCTATATATTCATTTATCAGAATAGTCCCCCCCCCTTTTTTTTTGCAAATTGGTGAATTCAAACTACATGGCCTTATATAAATAGTGTTCTTTTGATTGTTTGCCTCATCATAGTAAACTTTTCCATATCACATCTAAAAATGTGTATGGTGTTGTAATATGCTACATGAGCTCAAGGGATACATTTTTTGACACTAACTGAAGTTGTTAAAAAAACATTTAAGAAAAACATTTACTGCTTGTGGGAGAAATGCAATCATTGGGTTCTGCTAAAACAGCCAAGTTTGGAAGTACTCCTAGAAATGGTTGAATGCAATAGTTCTTTTAACTGGCAGTATAAGAACAGTTGTCAAAGAAAACGTGCCCCCAGGGCCCTGTTTGCTGGAGACCATGCATCAAAATCCTTAATACCTCATGTGCTTTAACAATTCCATAGCTTTGTAACCAACATTGATTACACTGGGAAGAAAAACCAGACTATCCTTTGCCATTCTTCTTGAGCCTTTCAATATGGCAAGGGGGGTGGGTGAGGGGGAGGAAATTGCAGACATCTTTCATATAGTTGGTCTATCAATTTCATATACATGAATTGGGGATTCTTATCTTGCAAAACGTTCAGTGTGAAACAAATTGTTTCTGTCATAGAGTTATGCAAAGTATTTTGATCACAACATTCCATGACAACAACTGATTCCAACCACATACAACATGCTCAGTGAGCTTCCATGGCTGAAGCTTGATCCTAGGTCCTGGGTCTCTGAGGATTCAGCTTATTTCAGTACTCAACATCAAGAGAAACAATGTGATAACCTAGTCTATAATTTGCCCTCCAAAATAGTATAGTTTCTGCATATTCATGCTAAAAGTGATACAGATTTCAATATTGAGCATGGCTTTTATGAACTTGTAACTTGGGAAATGGCACCAAGTTTGCAAAAGAAAAAAAACCTCTTGCTTTGTTTTTGAAGACTCATTTTTGATATTGGACATATAGAAGAGAATTCTGATTCTAAGGCATTTTAATTCTATCAAGACAAAAGTAAAATATCAAAAGCTGTTTGCTTGTGAAGGCCTCCTATGAAAACCATGGCAAACTGATGTCCTATTGTCAGAGGGATTGTGTTTGAGGGGATAGTCATGGCTGGATGCTGGATCCAGACCAGCAAAATCTCTCCAGAAGAAGGAGAGATTGTTGAGATTACTCATACTGTGCCAGATAGTTGTTCCTTGTAAATAGATTGCAGTAACTGACATATTGCAGTTAGCTTGTGTAATGAGGGGTTAAGTTTGGATTTCATCAAGCTCACATTCATAGAGCAGCTTTTCCTGAACATTAAGTATGACCAAGTCTCATTTCTTAATTACTTTTTGGAATTCTTTTATTGTACTCTTTGAATTACTGTATTCGTTGGGTAAGTCCCCTTTTCCTTAGGAGAAGACGGTTTATATTTAATTTTAAAAGTTTTGGAACTATATGGGGTTTTTTTTTAGTATGCAGCAAAAGGGTGCCTAGAATGTGGATTTTGGATAGATAACAGTGGATTAAGGGTCCAAATGATTTGGAATTATAGGTTTGAATTAATCAAAAGAATTTTTCTCGTGGGAAAATGGCAATAGTTTGGGATTATTTTTATAATAAGGGGATCTTGACGATTGGACACTAGAGGGAGCTAGAATATAAAGAAAATGGAGCAGAAATCGGTAACACTAATTTTTGAATATTTGTCTGCCAAAGCTTCTTGGTAATAAATACAAACTTCTTGATAAGATGGACAGAGTATATGTACTGAAGTTATAGAATAAGAACAAGTTGCATGATTTGATGGATAATTTTTAAATTACTTTCAAGAGGGATTTGAATATAATAAGCAATAACAAGGATGAAAAAATTATCAGCAGATATATGGACCCAATGGATGACTTCTTCTCTAAAGGAGATGAAGAATATACAAAGAAATATGGCTTCCATATTTTTCACTGGATATACAAAAGGAGTTCTATTAAATTTTGAATGACTTTTTTTAGAAATGACAGATGGACAGACATTTATTTATTTATTTATTTATTTATTAAATATACAAAATAAATTCTGGAATATTTTTGCTTCAAAGATAGGTGATCAAAAAGTAGCACTATGACTCTTTTTGAAGAAGTTAAAATATCTTTAATAATTTAGTAAAGGAATGTAAGGTTAGCTTATTTGATCAGGGCTAAAAGAGAAAAATTGTTATGTCTATTTTTCCCTTTATTGGACTTTTACTTTTAAAGAATGATTGATGAATCATTTGGATATTGTTTTTTACTTAAAATTTTGCTATGGGGTGAAGAGAGATTATATTGTATTTGGAAATGATAATAAACTATTAAAATTGTCTTTATTTGCTTGGATGAAGCAAATGATGGATTTCTTTCTCTCTCTTTTTTTCACACTTTTTTCTTTTCTGTATTGTGGAATGGTGACAATGCTTCAGTGGCACATGAATGAAGCACATGAATGAAAACTTTTATTTATTTATAAAGGTAAAGGTAAAGGATTACCCTGTCCAGTCATTTCCAACTCTAGGGGGCAGTGCTCAACTTCCTTTCTCAGCTGAGGGAGCCAGCACTGTCGGAAGACATTTCTGAGGCACACAGAACATTGTTATCTTGCCATCGAAGTGGTACCTATATATCTACTCACATTTGCATGCTTTCAAACTGCTATGTGGGCAGGAGCTGGGACGAGTGAAAGAGAGCTCACCCCATTGTACGGTGCTCAGGTCTCAAACCTGGGCTGTCAGCTTTCCAACTGCTGAGCCATCATACCCCCAATATTTATACTTATTTATACCCTGCCTTTATTGTTTTTATAAATTAACTCAAGGTGAGGAATGCAGCTTCCTTCTATTTTCCCCTCAAAAACAACCCTGTGATGTGAGTTTGGCTGAGAGAGAATGATTGGCCTAAAGTTACCCAGCTGGCTTTTATGCCTAAGGCAAGACTAAAACTCACAGGCTCCTGATTTTTAGCATAAACTGGCTTTAAAAAACTGGCAGTATGTGTGTTTTCTTAGGAAGCTGTCTGCTAACCAAACAGAATTCGGCACTGGAGCACTGGGTAACACTCTAGACCAGGGGTAGGCAACTTTGGCTCTTTTATGACTCTTGGACTTCAACTCCCAGAATTCCTGAGCCAGCTATGCTGGCTCAGGAATTCTGGGAGTTGAAGTCCATGAGTCATAAAAGAGCCAAGCTAGCCTACCCCTGCTCTAGACATTTACTTCAGCTTTTCATTCACTTGTTCAGAAATGATCATTATTTTCCGCTAGCCTTTCCAACAAGACTAGAACTAGGAGGCTCCGCGGGTGACGTTTAATTCATAACAATTATTCAGTGGAACAGCTTGCCTTCTGGAGCTGTGCATGCTGGAGAAAATATTGGACAGTTATTTGTCTGGGATGGAATAAGGATTCTTGCCTTGGGCAGGGGCTTGGATTACAAGAACTCCAAGGTCCCTCCCAGCCCTAAGTGGTTCTATGATTGCATGAAAATATTTAGTTACGATGTCACTAATAGAGATGGTGTCTTAGCTGCCCCCAGCTATCCTCTTTTTAATTTGATAAAAGATTATACAATCCTGTTTTTCTAAGAAGCAAAAAACCCAAGAATAAATATCCTCCTTAAGAGACCTGAAGAGGAGGGAGAGCAATCCATCATGATAGTGAAGAAGGTTTTGCAGCACAAAGAAGGTAATGGCTCTGTCTCTTTCTCACCCCTGGAGAGAGTTTGCTGAGTTGAAGAAGACTTAGCTAATGATTGGTCAAAAGCAATTAAACCACTACGGAGAAGAAATGTCCAAGTGGTCGTCCACTGTAGTAAACATTGCTGATATTGCAAATAAAGCATGAAAGGAATTCGGCCACAATTAAGCCAGTGAAAAGAGAATTTCAAGACTTGCGTGGAAGATCATTATATCTGGAGAATGCTAATTGTCATTACAGCTTTGTGATTCAAAACATTATAGAAATTACATGAAGGGCAGAATACAATATTGTTTGCATTAAATTGGCTAAATAATTTGTTCCCAGAGATCGGCTGTGAGTTTTCAGGACATGGAATGTTGCACTGAAGGGAACATTATAATTATTATTACGTTTTCAAATTGTTGTATTAGAAAAGCTATCATGCGAAAGGCTAGGACACATAAACATACCTTGCATTAAAGACAATATCCAAATATTCAGCTTAGATCAGCTGAAACTCTTCAGAAAAGGCATAACTTTAAAACCTTGTCTGATTCTTGCATGTAGGCTTGTACATGTCGGAAAACCTATTGCTAAACATTCTCCTTCAGATTAGTCTCCAATTTACACGGAAAGAAAAGTACTTATCTGCACTGAAACGGGGGGGGGGGGAAGAGAAGATAGATAGATAGATAGATAGATAGATAGATAGATAGATAGATAGATAGATAGATAGATAGATAGATAGATGATAGATAGATAGATAGATAGATAGATAGATAGATAGATAGATAGATAGATAGATCTACTAGAGAGGAACAGTGGAGGTGTGAAAGGGATTTAGAAGGAGCGCAAAAAAAGAACTGTTCCTTTCTCAGAACTAGTAGTAGTTGAAAGTAAATTCAAATCAGAGTTATAAGAACTTAGGAGGCAAGAATGTTGAGAAGGGATAGTATATATTCATAACTATGCAAAAAAAGAGGACTTCTTTAAGAAGAAAAAAGGAAGATTTTTTTCCCCTCCCTTTTTAAAAGTTGTACTACTTTATCACTATTATAATATAAATACGAACATCTGGGAATCAGAGGGGAGCAGCAGAAGTCTATACAGGTAGTCTTCGACTTAGAACAATCTGTTTACTGACCATTCAAAGTTACAACAGCCCTGAAAAAAGTGACTTACGACCATTTTTCACATTTACAACCGTTGCACCATCCCCACCGTCACATGATTTACATTTGGATTATTTACAACTGGTTCACATTTATGACGGTTGCAGCGTCACGGGGTCACGTGATGCCCTTTTGCAACCTTCTGACAAGCGAAGTATCAATAGGGAAGCCAGATTCACTTAACAACTAGCTTACTCAGTTGTTAAATTAGTAACACTAATTTATCAACTGCAGTGACTCATTTAAGAAATGTGGCAAGAAAGGTCAGAAAATGGGGCAAAACTCACTTAACAAATTTCTCACTTAGCAACATAAATTTTGGGCTCCATTATGGTCGTAAATTGAGGATCCCCTGTGCCCACCACTATCCAACTCCAGGACAGGTTTATCTGTAAAACAAGTCTTTTGGCATTTCTGAAGCCTTGGTGGGAAAAGAAGGGGGAAGGGGGGGGAGGGCTGCATTGAATGGAGAAATACTGTAAAGAGTAAGATTTACATTAAACAAATTACTACATTGTCTCAAGTGCATCCAAATACATCTCAATATTTGAAATATGGTTAATTGGAATATTGCCTCATGAAAATAGTGTAAAAAATCCATACCCTTTGCCCAGGAGAATGATTTGTAAGAGGTGACACTCCTAAGACCAAAACAATAACAGTTAGGATTGCAAATTCCCAGAGTATTAGGGCTACTAATTCTTGTAATACTTGTAATACTTGTAATACTTGTAAGCCGCCCTGAGTCTTCGGAGAAGAGCAGGATATAAATGGAATTAAAATAAAATAAAATAAAATAAAATAAATTAGGGGAAATTATAAAAGGGGAATAAAAGATGAGGATTTAATCATAGGATGGTTATATTGCCCCAATCACAATCACAATACAATACTGGTAGTCCTCAATGTATGACCCACAATTGAGCCCAAGATTTCTGTTCTCATTTGTTAAGCAAGTTTTGTCCCATTTTATGACCTTTCTTGCCATAGCTGTTAAGTGAATTACTGCAGTTAATAAGTTAGTGACACAACTGTTAAGTGAATCTGGCTTCCCCATTGACTTTGCTTGTCAAAAGGTGATCGCATGACCTTGGGACACAGTAGTAAGTGTGAAAAATGGTCTTAAGTCACTTTTTTCAGTGCCGTTGTAACTTTGAATGATCACAAAATGAACTGTTTTGTAAGTTGAGGACTACCTGTATATGGATAGTCCTTGATGTACAACATTCATTTAGTGACCATTCAAAGATACCACAACACTGAAAAAAGTGACTTACGACTGTTCCTTGCACTTACCACAGTCACAACATCCCCATAGTCAAAGCGGGGGGGGGGGGGGAGAAGCTTGAACCACTTAAGAGTTGTGTTATTCCTTTAAAAACTGCAGTGATTTGCTTAACAACCGTGGCAGAAAAGGTCGTGGAATCAGGAGTGACTCACTTAACAGCTGTCTTGTTTAGCGACAGAAATTCTGCTCCCAATTGTGTTCATAAGTCAAGGACTAGCTGTATGCAATTCCTATGCAAAGCTTAAATTTATAAAGATCTGGAAATGTCCTTATATTAGAGCAGGGGTCCTCAACGTTGACAACTTTAAGACCTGTGGACTTCAACTCCCAGAATCCCCCAGCCAGCCATGCTGGCTGGGAAATTCTGGGAGTTGAGGTCCACAGGTCTTAAAGTTTGCCAACGTTGAGGACCCCTGTATTAGAGGACTATCTGAGAATATTTTTAACTGTATTCCTGGGAACAGAACGCTTTATTTTAGAGTCAGTATGTGCCTGTTGGTCTGTAACTGAATACAGAATATAGAATTTATGCCTTGCAAGAAGGACATGCCCTGCTTCTTTAACTTTCTCCCTTCTGGAGCGAGATCTGCTTGTTAGAATACCAATTTGAGCGTTGACACCTCTCAAACATCAAAGCTGTAGATTGCCCTCTAAAGAATGTGCACCTGTTTTCACACTATGAAGAATGCTCATGTTTTTCTTTTGTGGTTACCTTATCATTTATAAGGCTGTAAAATTATTCTTTCCCTATTGGACTTTCCTATTAATGCATATGCATACTCAAACTGCCTTGGATTAAACATTTGATATAAGGTCTAGGGCAACCTTGTAACTCTTGCTGTTGGATAGTTTGGATGTAAGAGACTAGTGACTCTCTAAAGTGCTAGTTTTGGAAAACAAAATGCTTAGTTCCTTACCTGTGGTTGGCATATATGGGATACATTTTATACCACAAATTGCAAAAAAAAGGAGCGGGATTTTAAAGGATATTACAAATGCCTTTATAAGTAGAAGGATGTGGCTCTTTAGAATTAATAACTGTTTAAATAATGCAACAAAGCTCCCATAAGTACATAAACATCTGTTAATAAACCAATAATAGAAGATAAAGTTAAAATGTTATTGAGAAGATAAAACTAGGGAAAGCACTGGAATAAATGATATGACATGATAGCAGTATTCCAGTATTTGAGGGGATGCCACAAAGAAGAGGGGGTCAAATTATTCTCCAAAGCACCAGAAGGCAGGACAAGAAACAATGGTTGGAAACTGATCAAAGAGAGAAGCAACCTGGAATTAAAGAGAAAGTTCCTAACGGTGAGGACAATTAACCAGTGGAACAGATTGCCTCCAGAAATCGTAGGCGCTCCATCACTGGAGGTTTTTAAGAAGAGACCAGACAGTCACTTGTCTGAGATGGTATAGGTTCTCCTGCTTGAGCAGGGGGCTGGACTAGAAGCCTCCAAGATCCCTTCCAGCTCCATTCCATTCCATTCCATTCTATTCTATTCTATTCTATTCTATTCTATTCTATTCTATTCTATTCTATTCTATTCTATTCTATTCTATTCTATTCTATTCTATTCCATTCCATTCCATTCCATTCCATTCCATTCCATTCCATTCTATTCCATTCCATTCCATTCCATTCTATTCTATTCTATTCTATTCTATTCTATTCTATTCTATTCTATTCTATTCTATTCTATTCTATTCCATTCCATTCCATTCCATTCCATTCCATTCCATTCCATTCCATTCCATTCATTTGACAAGAAATTAGATAGCATAATGGCTCACTTAACTGGCATTTTTAATGCTATAGTACTATAAATTGTAAACTCTTAAGTTTTTCCAAAATCCAAGTGCTGCTGGCATTTTTATCTGGCTCACAATCATTCTTTATTGCACTTCCCACATGCTTCCCACTTGCTTTATAGTTCACAAGCAGTTGAGATTGCTAGGCATAGAGCTCATATCAGCTGAGGGAATTTAGTTTAGTTTTTAGTTTAGTTTTATTAAATTTTTATACCGCCCTTCTCCCAAGGGACTCAGGGCGGTGAACAGGGCATATGATAAAAATACAAAACTACAAAAGTTAAAATAGAATTAAATTAATGCCCACGATAAAACAATAAAATATAGCAATATTTAAAACCCAAATTAACTCCCCATCAGGCCAGGCCAGCTCGTTCAAATAGGTGGGTCTTTAACCCGCGCCGGAAGGAGCGGAGATCCGGTGCCATCCGGAGCTCCACCGGCAGCTGATTCCACAAAGCCGGGGCGCCCACAGAGAAGGCCCTCCCCCTGGGGGCCACCAGCCGGCATTCTCTGACCGGAGGCACCCTGAGGAGGCCCTCTCTGTGGGAACGCACTGGGCGGAGGGGAGTTGACGCCGGCAGCAGGTGATCCCCGAGGTATTCCGGACCCATGCCATGTAAGGACTTAAAAACCATCACTAAGACCTTGAACCTCACCCGGAAGACAACTGGTAACCAATGCAGCTCACGGAGCAAAGGTGTAACATGGGAGTACCGGGAAACTCCCAAGACAACTCTCGCGGCCGCATTCTGTACCAGTTGGAGCCTCCGAGTGGTCTTCAAGGGAAGCCCCATGTAGAGAGCATTACAGTAGTCAAGGCGAGAGGTCACGAGCGCATGAGTGACCGTACACAGGGCATCCCGGTCCAGATAGGGCTGCAACTGGCGCACCAGGCGAACCTGGGCGAAAGCCCCCCTAGTCACAGCTGCTACATGTTCTTCCAAGGTAAGTCGTGAATCTAGGAGGACTCCCAAGTTGCGAGCCCTATCCACGGGGGGTAACAGCTCACCCCCCATAGAAAGAGATGGAACATTTTGAATGTCCCGGGATGCCGGAATGCACAGCCACTCAGTCTTGTCAGGGTTGAGTTGAAGTCTGTTCCTCCCCATCCAGACCCGAACCGCCTCCAGGCAACGGGACATCACAGCGAGGGCATCACTGGGGTGGTTTGGGGTCGAAAAGAAAAGTTGGGTATCATCAGCATATTGATGATACCCAACTCCAAAACCACGAATGATCTCACCCAGCGGTTTCATGTAGATGTTGAACAGGAGAGGCGAGAGAACCGACCCCTGAGGAAACGAGAGACCTAGGGGCCGATCTCTGCCCCCCTGCCAACACCGACTGCGAGCGTCCCAGGAGATAGGAGGAGAACCACCGAAGAACCGTGCCTCCCACTCCCAATCCCCTGAGACGCCGCAGCAAGATACCATGGTCGATGGTATCGAAAGCCGCTGAGAGGTCTAATTTACTCAAGGAAAGCACACGTCACTACTTAGTGAGATATTTATCCCTGACTTTCATCTGGTATTCCAGTTAAAAAAACAGCTAAGATAATGATAATGATAATGAGGGCCCTGAGGTTTTTTTTTTTTGTTTAACAAGATAGGCATCCACACAGTATCATATACCGTCATTCGTCACTCATACTCGCCTGTCTCACTAAAAGAAAATGGAAAGCTTTTATCTGGGTTGGAAGCATTCAGTTTGCCCTTGTTTTCCAAGGTTTTATACTTTGTGATGTTCAGCAAAATCTCACCATGTGCAACATGAATCAATTAAGTGCTGCTTATCTGTTTATTTCTTCAGTCATCTTCTTCATTCCTCAGGTATCTGGGTTTTTTCCCCAATACTCCTTGAAATGAGTGTGTGATGCACTCAGTTCCAGATAATGGTCACAGCTGAATATGGTGTTGGTGTTTACTGCCCCTTATTTTGAGGTTGCTACCTCTAAACTTCCAGGGATTTTTGTTTTGTTTTAAATTTTTAATCCTGTTTTTTTTTTTTTGCATATACAGCTCAAGGTGGTGAACATACCTAATATCCTCCAATATTCCCCACAACGAACAACCCTGTGAGGTGAGTTGGACTGACAGGCAGTGACTGGCCCAAAGTTATCCAGCTGGTTTCATCCCTAAAGAGGGACTAGACCAGGGGTCAGCAAACTGAAACAGTGAAAGAGCCACTCAGAACCGGTTCCCTCACAAAAGGAAAAACTGGGAGCCGCAAAAAATGTGTGCACATGTGCGTACATGCGCGCATGCGCAGAACAGGGTTTGACTGAAGAGTGGAGCCAAGGCAAGATATGCACCTACCCTGCATATTTGAATTGATTATTTGAACTTTTTTAGTCCCACTTTTTTTTTGGGGGGGGACTGCACATGGCAGAGGACTGGGAGCCGCAGGAGATGTCTGAAAGAGCCGCATGCGGCTCCAGAGCCGCGGGGTGCAGACCTGTGGACTAGACCGACTCTTATTTTTCCTTCTTAGCAAACAAATTCCAGACTCATGGAAAGAGTTCCACTTTGACATACTAATACCTAGATCTTATGGACTAACATGGTACAACACTGATTAATCAAGACACAACCATTTTTGTTTGGCTATTACCATACTGAATTACCAAATCACCCAAGTATTTGCAGAAGATTATGCAAATTAAATATGGGAAATTATTAATCCAATCTATTTAGCTAGACCAAGAGAAGCATTAACAATACCTTAATTATACGCAATGCAAACATTTGACCATTTACATTGGCCATCTCTATTTTTTTACTTTAGAACCCATTACCTTAGAAGATCAATTTTCTAAAGTAATTTGAAACCAGTATCAAAATATCTGTGCTAGAATTATTGGTGTAGACTGCCCAGAATTTATTATAAAAAAGGTATTGTTTACTCTGCCACATATTATTGTCTCATTAGAACCCTTACTAAAAGAAATAAGAGAAAGTTTGGATGTAAAGATATTAGAAATTAATAGCACATATTATAATATATATATATATATATTGCTAATGACATTATACTGATTATCTTGAAACCCCTTAAGAGGTTAAGAAACCTTTTTTAGAATAAATGATTAATTTGACAAATTAGCATTTTTAGGTATTATTTTTCTAAGTCATTTTTTTTATTCAGAGCTCCCCCCCTATGATAATAGCAAATGTATTAAATGAATTAATAGGAATTAAAATCTGTAAACACTCTTTCAAATATGTAGAGGCTTATACTCCTGAAAATATTTAACAAGTCATTGAAATTGGCTGGAACCTAGCCTTCTGACTTTCTTAAATGCTGCAGTTGGCCTTCTTTGTTACTGATCTTAGAGGACTGAGTTGGGTCATTAATGGGATGGCATATAAATTTTGGGCATAGTTGGTTACTTCTGCAGGAATCCGTGGGCAAGCTTGTGCTGTTGTCTAGATACCATCTCTTCTGTATCACAGATGTTTTCATTTTAATCCTGATTATATACTCTTCAAATATGCCACATTTTCAATGCAGGTGTATCATTTGAATATCATTCTGAAATAAAAGAATGCATTGTGTGCATTCACCTCAGAGGGATTTAAATAAAGAAGAGCACAAATACCATTGAGATACTCTGTATTCTTGATGATTATCTGGACATCCATGGAATTTCCTAGGCACAATATGGAAGTAGTTTGCTATTTTCTTATTTTCTGGGTGGCTTCTTTCACTACCCAGCCTAGCCTAATCAGGGGCTTCAGTGGGTTCAATCCAAATACTAAACGACATCTAATCCTGCTTAGTTTTGTGGGATCAGCCAAACCAACCTGACCCCCATGCTGAATCTCAGAGGACTTTATAACAATAAGTGGACTTTAAAAATATATTTTGTTTTTTTTTCTTGCTACTATATTCATGTGTCTGTGTTTATACCTTTATGGCAACCAGTCATGCTATTTTGCAGTCTATCCGGAACTCACTTCACTGTAGGAATAGATTTTATTCAGGCCTGCTTGTCATCCCTCATGAAGCCTCACAATTGCTCTCCAGGCAATGGAGTGGGTAATAGAGTCAATGGAGACAATTGATCTGGACTTTCATGCATTTGAAGGGTTTTTTAATTGGTATTTATTATTGGGAGTTGATGGTAAAAACATAGGATGCCGTGAAAAATTTGAAATGCTTAAATTTAAATTTGCTCACATTATGCTAAATAATAATTTGGCTAATCGTGGTTTGTGGAATAAAAAAAAACAATGAATAAACCAACTAGGTGGACAGCCCAGTTTGCCTAACAACAGTTTGCTGTACAAAGCTAACCAAATTCATACATTGTTCTAAAGTTTACTCATTGTTCTAAAGCACCTAAAGTGATTCCGATGGTAACGTTTGGAATCACAGGACACAAAATGTCAAAGGGAAACAAACTGCATTATGCCTTAGCAGGTCAATAGGGTCCCAGTTAGTTTATCACACAGAGTAAGTTTAACCAACTGAAATATGCAGATCAAAATCTGTGGAAAAGTGACAGGAGAGTTAAACCAATCATAGGTGTTCTAAACCAGCCCTCTTCTCGCACCCCTAATCAAAGGAAGAGTCTGGAAAGCGTCCAAGATCAAAAGGCTTCTGCCAAGTTTTAATTACACTGTTACAAAAATACAAGAGCTTGACTTCTCAAAGAAAAAGTTGCTTTCAGCAACTAGCCCCTCCCCAAACACTTCTTTTATAGAGAGCTCAGGGCGTGGTCTCCCTGTGCCTCCTCCCGAGGAGTCCCATAGCCTTCCTTTGTTTGTCCCTGCTCGTCTGCCTCCTGCGTCGGGCGTCCTTGAACAGGGCCAGCTGTGGGTCATCATCCTCCGCACTCTCGGGCTCACACAGCTGAGAAGAGGTTCCCGGCTGAGGACTCTGCAAAGTCTCCAAATCATCATCAGCCGGTTCGTTTCCCTCCTCCCCCACATCTGAGTCCTCCGATACATCGGACCCGGCTGTCGGGCCCACAGGCTGGCCCTGAGTCACAACACTATCCCGCACCGCAGGGCCCTTCCCCCGGGTCTGCCGATCCGGATGCGGTCGGGATGGGAACTGTTCGTGAAAAGCAGTCACCAACGCAGGGGCATGAACGGCGGTCGCGTCTTCCCATGTGAAGTCCTCCGGCCCGTACCCTTTCCACTCGATCAGGTACTGGAAGCGACCTTTCAGCCAGCGGGAATCCCTGATGCTGGCGACCTCGTACTCGGGGGTGCTGTCGCCATCACGAGGTCCTGATGGGGGAGGTTCCGCTTGGCGAAGTGGACAAGCCGGTTGTTCGGGGACCAACAAGGACCGATGGAAGACGGGGTGCACGCGCAGGGAACGTGGCAGAGTTAAACGATAGGCGACCGGGTTGATGACGGCCTCGACTGGGAACGGTCCAAGGTAACGGTGGTCCAGCTTCCTCGCCGGCCGAGTGGATGGTAGGTTCCTGGTGGACAGCCAGACCCGATCCCCCACCGATAATGGAGGCGTATCCCTTCTCGACCGATCGGCGAACCTCTTGTAGTCGGCCTTGGCCTTCTCCAGCTGCCGTCGCACCAACCGATGGATCGCCTGTAACTCCGCCATGAATTCGTTCGCTGCCGGCTCCGGTGAGTCCACGGGAGAAAGGGGGAAAAACCGAGGGTGATAACCCACATTGGCCAAGAACGGTGTCATCTGCGTGGAGGTGTGCTGCGAGTTGTTAAAGGCAAACTCGGCTATGGCCAAATAGTCCACCCAATTGTCCTGCTGCAGGTTAACGTAGCAGCGCAGATACTGCTCCAAAATGCCGATGACCTTCTCGGTACCCCCGTCGGTCTGAGGATGATGCGCGGACGAGAGGCAAACCTTAATGTCCAACGCCCGCATCAACTCCTGCCAGAAGCGGGCTGTAAACTGGGCCCCCCTATCGGAGACGACTCTATCGGGAAGGCCGTGCAGCCGGAACACCTGTTGGATGAACATGCGACTAGTGGCGCGAGCTGACGGTAAGCCGCGACAGGGGATGAAGTGCGCCATCTTGGTCAACATGTCCACCACCACAAACACTGTCGTGAAGCCGGAGGATGGGGGTAGATCCGTCAGAAAGTCCATGGACACAGCCCCCCAGGGTCTCTTGGGCGTTGGCAAAGGCTGCAGTAAACCAGGCGGGGCCCCTGTCGCTGACTTGGCCTGCCTGCATGGGACGCAGGAGGTGACATAAGACTGGACATCGTGTCGGACTCGGGGCCACCAGAATGTACGGGAGACCAGGTTCAGAGTCTTGAACAGGCCAAAATGCCCCGCAGCCGGGTTATCATGACATTGGCTGAGGACGAGTCCCCTGAGTGGCCCTCCTGGAACATAGAGCCGGTCACGATAATACAGGAGTCCATCCGTGACCGACCAAGGCGAATCTGGCCCCACCTCTTCCTTCCGCTGAGCCACCCACGCCTCCTGCTGCTGCGCCTCCCGGATCCGAGCCCGTATATCCACCGGCTCCCGCACCGCAGCAAAAGACTCGACGGGGATCACGGTCCTGGGCGGAAGCTTGTCTTCCACTCGGGTGTACTCGGGCTTCCTGGACAGAGCATCCGCTCTCTGGTTGTGCCCGCTTGGTATGTACCGCACCCGGAAGTCAAACCTCGCAAAGAAGAGGGACCACCGGATCTGGCGTTGGTTCAAATTCCGAGCGGTCTGCAGGCTTTCCAGATTCTTGTGGTCCGTCCGGACCTCGATTTGATGCCGCGCCCCCTCCAGATGATGCCTCCAAGCCTCGAACGCCGCCTTGATGGCCAGCAGCTCCTTCTCCCAGATGGTATAGTTGCGCTCCGAGGGATTCAATTTCCGTGAGTGATACGCGCAAGGGAAAAGGGTACCGTTGGGCGTCGCTGCCTGAAGTAACACGGCCCCAATGGCAATGTCGGAGGCGTCCGCCTCCACGACAAATGGCCGTTGCGGGTCAGGATGCTTCAAGATGGGCTCCTTCATGAAGGCGTCCTTCAGAGCTTGGAACGCCTGTTGTTCGGGGGCGTTCCACTGGAACCGAGTCTTCTTCTGCAGGAGCCGGGTGAGGGGGGCTGTCAAGGCAGCAAAGCCAGGGATGAATGTCCGATAGTAGTTGGCAAATCCAAGAAGTCGCTGAATATCCTTCACGCGACGCGGGGGTTGCCAACTCTGCAATGACTCAACTTTACTCGGTTCCATGGCGATGCCCTCAGGAGAAATGCGGTGACCCAAGAAATCAATGGTCACCTGGTAGAACTGGCACTTCTCCAACTTGGCAAACAGCCGATGATTCCGGAGGCGCTGCAGGACCTGACGGAGATGCTGATGATGCGCTTCACGCGACGGGGAGTAAATCAGGATGTCGTCCAGGTAAATCACAACAAACTGGTCCAACAGATCCCGAAAGACGTCATTCATAAAATGCTGAAACACAGCGGGGGCGTTGGTCAGGCCAAACGGCATCACCGTGTACTCGAAATGTCCATAGCGAGTACCAAACGCCGTCTTCCACTCATCACCCGGCCGAACCCTGACGAGGTTGTAAGCTCCACGCAGGTCCAGTTTCGTGAAGATCTTAGCCTCCCGGAGTCGGTCCAAGAGCTCGGGGATGAGGGGCAGCGGGTAGCGGTTACGCACCGTGATAGCGTTGAGTTTCCGGTAGTCACAGCAAAGCCGTAACTCGCCCGACTTCTTTTTGACGAAGAGCACGGGCGCAGACACTGGCGAGGACGAGGGCCGGATGAAACCACGAGCCAAGTTCTTCGTCAGGAAGTCCCGCAATGCAACCAACTCGGGCTCCGACATGGAGTACAAACGCCCCACTGGGAGAGGCGCATCAGGGACTAGGTCAATGGAGCAGTCGTAGGGCCTGTGCGGGGGTAATTGGTCCGCCTCTGACTCGCTGAACACGTCAGCAAAGTCGGACAGTTCGGGAGGCAAGGAAACCCCTGAGGAACCCTCCACCTGGCCGGCACAGATATGGCGGGTGTGGTCCACGCACTGCAAACTTGGGAAGGTGACCAAGTTCTGAGACCAATAGATCTGTGGATCATGCGCCCGGAGCCACGCCAGTCCCAAGACCACGGGGAAGTGCAGATCCGAAGTGACGTAGAACTGAATGGCCTCCACATGGGTACTGATGGCCATACACACGGGTTGCGTGGCGGCCGTGATAGGCCCGGACAGGAGCACTCGACCATCGATGGTCTCCACAAGCATGGGCGGATCCACTGGACACTGGGGAACAGCCCATTTGGCCACAAAGGCCGAATCCATAAAGTTAGTGGTAGCCCCAGAGTCAATTAAGGCATGGACTGGAATCCCCTCTGACTTGCCAGGGAGGATCAGACGTGCCTCCAAAATCAAATGCCGTGGAGGTTCACAGGCACCGTTGGAACGGCGTCGCTCGGAGTGGATGTTGTGGGTCGCCCGATCTTTCACACCGTCTAGATCGGGCTCGGGCCGTTTCCCGATAACAAAGCAGGGGACTTTCTCAGGGCAGGCTTGGTCACTGACGCCCGCTGACGCTTCTTCGGGCAAGAAGCAGCCAAATGTCCAGGGTCCCCACAGTAAAAACACAACCCCTCCGATCGTCGTCTGTCCATTTCCGTCACCGATAGACGGGACCTGGCGGCACCCAGCTCCATTGGCTCCTCCCTCTGGACCGGGGGCTCACGCACAACAGGGGCGGCAGGGGTCTGTGGGGTGGCACGGCGACTCTTACGCTGCTGCAGCCGGGCATCGATCCGCAGACAAAGATGGATCAGCCCATTCAGGTCTGAGGGAATGTCCACGCGGGCCAGCTCATCCAACATCTCCTCTGACAAGCCATCCTGAAAGGCATCCACGAGCGCAGCCTCATTCCAGGCGGAATCCTGGCTAAGCAGCCGGAAATCGCTGATATAGGCCTGTAGAGGGCGCTGACCCTGCCTCAAAGCTTTCAGGCGTCGGGTGGCCGTCTGTGCCTTAATCGGGTCCTCGTACATGAGGCGCATATGGTCACAAAACCCCCCAAAGTTATCCAACAAAGGGCTAGGCTGTGCCAACAGAGGCGTGCCCCAACGAGCTGCATCTCCCGACAGAAGGCTCAACACGAATCCCACCTTATCTCGGTCAGTGGGGAAATCAGCTGCTTTCACGCTGATATAAAGCTGGCATTGTCCCAGGAAGGCAGGAAACAGTTCTGGATTACCAGCGAATTTATCCGGCATAGCTATCTGACATTTCCTCCTGGGTGGGGGGGCAGCATGTACCTGAGCCTGCAGTTGTGCCACCTGAGTGGCCAGCAAGGTGAGTTGCTGGTTGAGCTGGACATTCTCGGCAAGAAGCTGCTCCATCGTAGTATTAAGGGGTGGGTGGCTGAAAGCAAACTGTTCTAAACCAGCCCTCTTCTCGCACCCCTAATCAAAGGAAGAGTCTGGAAAGCGTCCAAGATCAAAAGGCTTCTGCCAAGTTTTAATTACACTGTTACAAAAATACAAGAGCTTGACTTCTCAAAGAAAAAGTTGCTTTCAGCAACTAGCCCCTCCCCAAACACTTCTTTTATAGAGAGCTCAGGGCGTGGTCTCCCTGTGCCTCCTCCCGAGGAGTCCCATAGCCTTCCTTTGTTTGTCCCTGCTCGTCTGCCTCCTGCGTCGGGCGTCCTTGAACAGGGCCAGCTGTGGGTCATCATCCTCCGCACTCTCGGGCTCACACAGCTGAGAAGAGGTTCCCGGCTGAGGACTCTGCAAAGTCTCCAAATCATCATCAGCCGGTTCGTTTCCCTCCTCCCCCACATCTGAGTCCTCCGATACATCGGACCCGGCTGTCGGGCCCACAGGCTGGCCCTGAGTCACAACAATAGGTTCCTTCAAAGATACTTTTTTAGATAAAGATTAACTGCAGATTAAACATACAGTAGTTCAGTATTTTGGGGACGCGGTGGCTCAGTGGGTTAGGACACTGAGCTTGTCGATCAGAAGGTCAGCAGTTTGGCGGGTTGGATCCCGAGTGCCGTGTAGCAGAGTGAGCACCTGTTACTCGTCCCAGCTTCTGCCAACCTAGCAGTTCAAAAGCACGTAAAAATGCAAGTAGAAAAATAGGGACCACTACGGTGGGAAGGTAACAGCATTCTGTGCACCTTTGGTGTCCAGTCATGCCGGCCACATGACCACAGAGACATCCTCGGACAAGTGCTGGCTCTTCGTTTTTGAAATGGAGATGAGCACCGGCCCCTAGAGTTGGAAACGACTAGCACGCATGTGCGGGGGAACCTTTACCTTTACCTTTTAGTTCAGTATTTAGAGAAAGTCATTCACAAAGACATTATAACTGATTGCTTTATTGATAACGGTATGAATGAAAAGTACAATAGGTGCAGAATCCGGGCAAATTGAGTGCACACAAGTGAAGTATTTCAAGATACATCAATCCCCATCTCCCCACCCTCTTCCCCAACCCCTCCCCACAATATAAAACTTAAGCAGACAATAATACATACAATGAGACACAAAAAAACCCTAAAAAAACAAAACAAGTATAATTCTTCCCTTCATTTAGTGCAGAGGCAGCAAGGTCCATCACCAAAAAGACTGAGCCTTTGCAAATGAAATGGATGAAGTAAAACAGTGGGACCAGTTAGGGGAACTGTGCTCTTTCCCTCAAGTGTGCTGGCTTTGCACCAGGGGGTTAAAGAAAACAGGCCAGTTATGTGTTCCAGTAATGTTTCATTTTAAGTGGATTTTCCCCATCACGCAAGAAGAAAATAACCAACAACATTTTTTTTAATGTAAACTATAATTGCCCCTAGAATCAGTTACGTTGTTACGATGAAAGAGGTTCTTACAGGTAACTCCTAACAGACTGAGCTGGGTTCCTTTTCTCTAGAATGTCCGTGTTAAGCGTCTCAGTTACAACCCCAGCCTCATCACACTTTGATTCCTCCAGCAGAAAGCTAGAAAGACATCCTCACCTGTCCTACCCCTCAAACATTGCATCCCTTAGTACAGAGTTTACAATCTCTTCAGCCAGCTTGAACAACTTTCAACTCAGTATTTCCAAGGCACATAGGTGATTTGAATGTTCCCTTTGGTGTAGTTGCATATCTTGTGAAGAGAACACATCTTTCTCTGATAGCAATATTATTATTATTATTATATTATTATTATTGCTTAAAAATAGTCAGTCCAACTTGTTTGAACAGTTAGTCTGTTTAATAGGGCTTGTTCCAATGCAAAAGCATAGGACCAAAGCCTTACCAGAGTGCCTGTAGCTGGAAGTTCAGCAAGCAAGCAAGATGCTGTCCAACATGCAGCTTTTTCTTCTGTTCAAGCCTCCTTGCTCAAATTTAGTCACTAGGAATAAATCTGACATGCCTTTGGGGAAAAGATATTGGCAAAGCATCCTTAAAAGCTCAGCATCTGACACTAAGGTACCTAAGTACACAAAGTGATGGAAAGAAGCTATCTTGAAGTAGTCTTCTAGAACTAGCTTCCAAGATGTGGAAGTGCCAAAACTGTATGCATACAGAGTCCTCCTGCTAACTTTGAAGATATTCCCCAATTGACAAGCTCTCAGTGGTAAGTTTTAAGAGCACCCTATTCACTAATACACTATAAATCCAAAGCCAGCATGCCATTGCTTTGCAATATAAGGGTAACTCTCTTAAGAATTACCCCCCCCTCCGAAGAAAAACAGAGCCCAGATTATACAGAAATTCCCTTTTCTCTTTCATTACTATTATCCCTTGAAACAAAATCATTCTGTTCCATTCTTCTGATATATTAAATATAGGGGTGGGGGTGGGAGAATACAGTGGAAAAACATTTATACACCTGTGTGAACATTTTACGCATAAAAGCGGACTCGTTTTGTTTTTTTAAAAAACCATTTGCAAACAAAACTTTTTTAAGAATTTAAATTCTTTTGCTCCCTCCTTCCACTTACTTTTGAATTAAAGTAATTATCTTCTATTTCATACTTAAGGGAAATACTGTTGATTTTTTTTACAGGGCCGTGCCAAGGCCTCATGGCTCAAGACTGCAAGATTAAAAAAAATTCAAAATTGATAACGTGTGTAAAAAAAACCCCAAACCCTTCATTTAAAAAGGAAAAGAATACAATTCAAGTATAATCTTTAGGTTCTTTAAATGCGCATATATATATATATATATATAAATATATATAAAGCAAAGCCAGTACAGAATGAGTTAGATGTCCCTTTTTTTTCTAAGCAACTGTGTGTAGACAATAGGATTACTGGGCTCTCCCTTCATAAATCTAAGACTAAAACAGTTCTGATATTTTTATAAAACCACCAGTTTGCACATTGCTCAAATCAAGGAATGAGCTTTAGCCAACTGCATTGCCACTTTTCTACAATGCATTCAGCTTGAGGTTCTTCTTTTTCACCTCAAGAATGCGGAGACAGAATGGTTATGCCTCCCTTGCATCTTGCAGCCAAAAAGGCTACTGTTTCTACAAATGCAACTACATGCCTCCTCTTCCTCCTTCCTTGCAAGACCTTTTTGTTCCCCTTTCCGTCCCCATGACAGGAAGTACATAGTGTGGTTCTAAGTGATTCTGTTTAATGCACAAGAGGTGTCTCTCCAAGAACTTACTCTTTGGAAAAGGAGAAAAAGCAACCAAGTAGGAAGGTTTGTTAATTGAACAACCTATCCTAAAGAAGGCAAATCTAGGCATGATGTTTATCTTCTTGGAAACCCTGAAAGGTATGAATAGTTACACCTTGACTAGATACAATGGTGGCTGAGGGAGACAGAACAGAAAATGACCAAACTGCCCAAGAGGAAAGTAGCTCTTATTCTGCAGAAGCTCTAAGGTAAACACTTATAGAGTGAGTAGGTCCATGATGGATTACTTCTCCAATACATGCAAAGGCC
This sequence comes from Vipera ursinii, assembly GCF_947247035.1. Taxonomy (NCBI): domain Eukaryota; kingdom Metazoa; phylum Chordata; class Lepidosauria; order Squamata; family Viperidae; genus Vipera; species Vipera ursinii. The sequence continues at coordinate 105,581,154 of NC_139512.1, read as the reverse complement.
TTTGCAGAAGGCATGCTGTAAGAGGATTTGGATAACAGAGACTGAATAAAGTATTTTTAAAAATATATACTTTCACCTAAAAAAATGAATATAGATGTATCTGTGATTCTGCCTGTGTGTGCTATTGTATGTATACATGTGAGTGGCAATTAGCTCTTATGGTCATGACCAAGCTATAGTTCAGAAGAGAAAAAAAAAAAGAACACACTTATCACACTTTCCTAAAACGAAAAGCTAAAAATTTTTTCAAGTTCAGTATATTTCGAGATCTTGTCCTTCCCACCCTGCCCTCTTGTAATTTCTGGGTTTGTTTTTCCCCTTCCAACTTACAATAGCACCATTAACAACATTTAAACATTACAATCCCTCTTCAGTTACTAGACACACACAAAATGGTCCCATTAAAAATAGTGCTTTTCTGCCAAAAAAAAAGTTATATATATAATATATATTTCATATAATTCAACTAAATCTGTGGCAAATGTGCAATGCTGACGCCTCCGCCATTAAAGTGAACTTACGTTCACCCAAACTCTTTCACTTCATCGGTGATTTTTCTAAAAGGTGCAAGTACATTTTGAACTGTGTAATTAAAAAAAAAAAAAGATAGTGGGCCTCATCATTTTGTTTCTAGCTTTAAAAAAATGTGCAACCCCCCCTCCTCAAATCTATCAATTGTGACTTATAAAACAATAAAATGGGGTAAAGGTTAGGCCAACCTTTAAAACTTCAGATTTTGTTTCCCTTTTTTTTATCTGTCAGTTGAAATAAGGAATTTGGCCTTCTTTTAATACCATGATCTTCTCTCACTCTGTCTTCATTGGTTAGTATATGGACTGAAAGGCATGTCTGTTATTACATAGTTCAAGTGCCTTAGCTGTCCCTGTTAAGTTCAAGCTGAAAATACTGGGTAGGAAAGTACAAAGCCAACCAATAGATTTAAAAAAAAATTATAAAGACAATGCCACAAAAATGTTGCTGCCACCACTGATGTCATAATCCCACTCATTTGGTGTTCCCGTGCCCCTTTTTCTGTTGTTCCTTGGTGGGAAAGGACATTTGCTCTCCCCCCCACCTCTGCCTTGGTCTGCAAGAGAGAAAAGGCTGGGGCCAGACCTTGAAAACACCTCCCATGAGACTGGGAAAAATAATAATAGTCACTTTTGCAAATAGTTCGCCACAGTTCACTTCTGGCTGCGTGACGTTTCTGAGGTGGTGTGCGCAGGCAGAGGTGTCTGTGTTGGCAGGACAACCAATGGGCGATGGTTCTTGGACTCTTCAGATTCCTGCAGTCCTTCAGTTTGCCATCGATACCTGCGGGCACGGAGGACATTGGGAACCTCTCGCTGAAGGCGCTGCGAGCTCTTCTTCTGCCAAATGTCGTATTTTGAGTACTTGGCATGGGAAGGCTTTTGGAAGATATCCTGAGAGAAACAAGGAAAGAAGTGCAAAGGAGGATCAGTTTATTGCTTGCCCTGACAAACCGAAAGGATACGGACTGTCACTGGGCTGTGATGTCACATGGCTAAGCAGACAGAGCTGAAACAGCAGAGAATGCATTCCTCTGGTGCAAAATTGACACCTGTAATGACTTTCCTTCAGATCTCCCTTTCTTTATGCCACAGGTATCCAAGAGCATCCAATAAAATTGGATAGTTTATCCACATTTCATTGTGTCGCATTTTTGAGTTGAATTAATTGCATGCACTATAGTGATTGAAAGTTGGGCACCATATATCTTGCTTAGTGACCACAATTGGAACTGGCAACTCTGTTGCTAAGTGATGCGATTGCTAAATGGAAAATCATGTGACTGTGACGGCTTATTTCCCCTTCAGTTGTGACTTGTGATTTTACTTCTGCCTTCTCTATTACTTCTGCTTGTCACAAATCAGTTGCAAAGCACACATATGGTGATTTGTGTGACTGCAGGATGTTATCTGACTGCAGGATGTTATGGCAGTTGTACATGATGTGTACTGGTTGCAAAGCACCTGAATAGTGATCAAGTGACTATAGGACTCTGCAATGGTCATAAATATAAAGATTGATTGCAAAGCTTTTTTTTTAGACTGTCATACCTTTGAACAGTTGCTAAATGGGACATTAAGTAAGTGAGAATTAGCTATATTGAAAATCTTACTCATCAGTTTTCCTTTTGGGTGTATTGGATTTAAGGTCTCCTTATGCAATCAGACTATCTGAAGAGCACCAGCTTGAGGTAGGCTGGCATATACTAAAGTGACCTCATTCTCCATGTAGGGGGTTTAGTTCAGCAAAAGCAGAATGGAGATTGGAAATAGGAGCTATCTTGGCAAAACAGGAAGAACCCTACATTTTGTCATAAAGACAGAAATAGCAGGGGAAAAGCTAAAAGTAAAAGGAACATCTCCAGGAGGGGGTCTAAAGGTCAAGATGGTAACTATGACTGTGTTATCAAAGCCTGCATATATTCACCAGGTGTGCAACGCATGTCAACAAAAGGAGGGAAGGTTTTTGTCACAGCCTCCAACTTGACTTTTCTGATTCTCCTCTGTGGACGTCTCTGAAAGGTAAGAACTTCACCAAAACAGCCTACTGAGAACTGAGCCTGCTCAGTACCCATGTAAGACTATCGTGGATGGCAACGTGGAAGACAGTATGCCTGATTAGCTGGTACTTTGTTGTAGGTCCCATTTACAAGACTGCTTAACAAAGTCTCCCATACCTATCTGATAATATCCTGGCAATGCAATTCTGCTGGTGTGCTTATTTGCAATGTATTTACACTGTGTTGCATGATGCTTTCTTTTAAATAAGTATGCATAGGATTGCTATTAACAACATGCCCAATTCACTTTGAGCATGATACTCGATATCCTGCAATATTCTGCCAAGCAAATAGGTACTTGGAACAGACTTTACAACAACTTCCATTTTGGGACAAGCAGTGGACATGTTGTACTTTACCATTCATTGTCATTCCTCCCTAGCCACCCCCATCTCTGGACTCTCTTTTAAGAAATAGTTGCTTCGGGAGAAGATGTTATCTGTACATAGATAATATGATTTTGCTATACCTGCAAAAGCAGCAAATACTGAAGATAAGGGCTCTGTAGTCCCATGGGATATTGTTTTTCTTTCAAAAATGTATCTGATTACTTAGATAGGATCTTTACCAACCTTGTTTAGTGCTGGTAAAACCCCAAGAGATGAAGAGAGGTCCCGCTCTGATTTGACAGATTTTGCGCAGTAAGTTTCCAAAAGATTCAGGTCACAACTCCGGAAGCAGCACTCCTCCACAATGCCACGATTGAGTCTTCCTCTGTTTCTACCCACAGGCCTACCTGTTGACACAAAAGTTCAATTAAAAATAAGTGATGCCACACATTTTAAGTATTGAAGATAGACGATGGAGAAATAGATCAATATGTTTTGCCTCTTTCTTTTAAAATCAGCAGCATCCCCATGGTCCATTTAGAGCTTTGTAAATTCCACATTTGATGGTAAGGTAGCAGGAGTGCAGAAATGAATCAGGCTGTTCTTGGTTTACCCAGTTTGCAACTCACCAAACCAAATGGTCCAAACATCCTTAAATTTAAGGACATTTTCAATTTCAATAGTCCAATTGCCCTATTATTTTCATCTATACCAGTCAACTAATGATGTAAATTATTTCCAACCCATAAATAAAGATGCCAGGTTGGGAAAGAATACAATTCACTTGGAGCTGGTATAGAATAAATTTTATTTCACTTGTTAGTACAAGCCTAGTTTAGAGTTTTAAAAACCCAGATAATTCCATTCTAATGGCAACTACTTCAGTTTCATGCTAATGTATTTCTCCTTTAAATGTGACAGTCCAGAAAGATCTTAACTCAGAACCATAGTTTGAAAATAGGGTTTTAATAAATTTAAGGTGAGCTAAGCTTGCTGAACTCAGTAATTTAAAAGCAAGTTTATTTGAATGCGAGTAATCAAAACAAGGCTTGGGATACATACTCCAGGAGAAAAATATATGAAATGCCAATCTGCTTTCTGTTAGTCACAGCTCTATCTTTTTATGATGAAAACAAACTCCTTTACTCATCTGTGATTTTTTTCTTGCTAAGTTATTCCCCAAGTATAAGCTGTTTGTTAGCAATTGGACAGCTTTCACTATCCACTTCAATACAGCTGGCAATTTGATGCGTGATCTTTTTCTAAAAATAACAAAACAAAAAAAAATCCTATTTTCTAAATTATATGCTACTCTCCTGAAAGAAAATGCTATTCTATTTAAAAACAGGAACAAATGTGTTTTTTCCAGAATGCTGATAAATTCCTTCATAGGCAAACTCTGAGATGTTGTTGCTAACAAAAGGTAAACTGACAAGGAAATTTTACATAGACCACCATTATGTAATATTTTTAGTAGTAGTATTATATATATGTGTGTGTGTGTGTGTGTGTGTGTGTGTGTGTGTGTGTGTAAATTACTAACAAAGAATTAAAGGAGACTGAGATGCATTTCTGACTCTTTAGTCTTCATCAGTCAGCCATACCCTTCTGAGATTCGAACCTGGGTATGGCTGACTGATGAAGACTAAAGAGTCAGAAATGCATCTCAGTCTCCTTTAATTCTTTGTTAGTAATTTACATAAATATATGAGCTGTCAGCAATCTTCATTAATATCCATTAATATCATCTCTATAATTGGAGATAGTAACTGAAACAAAGAAGAGAGTGATCATCATAACACCTTTAACACCTTAACCAGGATCTTCTGGTTCTCTCCTGATACGCACTATACTATTGATTAAATGTATTGCTGCCTTTGGGATTTGCACAAACATTGTTTTTTGCTAGTTCCTGTTGCACAATGACAACTTTTTTTTTCCTTTTGAAGAGATGTCCTCACAAGTAACCCCTAACTAGATACTGCTGAGATCAGATCTGATAATAAGTCTCATCAATGTCTAATACATAAACACTGTTATCCTCTGAGCACCATCTCAGGTGAAGGGCCAAGGATCATGTTCATCAACAAAGATAGCCACAACAAAAGACAAGACACATGGCTACTGTGACTTGACAATGATAAGAGTTCCTCTCCTCAATTTAGTTTCTTCCTTTTTCTTTCTTAGTTCCCCTTCCCAATTTAGCTTTTTCTTTCTTTCTCTCTTTTCCTAAACAGAAATTGCAAGGAGGCTAAATATTGCTGACTAAGTCTGGGGTCAAAGTTCAGATGCACTTGTGCATCCCGGAGCGTATATATGAGGGATGTACAGGGCCTCGTGTGTGCCATACTTCTGAATAACACAAAAATATTCCACAGCTTGTGCCTCCTTCATACACACTCTCCTGAGTACCACTTCCATCGGATCAATCAAGCACCAAATCAAGCGTAAGAATACTTTGGGTGTAAACAATCCTCTCTTCTCCTGACAAAGGAATGTGGGCACCAACAAGAGGGCCTTTGTCGAGTGGCTGGGCAGCAGCATCCATTGTTCCAAACCCCTCCCCCAAATAGCTTCCCTTCCACCACCACCCACCCCCTTATTTTTCCTAGTATTATTCTGAGGGATGCAGAGAAAAGAGAGAGAGAAAGGAGAGAATGTGCTTTGTCAGCGTAAGTGGCTGGAAAGAGCTAAGTTCTTATCAGCTGTTAGAAAGGAAGAAACAGGAGCCCTTGTTTACAGAAGTCAGATGCCTGGACTCTCGCTCAGCTCTCCCCCACCCTCATCTCCTCCTGATTCACACAGAGATTCAAGCTTCATTTACCTATGTCAGACTGGCTTTTTTCTCTGATTCAAAAATCCCCAAGAGCTGGAATCAGACCTCTCAAATATTGGCTACTATGCCTACCTTTAAACACTCCATCTTGAGTCCTTCACTGATACTAGTATAAGAACACTAATCACTATTATTGGATCTCCCTTAATGCCACCTTCCGCTTCTTCCTCTTCCTCTTCTGCCAGAAATGCTTAGAAAACACATTTATTGGGCATGTTGCTGATTAACTACTTCCTAAGCGGGGGTATTTTTAGCTCAACATCCCTTCTCCAGAACTACTGCCAGCCTTCCCCCACCCGCATTTGAGAATCTAAAGAGAGAACTAAAGCTTACGGGTCTGACTTCAATAGGGTGATGATGAATTGCCCCAGCTGGGGTCTTGACCTTTGGTGAGTTTGGACAGAGCTGCAGATTAAAGAGACTAAGAAGCAACTTCCCTTTAAAAGTGTTCTCAGAAGACGATTCAGACCACCTACAATATGGGAAGCAGGGAGCAGGACAACTCATGATGCCAGACATAATATGACAGGACAAGGAATTGGATGATTTGCAGAATAATTGTCCCCAATTTGATCCTTTCCAGATTTAGGGGATTACATTTCCCAGGATCCCAGCCAATGTGAGCCAAGTTCACTCTGGCTCAGAATTCTGGATGATATAATTTCAACATGCCTGGAAGGAATATCTGCTTGAAGAAGGGTGATTTAATAGAGGTGTAAATAAATTCTAATGATCAAAAAGTTTATAATTCTGCCCTGCTGATCAAATAAGCATGTATTTCCTTGATGAAAAATTAAAACACAGGGATAGTTTTAAAAAAGGATATCAGGGATATGTACATGCCAGAATATTAGATTCACATTCTGTGAGATAGGTGGCCATATAAAATGAAAGAAAGAAAAAAAGAAAGAAAGAAAGAAAGAAAGAAAGAAAGAAAGAAAGAAAGAAAGAAAGAGGAAGAAAGAAAGAAAGAGGAAGAAAGAAAGAAAGAAAGAAAGAAAGAAAGAAAGAGAAAGAAAGAAAGAAAGAAAGAAAGAAAGAAAGAAAGAAAGAAAGAAAGAAAGAAAGGGCAAGGTGACTGGCATTTTAAAAAATAATTCAGCAATTTGTGCTAACAATTAAATTACAAAGTCCCCATATGCTGCAACCATTGTCTATGGATTGAACCCATACACCAATCCACCAGGATTCTGACTAGTAATACAGTGGATCAAATTGAAAAGATTTTTAGAGATTTACACAACCCAAGTAATGAATTCTGTTTTCAAAGATTTAAAATTTTGCAAGAATTTTTCTAAGAAAGACTAATACTGTCATATATTTTCCTTCTCTACACTTTGGGGCACAGTGGTCAGAATTTTATGTGAAAATCTAAATCTTCCGAAAGCAAAGCTTCCAAATCCTGGCTAATTGCCATTCCCCAAAGCACTATTTTAGATATAGATGAAATTAGATTAGGCCTAATAATTAAGGAAGATTTTATGTACTGCTTCTCCTGATAACACCACTATGGATGGTTTCTTACTTATGAAAGGGTATTACTTAATTAAGGTGTTGTCAACAGTAGTTTTCACATGGTGTGAGTGGGACTTTCAGTGCAATCTTATTCATGACTACCCTGCAGCATGTCTGAATGAAGTTAAGGGTGTTGGTTGGCCAGTAAGTAGATAAAGGATTGCAGTGTGTGTACTTAATTCTGGCTGTAAGCAATTCAAATTCTACAAGAGGAATATAGAACTATTTTCATTTTGTGATTGTTTGATCATGCAGATGTAGAATACAAGATTTTGAACCAAGCAATCTGATATTATTCAGGTACAGAAGAAGTCTTAGACCACATTTAGCTTTTCTTATCACTGGCCATTCTGGCTGGGATTCATAGGAACTGGAGCTTAATCACATCTGCCAGGTTACATGGATTTTCAGCTCAGCTCAGCCCTAGCCACCCACCAGCAATACACAAAAGGTAGCATATATAGCATATATAGCTAAGGTGAGGCCTCCGGAGATGCTGCTTCATATATAACTTTCCAAAACACCGTGTATTGCTATATATGGATATATAGTGGCACTTTTCCAAGCTGAACTCATTTCACTTTGCCCCACCCCACCCCCTATACTTACTGAAATAAAAGCCTCTGTCCCCACAGACAAACTGCAGTGTATCCACCAGCTCTCCACCACAAAGAGTTTCAGCAGGACTGTATGCAGAGACGGAATCAATCGTATATGCCAGGAAGGTGAGCATAAGCAGCAATATCCGCCGGGAGATGCACATCTTCTGTAGGTGAAAGAGAAAAATCCATCATGTTAAAAGCTGCTCCTTTAAGTGACCTCTAAACTAACAGGGTTTGTCACACCAGTCATAGCAAGCCAGACATGGATCAAGTACACAAAACACAGTGCTTGGACAAGAGGCTTAAAAATTATAGAAATCTGTAAACATAAAGAATTTTTTTCTTCCAAATGTATGTTCTGAATATTACACACACTAAAAAAGCAGGTAGAACACGGTTTCTCCCTGCAGCTTCTCTCTGCTTTTGCTTCAATTAGTAGAAATCAAAATACTAAGCCGGTTTCATTATTTTCTGTTTTAGAGGTTCAAATCCAGATGTAGGTCAGCAAAGATGGAAACAGCTTCCTGCATTTCTATGGAAGATGAGGTGATGATGAAAGCAAAATTATAAACCTCTCATTTCTCTCTGAGCCCAAAGTCATCAGTTGGAGTCTGTGTGAAAAGAAGTTTCTCTACCCCGATGACAAATGTCAGCAATTCTGTTGTGATTAATTTTTAGTTTCAAAACCTAACTACAATAATTCAAAGCACTATATTTTGTTAAAACCTATAAATTAAACGGGCAGATATAATTCTAGAAAAGACCTGCCACATGTGAAAGAATAAGGAAGATTTACTCTGCATTTTACAAGAATGTTGCATCACTATACAAAATGAAAATTGGCAAATCTGCTAATTGCCGAACTGCTATGGCTCTGTATCTAGACAGTTTTTCTGGACAGCTTTAAAACAGATCAGCATTACTGTTTTAAAAGAAAACATACCAGCTCTCTAACTACTACATCAGAACCACATCAAGCAGATGGGATGACCTTTCATTGAGTTGGAAAAAATCCCACAGTGATCTAGTTCAATCTATTCCTGGCTTAGTCTCAAGCTTTCTAACGTGACCCTTGGCAGAGTTTAAGGCCAGCTTTCTATCCATTAATCCATTCTATCTATCATGGAATATGAGCTTTCCAGTAACTTATGGTATGTTAAGTCTTTGGTGCTGTGTGTGTGTACGTGTGTGTGTCTATGTGTGTGTTAATATTGATTCATATAGATTCAATTTATTTTCTTTCATTGGCTTAGAACCAAATGATCTACCTATGTCGCTTTTCTAAGAAGCTTACTGCATTGCTAAATAGAGGATGTTCGGGAGAAAGAAAGAAAGAAAGAAAGAAAGAAAGAAAGAAAGAAAGAAAGAAAGAAAGAAAGAAAGAATTCTTTCTAGAAAGAAAGAAAGAAAGAAAGAAAGAAAGAAAGAAAGAAAGAAAGAAAGAAAGAAAGAAAGAAAGGGCAAACTCTCCCCATAGAGCAAAATTCAATGGTACAATAAATACATCCATCTCTTAATGGATGTAGTATTCAAACACTAATATTCAAACACATCTCAGCATCCATCTCCTCTTGCTTTTTCAAGGGCTAACGGTGACATGTCAGCAGCCCAATCCTGTATGTGCAGGTAAAGGCTAATGCTATCAGAGGAAATGCTAATTAGATACACAACTTCCAAGTATTGTCTTGTGTTTTCTGATTCATCCAGCAAACAGGTTCCATGTCTACCAGATATGTCCAAATAATCCAGTAAACTAGTAGTAATCAGTGATGCTCCTTAGCAATTAACAAATGCTGTGAAAATGTGACCAACATGACTGATCAGCTGCCTAAGATCATTTAATAAGATCATTTGCATATGATCACATAGGCATGTAAGTATTTAGACTGCTAAATAATGCAACATGTGCTGGTTAAAATTTATGGTCAATCAGGAAGCCCATCCCCTATTAACTTTTGCCTCCTGGCAAGACTCAAAAGTTAGTTTAACCATTTTGTCATCGACCCTGTCCCTGCTGATTTCTCATAAAAGATTGCTTAATTTTTTATATATTTGGCAAAATATATGCGTGTATGTCTACACACACACAAACTTCATTTTTCCAGGAGGACTCAAATCTGGGAAATCTATCTCTGTGTCAAAAGTTGATAGTTACTAGCCACCTCCCCTTGTGAGATCTATTACTCCATCTCTCTTCTCACCTGCCTATAGGGTTTATTCAAACAAGAGGTGATGTGGCACATATTTGTCTGCCAAAAATATACAATGCCCCATTATAGCAGAATGTTGGCACTGCTCTTGAAAGATAATCCCATAGACCTTTTTCTAACTTGTGAAATGAAAGTGATCAATGAGGAAAGAGGTGGCTTCAAATGAAAGCTCTTCACTGCCATTACCCCAGTCCTCACAACCAATTCTATTTTTCTTGAGCTCCTTTTTTTCTTTGAAGATGAAGCCTACGTATTTTTAAAAAGATAGCCAGAAAGTGCAGCCACAGCTAATCCCAACCCACTCTTATGCTGTAATTGTCCACCCAAACTTTGGATCAGAAGTTATATAGTTTTAGGACACTATTGTCAGCAATGGGAATTAGACATTCTTCCAGTTCTATGTTAGAATCTGTTCTCATTTTTTTTTCTTTTTAAAAATGTTGACCTGTAGTTAGCACATATAAATCTTTTTTTCTGCTAGTTGATAAAATCAATTATTAAAATTTACTTATTTATAACAGTTTTGATATATGGCTACTCTTTACAGACACTGTGTAATACAAAGCTGCCTCCCCTTAAATGAAATAATAAGGTACAAACTATTTCAATTGACATCTACAAGTAAATTGATATAACAGTTCTGAAGCATAGTGGATATCCAGCCCCCAATGGATGCCTCTGGAACCCAATGCACACTGTACTTTTTATTCTGTGAGCTCTCCTCCCACTTAAAAATGCTACTCCTTACCTTGAGTCTGCCCCCCCCCCAAATTATCATCAGAGGTCAATGTAATATGGTAGGAAACAAGGCCAAAAGGAGAGCTTTTTAATGGCTTAGTGCTGAATTCCTTTTTTTCCCTCCCCCAGATGAATGTTCTGCAAACAAACAACCATCCTGGCATCTTTACTCCACTGAAGACAAGACAATGCAGTCATAGAGATAAGAGAGGCTTAGTAGGAAGTTTAGCAGTCAATGCTGCAATGGAGCCTGTTTGTAGTCAGCTCATAATATACCACAGAAGTGAGACAGTTGTCTTAATGTGATGGCCTTCAAATATTTTGCTAAAGAAGTTGTTATTACATGGTCCCATCAGGATACTGATTTAGAAAATCAAATCCAAGTCCATATTTTACTTCCAGCATGTGCTGTTCTGGCACTTTGGAAAACTAAGGAGTTACTGCAAGATGTAACTAAACCTAGACAGGTTATCTTCCATGTACATGCAAGATCAGCATGACAGATAGGGCTGCTTTTTAGGAAATCGAACAGACGCCTTAACCTTAACCTTCAGAAAACAAGTGCATAACCTTTGGGAATTTCTCTCACTCTGAGGAAGTCGATGGGTTGGAACATCAATTGGTCTATTCTTGGTCTACACATGATCTCTTCATATTAATGTGTTTAAGCCATTCAGTTAATAGAAAATGAGCAGGGGGGATCTAGCTGCCTCATGAGAATGTAGATATGTAACATACATTTTAAATTGTTGGGGTTTAAACAGTTACATTTTAGTTTAGTTTAGTTTAGTTTTATTTAATTTATATACCGCCCTTCTCCCTAGGGACTCAGGGCGGTTCACAGCCACCAAAGGTTGATATACACAGACATGCACATCTTCAGGCACCTCCAGAGGAACCAGAATTAACAGTTTTCCCAGTGATATTAAATTCTTGCACATTTGAAAAACAAGCACAGATATAAGTGGTTCCAGGTCATAACTCATAAAAATGTGCAAATTGGGACAATTCCCATGCACAGAGAAAAATTAAAAGCAGGGGTTAAATCAGCAGGTAGATGCTTTCTCCATGTGCATTTGTCCAGCTAATTTCTGATGGTAATCTCCTGAAGAGAGTTTCCCAACCCTACTGGGAGAAAAATGGAAGCGAAGAATGAGTTTTATGTGACAGACCGTGGATGAAATATTCTGAATCACTGTTTACCTCCTCTACCCTGAAAGTTATGTGTCCTTCCGCTCAGCTTTTTATAGAACTATTGGCTAAGAATTCACAGCACACTATCTTCTGCACATACACATGGAATAGGCAGCAACATGTTTTAGTGTGGTGTTCTCCTGTTCCAACTTTCCAATTATGTTGTTTCATTCCCCTCCCCTGCAGTCTTCTCTTCTCACCTCCCCACAAGCTCAGAAATTCAATCATCAGCCAGTATTCTGTCCACAATATTTTAAAAGCCAACTTGGTCTAGTGGGGTTAAGGTACTAGGCTAAAAACCAGAAGACTGGGGGGGGGGTCCCACTTTAGGCACAAAGCCAATTGGGTGACTTCGGGCCAGTGCCTCCCTTACTCTAGGAAGGAGGCAGTGGTCAACCACTTCTGAAAACGTTGCCCCAAAAACTGTAGGGACTTGTCTGGGCAGTCTTTCCAAGCTCATTGAAACTTCATGAGGTTAAAATTTGCAGTATAAGCACACTCTCAAAAAGCAGAAGACCAATCAGGAGAAGCTGATTTATGATTGCTGCTGTAGTGTCTATTGTGAAACAGGCCTGAATCTTCTAAAAGGGAAAACTTTTTTCCCCTCATGCAAATACATGTAGATGTAAACCAATCAAACGGAGCAATTTCTAACTCATATATTAATGAGCTCACATTTCTCCAATTAAGGAGCAGCTATGCTAAATGTTTGGTGGATTTATTTCAGCTGAGCTAGGTAAGTGCTCTCTAAGCCTACCACAAAGAGATTTAAGTAGGTCCTGCCCCTAAATTGTAGGACAGTGTTCACCTAGCAGGTGTCATGCTAGTAGTGAATTCTGGTCTGTGCTGCCCAAACGCATCAAGGAGTTCCAGATTGAGGAAATCTGATGTAGGAGCTGATCTATTTAGTTTATCTTTCAGGTAGGGTGGGCTGCAACCATGCATGTAGGTGAGTTCTTCAAGACTATTCAAAATCCCAACCATAAATAAATGTGTTCATAATTGGAGTGCATAAATGAAAAGGCAGTATGCAAAAGGACTTTTCCTAGCTCTCTTACCTCGCACACACACATACACAAGCAAGCCAGACCACCCTGTAGAAAGACTGCAAAAGATCCATTTTTGCTCTTGAGTGCCATTGCTTTGCTTTCACACTCATTTTCTAAATTTTCCAGACAGCCAAGACACTTAAATGAAAGGACATTCTTTCTCTTGCCCTTTGTCCTGGTAACAAATACAGTCTACGTTCACTCAATTCCCTTAACCACTCCAAAAGGACATTGGTATCAGTTAAGCCTTTACAGTGGGGAAAAGCAAGGATTGAAGGAAGGGCACAAGGGAGAGTTGGTCCTGTTTACTCATTCCATCAGAGTATAAGAAACTGCTTGAACTTTGAGGATCTCCTCCAGGAGGTCTTTTAAAGAAAGAAGTAAGACTGTATTCAGGTTGTTGTTGTTTTTTTAAAAAAAAGATAATAAAACAAATTCGCTTCACTTTTGAAAAAAACATCTGGCAAAAGAGGAAAAAAGGAAATCTAAATGTCTTCAGCCAGCTGAACCGATCAGTTTTAATCTCCCAAATTCACAGCTTGTTCTCTTGTCTTCTGCATTTGTTTCCAAGCCCTGAAGTAACTCAAAAGCTACGGGACAACAATATTACATCACTCAGTTACAGGGAGAATTAAGGTGACTGAAGTGGGCACAGACTTCATCCAAAACCACATTTGTGTTTGTTGCATTTCCTGCTAATATGGAGCATATTCTTCCAGCTTCGTTTAACAAAACAGTCCCTTGGCTATCTCTGCTTGTTTAAAAGCATCTTATTTCAGGACCTCCTCCTTTCCTGTACACAGCTAATGAAGTAGGCACTTGCTTTGAAATGACCTTGCTGGGATAAACGAGCTAGTCTAAGCTGCCATTATGAATTTTAACAGGAGAGTAGCGTGCAGCGGGCAATGCCCTTGCTGCAGCGAACCCCCTCCCAAATGGGCTCAGAAAGAAGAAAAAGAAAAAGAAAAAACCTTTTAAACCATCCAGGACCCGTGTGCATTTAGCTGCATAATACAAGAATACCAAAGGTTTTCACTTGATTTCCCTGGGTTGCTGCTGATCGAGATCACTCCAGGAGGAGAGAAAGACAACTCTTATATTGAATGACCTTGTCTACAGAGACTGCACAGGTAAACAGTTTTCCTCTTGAAAGGCAAATTAGCGGGAAAGCACCGCTTGATTGCCAGAAGCAAAGGCTTTAGCTGCACAGTTTTCCATAAAGGCTCCAACAACAACAAGGGGAGTCCCTTTTCACTGCTTCCCCTTTGCATGGCAACCCGCTCAGCTCTTTCTCCGCTCTGCAACTTTTTGTGCCAGAGCAGAAGGGGGGGGGGGGGGAGAGAGAAACACATCCTCAAGTAAGCAACTATCCCTGTTTTCCACAGAAGCTAGTAGTTTGCAAAGCACGGTATTATAAACAGTTACATGCTATATAGCTCAGAAGCATCAGCTGGGAGGCTTAAAGTGTCATTCTCAGGTCCCAAGCATCTTTACATGCTACCCTGTTAAACTTTGTGTTTAACTGTCTTGTCTTTTTGTTTGTTTGTTTTAAATTGAGCCTTAGAAACTGTGTTCATCTATGACTGGCTGGTTCAGACACAGTGAAAGCTGTAGAAAACCACAGCTTCCTTCTGCGCTCCCAATCCCTATGGCTCTGCCCAGTGCTAAAACTTTTTTAAGCTTCTCCAAACAATTCCTCTTCTAGAGAAAAGAACACCGGAAAACCGGAGAACTATAATAGTAATAACAGTTATCCCAATAAGGCCACACGAAGTGGGAGACCCTCTGCCAGACCTTTCTTCTCACTCAGTTCTTGGCTTATTGTCCCTGCTTTGATCCGTTTTCACTCCTCATTGATCTAACCCGCGATAGCGTTTCTAAACCTAAGAGCCAGCAGGGCTGAAGAAGAACGACGTTGTTCTTGCAACAACGCAGCAATCTTCAGAAGCTTTCTCCTCTAAGCAGCTTCAGGAAAGCAGAGAAAAGTGATGCAAAATATATAAAGGTAACATTCAGAACATGACCTTGCTTGTCCTTAAACGGGCAGGCAAACCAAGCAAGTCTCCAAATCGCGCACCGGACATTTACCGAATTCACCTACAGTCCTTTCGCCGTTCAGCCCCTAGCGGTAAGAACAAAGCACACCTTTTGGATTTCCTGCTCCAGACTTCCCACCGCGGCACATGTCACAAGAGCTACCTACCGGCTATTTAGGATATGCCGTACTTTCGGCAGTCAAAAGTAACCCTGGGCTAGCTAGAATGTGGTTTATTAGCTTCGCTTGAAAGGCAACTCAAGGCGGGAAAAGGCGCCCACAACTTCTGCCCACCGCTTCCTCTTCTAAACATTCAGGGACCGAAAGTCGTCTTCAATATCCCTTTACGGATCAGACCGTCTACAATGCATCTCATTCATCGGGGCTTTTTTTTTTTATCATCGATTGTTTTCCCCTACACACACACACCACACACACACCACACACACCCATTTCTTCTCTCTGGGTAGGAACTTTCAACCTCTTGGCTAGAAAGGAGTTTTGCTACATAAGCCGGGAGCGTGTCCATCTCTCCCTCCGCCCGCTCGCCTAACCTGTACTGTAAAAAGCAGAAAAGCGCCACAATCATCGTAAAACTAAAAAAAAAAAACCTAAAAAACCACCCCAGAGCATTCTGACCAAACCCTCGGGGTCCCTCTAGTGTCAACTTGTCTGCATCGCAGAACGAAGAACTCAAAAAAAAAAAAGTTTTTTCTCTCCCCCCCCACCTTGCCCACTTTGCCCCACAAAGGGGCAAGAAAATAACTATCGTAAAAATAATAATAATAATGATAATAATAAAAAACAACAATAATAAAATCAAAGCGAGGAGCTGGTTGAAGAAGCCGGCGCTCCGTTTGCCGACCGCTTCTGCAGCGATCCTGTTCGGCAAAGAATTTCGCACAGACTTTACCGGGAGAAGTGGGGGGGGGGGGAAACAGAGGAGGGAGTGACAAAAGGTGTGCAAAAAAAAAAAAAGCAAAACAAAACAACCCCGGCTTGTTGGTTTCCCCCCCCCCCGTCCCGGAGACAGAGTGCTGAAAGTAGGGGAGCCCTTTCGGGGGGGGGGGGAAACGGGAGGGGAGGGAAGAGAGAAGGAAAGAAAAAAGTCTCTTAGGAGGCAAGTGAAGGATTTTTGTCGCTGTTGTTTTTTTTTTAAAGCAGAGCTCAAAAGGAGAGCCAGACTTTTTTTTTTCTTTTCCTCTTTCGCTCTTCTCTCTCCGGCCCGAACGGAGTTAACAGCTTTGTTGCGTTTTTACAGGCGGCGTCCTGCCTTGAACTCACGCACGCAAAGCCGAAAGGGAGCCAGTCCCGCAGCGCGACCTAAGCGCCCGGACCCCCCGCTCTGGGAGAGCCGTTCTGATGCTGCCGCCAGCGCCGCCGCCAAAAGCCGCTTGAACGCACCACCCAGCTCCCTCACTTCGCCTCCTCTCAGAGAGAGAGAGAGAGAGAGAGAGAGAGAGAGAGAGAGAGAGAGAGAGAGAGAGAGAGAGAGAGAGAGAGAGAGAGAGAGAGAGAGAGAGAGAGAGAGAGAGAGAGAGAGAGAGAGACCCAAGAGGGCTTGTTTTTCTCCCTTACCTTTGAACTGCCAAGGCTGTTTTCAACTTCTGGCGTTGAGTTTTGGAGCAAGCCTGGGTTGCTGCTGCAGCGTTCATCCTCTGCTCTTGACATGGTGGTGGTGACTCTGGCTTGGCTGATTTTTCTGGTTCTATTTGGTGTTAGTGAGTCTCCCTTATCTTTTTTTTTTCTGAGTGTGTGCGTGCGTGCGTAGGTAGCCGGATAGTTTACTTTGCTGTCTCTTGCTTGAATCTCGTTTCCAGAGGCAGGGCTGGCTGGTGGGTTCAGCTCTGCTAGTAGCGGCTATACTTTCAATGAACTGCTCCACTGAGAAGACAGACCGATGCGCTCACTGCCCCTTCTTTTATACGCCCATCCAATGGGCATGCTCAAACTTACAGGCTTCAAGGTAAGTCAGCCAATAAAATTGCAGAGGTTATCTAACCCTCTCTGTCTCTCTTCCTCCCCCCCCTTTAACCTCCTCCCATTTTACCCTCTCTTGAGATTTCTCATTTGAATCAAAAAACGAAAAAATCAATAGCATGCTTTTGGGCTATTGCCTCTTCTCAAAATTACCTCTCCCCCCCCATATATGCACAAAGAAAGGAAGGGAAAATGAGGAAGATGGATCCCCCCCCTGGTTTATATATCTATATATCTATATCTATCTACACACACACACACACACACAGTTTAATATACATTCTTCATTAAAATAAATCCCACCACTTTATTTATTGGGATTAGAAAATACCACAATCTTCAGGCAACCAAACGTTTAGTGGATACTTGCCTTTGCTCTCACGGATTGAATGAATCCTGTGATTAATGTCATCAAAGCTCAGGTCAAGGAGACCTGGAGAGGTCCTGCCTGAGTTTCTCCAGTCCCGTTTTTTTTTTTTTTTGCTTCCCTATCAGTGAAGACAGAAGGTAGATAGAAAGGGAAATTAACTAGGCTATAATTTCACTGAGTATTTGCAAATTGAGTGAACTGAACTGGATGCCACTAGAATGAAAGCTGCACCATCATCCTACTCTGGAACAGGCTGATGTGTGCAGCTAGGAGAGCAAATGCAGTGTGTTCAGGGGAGCTACCTTTATAACACACCTCTGAATTGCTAATTGAGGGCAAGTTCATTGGGGATAGGTCCCTGCTTTCCAAATCTACAGTACTCGAAGTACACAGTTAATGAAAAGTTACAGGGTGGCTACCGTTCACCAGACTCCATTCTTTCTGTGAGAGTCTTAAACAAGGCATCGTGTAGAGATGGGGAATCTGTGAATCTCCAGATGCTACTGAATTACAACTCTCAGTGACCCATCCTATGTGCCCAACAGTGAGTGAGGTGGGGAGCTGTATGTGGGAAGTCACAAATTTTCCATTCCCAGGTTAAAAGAAGTGACCTGAATAAATATTTATTTAAAGCAAGGTTATCAAGAGAACAAAAGACAAACTTGTTGTCAACAGTCAAAATAATATTCCTGGCTCTCAGTAAGACAGACCCAGGGATAAGTAATGGGATGCCATCTAGTCCAACATTAAGTGGATTTTCTCCCTGAAAACAACTGTTTTCAAATTGTTGCTTTCTAGATGTGTTCAACTACAATTTCCCAAAACCTGTTGGACAAGGGTGATGGATGTTGTAGTTCAATACATGGGGGGGGGGCAATCTTACTAAAAGCTGTCCATGTATTAGCTATCCTGTTTTACCATACTCGTCTGAACAATGATAATATTAAAGGGATAAAGTTTTATCCTTAGGATTGTAGGGAGATCTTTAGCTTTTTCAAAATAGGCTAAGGGTTGCCTATCCTGCAGTCTTTATGTCTGTATCTCTCTGAAACAAGATTTAACTGAAATAAATAAGAACTCATGTACCTATTTTGGGAGCCCAGTATTTTTTTTACCCCTGCCATTTAAAAGTACAGCAGTAGCTTCTTAGATTTATAGCTATTTCAGAGTAGCAAAACTGGAATTATTAACCACATTTATTATATGGTTAAATCTTTAGTGTCTACAAAAATTTAGTCAGTTAGCTATGTTGAATAACTCAGCATTCATGTATAGCCTATACAGCAGCTCCAGGTTTGACAGAGAAATCTGATCTAAATTAACTTTGTGACTGGCTATTCATATTGACCTTTATAATCCCATTAATGTTGTTACAAGAAAATATATAGAAAGAGTGAATAAGTGAGAAAGTGTTGTGGTTTTACTAAACTTGAGAGAAGTCATTGATCCCCAAGGATCCATTCCATGTTGCATTCCCTTGTAAACAAGCTTTTCCATATGAAGCTCCTGATTCTGATCTGGGACTGATAAAACACTTTTATCAGACAGTGGCGCTCTTTAACCTATTTAAAGTTATTTTCAGTGTTAATGGGAATTTGGATTTATGGTAATAGTTGTTCATCATAAGGCTGTTGCTGCAGATCAGGAGACAAAGTTGCACAAATGAATGCACAGCAATGAAAAAGTCAGGGGAACATCTCTTTTGTAGTATAAACACTTACCTGTTAGCCATTTTCATTGTCTTTGGAATCTGTGTCTGAGAGACCAGATAATCAAGAAGTAGGTGAGAGGGAACACAGTTGACATAGCATCTCCAGTATCTGCTTACTCCTCTTGATAAAATGTTTGCAAAATTCAAAAGATGTAAATCTAATCAGGAATAAGCAGGGAAGGAAGGCCAACTTTTTTTAAAAAAAAAAGTTCATTCTGTTCTTTTTGAAGTCCCATCCTACACTTTTATTCTTTTATTGATATTTACATATAAATTCTTTAAAGAGGAATTTTACCAAAGCTAAAGGTGAATTCTTTCTTCCTTCAATTAAATACATTTGTGGGAAAAAGAGACTGAACCTCCTAAACATTTATCTTCTGGGACAGAACAAAATAGTATCATATATACATGGATATGACAAAAACTACTTCAAGAAAGGGTCTCTCAGAGTATTTTAAGTTGTTGCAAATGGCTCCATTTAGAGCGACCTTCTGCTCCTTGGGCTTTCATCATCCCTGGGCAGTGTTACTGTGCCAGTATTGACAACTTATATTGGAAAGAACAGCACTTTTTAGCTTGGAGAAGGTTAGCTTAGGCAGTGGGTTGATGTTATAGTCCTCTACTCATTGTCCCAAATGAGGTGTTGATCGATGCCAATAGCCCCAAAGTCATTTCTCTTGATACCAGCTTAGTTCTCTGGCTCACCTGATTATTGTTTTTAATGATTCTTTTAATTAACCAAAATTAAGTAGAAAAGCTGTCAGGAAAACCACCAGTTTCTAGCACTTTTAGAACATGACAAGTTAGGGAATACAGAGCTCAGCTTCTGGAAGTCTCTCCAACCCCTTAACGTAGCTCCATTCTTGGCCATGTGACCAAGAAAAAGTCTGGGTTTAGAATGAAAAAAACTGGCAATTTGGTTTGGTTTCTTTCTCTCTCTCTCTCTCTCTCTCTCTCTCTCTCTCTCTCTCTCTCTCTCTCTCTCTCTCTCTCTCTCTCTCTCTCTCTCTCTCTCTCTTTCCAGCACCTAGTTCAATCTGGCTCATTTTCAAGTTTGATCTTTCTTTCTGGCTTCCTCACCACATCAGGTTTGGTCCAATTCTGAACTGTAATTCTGCTGATGGACAGGCAGTCACAGAGACAGACAGCCTCCAAATCCTGTTTACCTAATTTCTTTCCAACATTCTTTTGCATTGGAAAGAATAACAAGATAGGGGAAACAGGGAAAGGGATCTGTAGTTCATTCTTTGTGATAAAAGTGTTGCATTTGTTGGCCCAATCTTAGGGTCAACATGTGTTGCCTCTGTTTGAGTGTGGGTATGATGGTCTTAAGGGGCTGTGATGGTTCAGCGGTTAAGACGCTGAGCTTGTCAGGTAGAAAGCTGACTGCCTGGATTTGAGACCCATTACTCATTCCAGCTCCTGCCAATCTAGCAATTCGAAAGGATGCAAATGAGAGTACATAAATAGGTACCACTTTGGCGGAAACATTACTGCATTCTGTACATTCATACTGGCCACATGATGAGGGAAACATCTCTCAGACAACACAGGCTCCCTTGGCTGACAATCGAAGATGAGCATCGCCCCCTTGAGTCAATCAAGGGGAAACCTTTACCTTTATGTTGGAGTTACCAAGAAGGATATACTGTATATGCATTTGCAATTTTTTCTCTGCATCTGTGTAATATGTGTGGTGTATGTGTGTGTATTCATTGAAAAGCTCAGGAGGTGTTACATTTGCTCTATTCTAGTTATGTGACCAAGAGGGAAGAGATTTCAGAACTAAGCAGTTGACACAATTCTACACAGTTTCCCATAGGGAAGTGTTTTGGGGTATTATTTTCCTGTACTGCCTCCTCCATATCTAGCCCATTTTCACCCTTTCTGTTGCTGGTTTCTCTTCCCTTCCCCTCCCTCCCCAGAAAACTTTGATTTTATTCACATTACTTTTTAGAAAATTATCTTGCTGATGGAGATCAGCAAAGTCCCCATTATAGGCTGTCATTATATGTTGAGTAGTTTGTTTGGAAGTTTGACTGCCATAGATAAAATAAAATAATAGAGGGTATTGGGAGTTAGGAGATTTAAATAAATGTTTTATGAACAGCCATACTCATAACTGTCATGATAGTAATATTTCAGATGTGCTCAACATCCCAAACCATTTGTCTACCCCTACATTATAAGCAATTTCCTACAGAAGTTAGATACACAATGGAGGATCGGTTTTTCTGTCCAAAGAAAAACAAAGTGTTTGCACATAACCAGGCAACTAAACAAGTGATATGAAAGAGGGCACTGAGCAAGAAACATTAATTTCCAAGACACGTGAAATCAGCACTGACAGGTCTCTAGAATCAGCTACTGACATCTATCTAGCCTCACAAGTTGTTATTGAGTCTACTTGTGTATGTTGCTTTGATCTTAATTGCAGCTTAGTTTTCCTAGAGTGCAAGTAAATAGAGCATTATGTGAAGAAAAAGAGAAAAGGCACAAAAAGAGAGGAGAAAAAAAAAGGATTGATCAAAAGGGATAAGCTCTTGTTCCTTCAGTTAAAGAGATATATTAGCCTGGGCAGGAATCAATTGAAAACTTAAAACCAAAAACTGAAAATCGGGTTAAGAATGCTTTTTACATTTAACCATCTGGTCAAAATGGTTCGAATATTTTTTTTCAACAATTTTAAAAATAAGGAAGTGTGGTTTATTTAAAAAAATAAATCAAGGAAGTTTGGGAAGCAAATTTACAAAGTTATGCAATGCCACAAAAATTAGAGTCTCTCTCCACTCACACAAGCAGTGATTGCTGAATTACTTAGCCTTCCTCACCCATAAGGGGGAAAAACTCGGTTTAAGGGGAAAGCAATCTGATTTTTCTACCATTTTGGTTATAAATATAGCATAATGTTCCATGCTTAACAAAGTGTATATATATATTTATACCAATAAATAAATTTTAAATATTAGGGTTTTTTTTCCTTAAATGTATGCCCAGCTCCAATTCTTTAATGTTGTTTAAAGAGAGATGGTAAAGCCCCTGCTCTCCAGATTTTACTGAACTATTAGCATTGATTGGGGCTTACTGGGAAGTTGTAGTTCAGCAGCATCTAGAGGATCATAAGTCAATACCCATTCCTTTTAATTATTGTAATACATTATGTTGCATTCCAAATATCATCTAGTCTAAAAGGTAAAGGGTAAAGGTTCCCCCGCACATGCGTGCTAGTCGTTTCTGACTCTAGGGGCCGGTGCTCATCTCAGTTTCAAAGCCGAAGAGCCAGCGCTTGTCCGAGGACGTCTGCGTGGTCATGTGACCAGCATGACTAGACGCCAAAGGCGCACGGAACGCTGTTACCTTCCCACCGTAGTGGTCCCTATTTTTCTACTTGCATTTTTACGTGCTTTCAAACTGCTAGGTTGGCAGAAGCTGGGACGAGTAACAGGCGCTCACTCTGCTACACGGCACACGGGATTCGACCCGCCAAACTGCCGACCATCTGATCGACAAGCTCAGCGTCCTAACCCACTGAGCCACCATGTCCCTAGTCTAGGATTAGATAAATTAGTCCCTTCTAGATATTTTGGACTATAAACTCCCATTGTCATTGGCCATCCTTACCGGACTTAATTTAGTTCCTTACTGGAGCTAAATTTTAAAGTACATTAATTTACCTACCCTGATCTACCCATTACATTACAAGCGAGGAAAAAGCCCTATAAGAATGTAACATAAGGTACCAAGAAATGAATGGGGATGAAATAAAGTCCTTGTTTAAAGACAGTAGGGAAAGTATGTAGTTTGTAAGCTTCTGGAATTCCCTATCCATAATGACTGTAAGAGTTATCTGCATTTCCTTTTGTGTAATGAAATAAGATGCTTCCTACCACTACCTGTCCCCCTCTCTTTCTCTAATATTAATAATAAGTTGGAAGGGACCTTGGAGGTCATCTAGTCCAACCCCCTGCTAAAGCAGGAAACCCTATACCATTTCAGACAAATGGCTGTCCAGTCTCTTCTTAAAAACCTCCAGTGGAGCATTCACCACTTCTGGACGCAGGCTGTTCCACTGGTTAATTGTTCTAACTGTCAGGAAGTTTCTCCTTAAGTTCTAGGTTGCTTCTCTCCTTGACTAGTTTCCATCCATTCCTTCTTGTCCTGCTTTCAGGTGCTTTGGAGAAAAGCTTGGCTCCCTCTTCTTTGTGGCAGCCCCTGAGATATCTCTCTCTCTGGTGAGTATGTCTTTGCACAAGAACTTTCTTCTCAGGGATTAATTGGACCTCTGGTGTATGTGTTGTCTATAGAAAACTACGTGTGTGTTGGAGGCTTCTGCTCTCCCCTCTTATTGAATTTGGGTACATGGGTGTATATGCATGCATGGTGAAGCATACATAGGCTGCCTATACTCAGCTCTGGTCATTAGCCAACAGAATGGTGCTTAGAATGGAGCAATCACCATCATTCTGAGGCCCTTCTTGCGTACTGCTACCATAGTTTCCGGCGTATAAGACGACTTTTTAACCCATGAAAATCTTCTCAAAAGTTGGGGGGTCGTCTTATACGCCAGGTCGTCTTATACACCGGAAAAAAAACATAAATCAGTCGAGCATCCCCGTTCTTGCAAAGCAACTTCAAGCCTCCTTAGTCCAGTCCCCCCTCCATCGTGACTCTCCCTTCCCACCCCCAAGAGCCTCTAAGCCCCTTCCCCTCCCCCTTGCAAATGCCAGACCCCGGGAGTGGCAGGAAGCCCCTCTCCCTCACCCAAGCGGCATCTGAGCATAAGCAGAGCGCGCCCTGCTACCCGCTATCTCTCCCGGCAGACACCCGCATCCGGCCTCGCAACCAGCCGCAGAAGCCTGCGCCCGGCTTTCCTTTCCCCCACCCGCACCCGGCTACCGGTTCCTGGGCCCCGGCCCTAGCTGCGGGCCAGCTCACCAGCGACCAGGCCAATGGACTCCCGGCTGCCAGACGCTGCACTTTGGGAGACACTCCCCGGCGGATCGGGGAGGGAGCGCCCGCCCACCGCCAGGCCGTTCCAAGTTTGGGGAACTTCCGGGGACTTCCGGCGGGCCGGGGAAGAGCGTGCCTGCCAGCCCGTTCCAGGAACTTCCGGGGACTTCCGGCGGGCCTGGCACCCCTCTCGCCCGCAGACCACGCAGCGGCCCTCGCCAGCCGGCCTCGGCATGGCCACCCCAAGCCCGCCTCTCCAGCGCGTCTTCCGAGCCCACCTGGCTGACCGCCTCCTGGGCGGGGCTTGGCTCCAGACGCGCAGCTGCTCCATCTGCAAATGTGCTCTCAAATGGGTGGGTGGAAGGAAAAGCCCCTTTGGGCTTCAAAAGGGAGGCTTTGCACCATCTACATCAGACGGGGCTGAATCGGGCTTGTGTCGGACACTTGGCAACTGGCATGTAAGTATTTTCCGGCGTATAAGACGAAAAACCTTGAAAATCTTCTTAAAAGTCGGGGGTCGTCTTATACGCCAGGTCGTCTTATATGCCGGAAAATACGGTACTTTCTACTGCTTATGAGTTCAAGTAGTCTTTGCCTCATTTCTTTCAACCACAGGGTTAGAGAGAATTTAAAAAAGGATATGTTTAGATAAATTGTTCTCCCAAAAATGTATTTCAGGTATGTCTCAAGCAATAAAATGACACTTTTTTAGGCAAACCACGGGCATATCAAGTAAGCTCCTCAGCATAAAGATAAAGTATGCCTTTTTCATGCAAAAGGTTGCAAGCTGAGTCCCTGATTTCTTGGCTGGAATAGGTTGGTAACATGGTTGAAAATGTTCCTTGCTTCAAAGACTAATAACAGAAGTCAGAAGAGAAAAAGGCAAGCTAAGAGATACATCAGCTCAGTTTGGGTCTTTCTGCTCTTATTTTAAACCACCCCAAATCTGAAAATGTGAACCAATGCTTGCCATGTCTCAATTGCACAGTTTGGCTTTGGGGAAAAAAAACACCACTTTATATAGCAACATTGGTAGTTACAGTTGAGGATTATCTTTGACAGACATGCTGGTTTCCACTGCAGAAAGTAGCTGGGCTGGGCATGACTTGGATTTGAATTTAAGTTAAATGAGAATATTACAGTTCATATGGTTGCTCTCCTTCTGTCTGATTTTAAAACAGCAACTTTGGATGCAGCTCACAAGCCATTGTCAACATTTTAGGGTATACCTGGATTTCAAAATGGTTACAGGCAGATGGTTGAGAGATGCTCTATGGTGCCCCTTAGATGAAGGTCAGGATCTGAATTTGAAGAACTAGTAAATGTTGAAGTTTCAAGTATAGTTAAATAACTAGACATGAATGGACATATACAACCTTAGTCTTAGCAGTGAAAAAAAAATAAAAACAAGAAATCTAATTTCTTGTGCAACCGAATTTTCAAAAGGAGAAAGAAAACGATGCTGTCCCTCAAGAGAACTAGGTATATCTGTATAGCATAGCTCTTCTGGAGTATGACCTTTACAGTATTTGCTGCAATTTATTTATTCACAAAGGGGTTCAGGGAATAATGTGATTAATGTTTCACAAATCCATGAGAGATTATGTTTGTTAGACCGTGATACATTTTATGGAAGACATACAAAATATATGTATTATTTTCTGTTTTTTGCCATAAAAGGTGGGTGGAGTAGCTAAAGATACATCTGGATTGTGCAATTAATGGCTTTTTAAAAGCAGAACATGTTGGCTAAGATGAAATACCTCTGAAGAGCTCTGGAATTTCAGGTATGTATCTGTAAAATATTTTCTTCCAATGTTATGGGTTACTGTAATGTGTGGGGTAATAATGAAGCTTAACAGCCCAAGGCATCAGTCACTTTTCCTAAAATTGAACCCTAAAATGCATCCCCAGAATATTGCAACAGGAGAATGTATTCTGCTAGTAGTAGGAGGTTTGCAAACCAGGAGTATGGTTGTTTGAATCTTGTGGAATATATGAATTTAGATTGGAAAATTGTTCTCTGTCTATTCAAGGAGGCAAAGATTATTATTATATCTGCAACTTCAACCTGATTACTTTCCCTCGTAAAGTCTTATAATGATGCTGGAAAATAGTTTGAAAAGAGATTTGTTCAGAGAATAGAACTAGCTCTGATGAGGTTACCTAGTTTAGTAATGAAATGTCTGCAAGAAAACCATCAAGTTCAGAGAGCTCCAAGGACCCCACAGAATAGAAACATAATAGATGAAGGGGGATGATATGTTTTCCCATTTAAAAAAAATAAATAAACACTGTTTGCCCATAGTAATAGCCAAGGTGGGAAGACCATAGCTGTTGGTCAACAACTACAATTTCACTGTTTTCTTCTCCCCTGATTTTGTGGCAGTTTTTATAATAGTCCTTAAGCAAACAATGTGGTCATTAAACAAATCGACACATTCCTTGGTTGTTTCCATCAAAAAACATAAATCATGTCACATGACTGCAGAATAGTACAACCAGCCATGACATAGTGAGCTGTTTGCCAAGCCCAAAAAATGCAGTCATGTGACCATGTGGAGGGTGTGCAGCCATCAGAACTCCAGAACCAAGTTATAATACTGTTTGACTGGGGGAGGCTCCATTGTAGTTTTGAATGATCACTAAGTGACTGGTCATTAAGCAAGGACTATCTGTAAGAAATATTAAGCAATGGAGATGGAGATGTCAGGCATAAGTAACCAGGAACAGGAGTTGAGTTCAAAGCACTAAAAACTTATTACTTGCTACCTATTAACAATAATCTGATCTACTAAGAGTCAAGACAAATTGGCGCTAGATAAGAGTCAACAAAATTCATGTGGGGGGAGTGGGAGTTAGAGTTAGATTTCTTGTGGCTGCGCAGGGTTTCCAAACTAATCATGTGTTTGACCCTGCCTTCAGGTTCAGCCTGGTCATCTCCCTATTGGAAACAGGTAGTTGAGAACTCAGCTGAGAAAAGAAGCATAAGTATATTATTATTAATATAAACTTTTATTCATAAATCATGAAACTCAGTCAACTGAACACTCAAATTGACTGGCACCAATGGTTGACACAGGCTGCTGCCAGCATCCTAGGTATCAACCAGGTACCTCCTTAAAATGTAAGATGTTCCGAGTAGCACAGGTTTTTTTTTTAGCTTTGCTGGAGTTATTGCAGGAAGCTGCAATTTCTTGATGTATTTTGCAAAGTTTATGGACATAGTTCCCAGTGCCCTGATGACAATGGGTATCACTGTTACATGTTTCATCCATAATCGCACAGTTTCAATGGCCAGGTCACGGTATTTCGTAATTTTTTTTCAGTTCTTTTTCTTCGACTCTGGCATCTGGTACAGCAATATCAAACAACTGTACGCTTCAGTTCTCTATGACTGTGATATCTGGCATGTTGTGTTCCAAATGGCGATCTGTCTGTATTCGGAAGTCCCACAAGAACTTCACCCTCTCATTCTCGACAACTTTTTCCACCCTATGTTCCTACGACTTTTCGGACACAGGCAAGTTGTATTTTTTACACAATGCCCAGTAGATTAGTTTAGCAACTCGGTCATGTCTAGCTTTGTAATCAGTTGCGCAATTTTGCTGCACTCACATATTAAATGTGAAACAGTTTCAACTTTGTCTTTGCAAAGTCGGCAATTTGGATTGTCAGTAGATTTTTGTATCTTCACTTTCATGGCATTAGTTTGTAGTGCTTGTTCTTGAGCAGCCAGTATTAAGTTTCTTTCTTGAATACCCATGTCAAGTTGTTATCACATTTTCCTTCAATGTTTTTCAAATGCTGTCCATGCAAAGCTTTGGTTTTCCATCTATTTAATCTGTCATCCAGCCATTTTTCCTTATATTCTGCCTTTGTTTCTGTTATTTTTATAATGCTCTCTGTTTTCACAGCCTGCAGCAATTTTTCTATACTTTGATTTACATAGTCATTCAAACTGTTTTTCTTCTTCTATATTATTATTATTATTATTATTATTATTATTATTATTATTATTATTATTATTATTATTATTATTATTATTATTCGCGCAGTCAGCCAGATGTTCAGACTGGATTTGGCATTTTTGTCTACCTATTGAGACCTTACCAAGGACCTGGGATAGGCAGATGTGGATGTTTGATGATATTATAGGTATCATCGCAGGATGGAAGCAGTTTCTAGTAAGGCCACCTTTTGCAATTGACTAATGGCAAATTTGTCAATGCCAATGGTGTTCAAGTGGTGCTCCAGTTGGTTTGAGATTGCACCCAAGGCGCCTATTATTGTTGTTATTGTTCGTTGTTTGTTTGTTTGTTTGTTAAATTTATTTACCTCCCATCCTACTGTGGAGTTACTCTAGGCGACTTACAACAATAAAAAGGAAGAAATGTTATCAAGAGTGTAAACAAAAGAGAAGTAAGATCGTAGACGTAGAACAATAAAATAATGAAAAAAGATCACAATGAGAATACATCGATATGATGACCAAAAAGATGGATGGGTGGAAAGCAGAGAGCAAAGGTGGGGAGGTGGAGCCTGCCATTAATGTAGCAGCCACCTTCAGCATAGTACTCCCCCATTTGGACCTGCAGAGCCCAGTCTTTAGGTTCTTTGTAGAGAGGTAGGAGGGTGGGGGCAGGTACAGTAAGAGGCTCCTAAAGGTGGGCACTGTAGCAGAGAAGGCTGTTCTTCTGGATCCCAATAGTCAGAGTTCTTTGACTGACTGGATCCGAGCTAGGCTCTCTCTGGCTTAGCGGCAGGGAAGGACGAGGGAGACGCGTCTTCAGTTAACAAACTTTATTAACTCAGCCCGGACAAACGAGAACAGTACAACACGCCTTATATAGGCAGCTGTCAAAATAGGACAGCAAATCAGCTGCGGGAATTCTTCCCGCCGAGGGACCGTGTCCAATGGGTCAGCTGGCAGCTTTGACAATCTCCCCAGTGATAGCGCAAGCGCGTTAGCTGGGGGGAATCCCGTCAGCTGGTTTTGGCGGCCGGCCGGTGTTTTGACAGCTAGCCGCTTTCAGGGTGCATGCGTCAGTTTTGACAGTTTGCGGCTGCCGCTGTAGACAGCCCGCGGTTTTGACAGCTTGCGGTCAGCGCGCATGCGCGGTGTTTGACAGCTGTCAAACGGCCGCATGTTAGACAGACTTTAGTAGGCCACGGGTGCGACTGCGCATGTGCACTTCTTTTGACAGCTGTCAGTGCGGCCACGTAAAGCGGCCTGTGACAGCTGTCATTATTGTTATTAATATGTTGCACCCCTTTCCCCCCCCTTGGTAGGAACAATAAACTCGAACTAAGTTTTTAACTGGTGTTGGAGCGCGTTGGCGAGCTTCCGGCCCATTCAAAATCCGTCAGGTATGCTGGAGGCCTCTTCGGTCGAGTGGATCTGCGTGGTGGAGGTTTTTCTTCTGTCGCGGGGGCCTCCTCGGGGGTGATGGGTTGGGGATCGGTGGGAGTAGGGATGTCTTCTGGGTAAATGGTGCTGGGGGTTTCGGGATTTTCCGTCGCTGTTTCTGGTGCGGTGTTGGTGGGTGCTCTGGGTCGAAGTTGATCGGCGTGTCTTCGCAGTGTGAGTCCCCCGCCAACGTTGATGGTGTAAGACAAGGGGCCGGTTTGATCGAGAACTACCCCCTGGGTCCATCTATCCCTTCCCCCATAATTTTGGGCCCAGACATTTTGTCCCTGAGTAAATGTTTTGTGTGGCAGGTCGTTTGGTTTTTCTGCTGCTGGCCTGTCAGGGTGCAGTCTGTCAAGGCGAGTTACCAGCCAGCGACCCCATCTGAGTTCTGCGGGGGATTTCCCGGTGGTGGACACGGGAGTGGTGTGGTGTGCGAGGAGGAAGCGGGCGAGTCGACGGTGCCAGTTTCCGACGACCAGTCTGTGGAGAGAGTCCTTGGTGGTCTTCACCATGACCTCTGCGAGGCCATTACTGGACGGGTGGAATGGGGCCGATGTCACGTGCCTAATACAGTTGCTCCTCGTGAAGATCTGAAAATCACGGGAGGTAAATTGAGGCCCGTTGTCAGTGATTATTACATCTGGAAGACCATGGGTTGCAAAAACTCCCCTTAAGGCTTGTATGGTGGCACTTGTGGTGGTGCTTGAAACCGGGAGAACCTCCAGCCATTTAGAGTAGCTATCTACGATAATCAAAAAGGTCTGACCCTGGAATGGGCTGGCAAAATCGAGGTGTATGCGGGACCAGGGGTTGGTTGTGATTTCCCATTTGTGTACTGGGGCGTGGGGTGGGGCGGGTCTGCTTTGCTGGCAGAGATAGCAGCCGGCTACATGCTGTTCTATGTCCCTGTCTAGGGATGGCCACCAAACATAACTGCGTGCCAGAGCCTTCATTTTAGTGATGCCCGGGTGGCCGTCGTGAAGTGTTTGGAGAACCTTTGTTCTGTGGCATGGTGGGACTATCACCCTGCATCCCCAGAGGATGCAGCCTAAGTGGGTAGAGAGCTCATGGCGCTTTGCAAAATATGGTTGGATGGGGGGGCAGGGGCAAGAAGATTGCCATCCAGATGTAACCCAGGAAAGTACTCTGCTGAGGGCGGGATCCCTACTTGTGGCGTGTGCGATGTCTTTTGCTGTTACTGGACATTCCGAAAGTTCTTGTATGGCCAAGACTTGGCCAGCTGGGGCTGGGTCTGGGTCTATTTGAGGTAGTGGGAGCCTGCTGAGGCCATCAGCGTGGGACATCTCCTTCCCGGGCTTGTAAACTAACTGATAGGAGTATGCGGATAGAAATGTGGTCCAGCGCAGCATGCGCGGGAACAGAATTTGGGGGGTTTGGCGGTCCCATGTGAATATGCCCAGGAGAGGTTTGTGATCCGTGTAGATTGTAAAAGGTCTGCCGTAGAGATAATCATGGAATTTTTAAATTCCAGCTACTATGGCCAGGGCTTCCTTATCTATTTGTGCATAGTTGCGCTCGGGTTTTGAAAGGGTCCTGGAGTAATATGCAATTGGAGCTTGAGTGCCATCGTTGAGGGAGTGGCTGAGGACTGCCCCAATGCCATAAGGTGAAGCATCGCAGGCGATGCATAAAGGTTTGGTTTCGTTGTAATGCGATATGGTGGTATCGCTAGAGAGCAATTGTTTCAGCTGTTTAAAGCTGTCATTGTGCACTGAGGTCCACTGCCAGGGGGCTCCTTTGTCTAAAAGCCTATGGAGGGGCTCCGCTATAGTGGCTTTTCCAGGCAAAAAGGAGTGGTAAAAGTTTAGGAGCCCTAGGAATGCCTGAAGCTTCGTTTTATTTTTTGGAGGGGGTGCGGCTTTGATTGCTTGAATTTTGGAATTGGTGGGGTGAATGCCTTTGCCGTCTATTCTATATCCTAGGAAGTCTGTAGAGGGAACTCCTATTGAGCATTTTTCACGTTTTAGTTTTAAACCGGCTGCCCGGAACCTTGTGAGGACTTCGTGCAGCCTGGTTGCTAGTGTGTGGGTGGAGTCGCCCGCGATGAGGACGTCATCAAAGTACGGGCAGACTCCGGGGATGCCTTTGAGGGTTCATTCCATAACTTCCTGGAATATTCCAGGTGCCACGGAGATGCCAAATTGGAGGTGGTTTACTTTGAACGCACCCCTGTGAGTCACTATGGTCTGGGCATCAGCTGTTTCCCTGGTTACTGGAAGTTGCAGGAAAGCATGTGCTAGGTCCAACTTGGCAAAAATGGAGCCGGAGCCAATTTCAGAGAGAACATCCCTTACTGATGGGACTGGGTATGCATGGGGATTGAGTGCGCGGTTCAGGGTTGCTTTATAATCTGCGCATATTCTCACTTCCCCGTTAGGTTTGACAGGCGTCACGATGGGGGTTTCCCAAGTTCCGCTGTCAGTGGGTTCTAGGACTCCTAGATTGAGTAAGCAGTCTAGCTCTTTGTCAATTTTTTGTTTTAAGGCGAAAGGGACTTTCCTAGCTTTTATTCTAATTGGTCCTATCTCAGGTTTGAACTTGAGGTCGATGGGGGCTCCGTTTTATTTACCCAGTGAGCCATCAAAGACATCTGCAAAATTTTTGCAGATATTTTCTAGGGAATGGGTGTGAATACAGTTGGTCCCTTCGAGGCGAATGCCTAATGCCTCGAACCAGTCTAATCCAATGAGGCTGTTTCTGGGTTGTTTAGTTATTTGGGCTGTTAAGTGTCCTGAAAATTTTTTAAAATCGACCTTCAGGGTGGCCTGTCCCTTTAAATCTATTTGCGCGCCCTGGAAATCTGCCAGCATAACCTTGGAGGGTTGGATGGGGATGCGGTGATTGGTTTTGCTAGCTATTCTCTGGAGAGTGTCCCCTGACAGGATGGAAACGGAGGATCCTGAATCGACCTCCATTTCGCAAAAGATTCCCTGGATTTTGACCCATGCTCTGACTTTGGCCCTGGGGATGTTGTTTGCGGGTGATTTGGTTAGGGAAAATACGGACCCTACAACCCCCTGGGGAGGGCGGGGAAGGACGGTCCTACCTGCGGGATCTCGTCAAGGTCGTGGAGGGTCTCCCGGTTTAGGCTGCGACAAGCGGAGCGGATGTGGCCGGTCTTGCCACAGCCGTGGCACTTCGCATTCCTAAACCTGCAAGTAGCCCTTGCATGGCCTCCACCACAGCTCGCACACTTCGCCCTGATGCTGGGCTGCGCCTTCTTCATGTTGGGGGCTGTCTGACGGTCTTGGTTGCGGTTCCCTTCCCGGCCGGCGACCATCCGATTGAAGCGAGAAAGAATTGCATCGACCCTGGAGTCGGGCTCCGGTGGCCCTTGGTCGAGCTCCCTGGCTTGATGGACGGAGGTGCCTGAATTTTCGCCGAACATCTGGGGTTCGTCACGATGGCTGTCCTCATATGCCATTATCTCCAGAGTGAGCTCTGCGAGGTCCATTGTGGGCCTTGCCACAAGCTTCCTCTGCAGGTGCACGTTTTGGAGACCGGCGATGACTTGATCCCGAATTCGGTCCTCCAGGTCGGGGAAATGGCACTTGCGGGCAGCGTGCATGACGGCTGCGATGAAGGCGGTGGATGGTTCACCGGGTTGCTGCTTCCGTCGAGCGAAATAGAGTCGCCAATACAGCTCTGACCGCCTTGGCATGAAGTGTTTGCTGAGGCGATCTGTGAGCTCAGCGTACGGTACAGTGGCGACCGGGTCCGGGCTGCAAAGGCCAACGGCGATGTCATATACTGCTGGCCCACTGAGGCATAGGAGCGCGGCGGCCTTGTGGCGGTCCTCCGTGATTTTGTTCATGAGGAGGTACCCCTCGACCTGGCCCCAATGCAACTCCCATCCTTCGGGGTGCCGGACGTCGAACTCCCTCACGTGTCCTAGGTTTGCCATGCTGGGTCCACGGTACTATGGCACCAGAATGGTTTGCTTGTCCGGTCGGTGACTTAGCTAGTGACTTCAGCGATTGACCGGACAGCTACGCTCCTGGGCCGTGACTTCAGCTAGTACCGGCATCCCATCCTCGTCGCCAGATGGCTTAGCGGCAGGGAAGGACGAGGGAGACGCGTCTTCAGTTAACAAACTTTATTAACTCAGTCCGGACAAACGAGAACAGTACAACACGCCTTATATAGGCAGCTGTCAAAATAGGACAGCAAATCAGCTGCGGGAATTCTTCCTGCCAAGGGACCGTGTCCAATGGGTCAGCTGGCAGTTTTGACAATCTCCCCAGTGATAGCGCAAGCGCGTTAGCTGGGGGGAATCCCGTCAGCTGGTTTTGGCGGGCCGCTGTCAGGGCGCATGCGTCAGTTTTGACAGTTCGCGGCTGCCGCTGTAGACAGCCCGCGGTTTTGACAGCTTGCGGTCAGAGCGCATGTGCGGCGTTTGACAGCTGTCAAACGGCCGCGTGTTAGACAGACTTTAGTAGGCCGCGGGTGCGACTGCGCATGTGTACTTCTTTTGACAGCTGTCAGTGCGGCCGCGTAAAGCGGCCTGTGACAGCTGTCATTATTGTTATTAATATGTTGCACTCTCCACCTGCACAAGTAGAATGGGCTTGTCCTAGCGAGATGAGGTGGTTCATCAGGTTATCAGGTTATGAGGTGGTTCATCAGGTTAGAGCCTTGGTGGAGCAGTGGGCTAATGCCTCCTTAAGTAACACCAGCTGCCTGCAATTAGTGCAGGTTCGAGTCCCACCAGGCTCAAGGTTGACTCAGCCTTCCATCCTTCCGAGGTAGGTAAAATGAGGACCCAGATTGTTGGGGGGAATAAGGTGACTTTGTAATAATGCCGCTTGGGGTGTGTGTGAAAGCCCTAATAAGCAGGCATATACAGTACATAGAATGAAGGCTACTGCTAAGCTTGTAAGCCGCCCTGAGTCTTCGGAGAAGGGCGGGATATAAATGGAATTAAAATAAAAAAAATAAAAAAATAAAAAAAATCTGCACCTATGCCATTAAGGACTTCATTCAGATTCAAGATAACTGAATTGCATTAGCCAAATGCCATTGGTGTCATTAGAAATAAGCAATTTGTTTATAGTTATTTCAGTCATCTTGGAGCATACATGCTTATCCCTATAAAAAAACAGTTCTAGAAGAGGTGAGCATGCTCTGAAAATGTTTTGAAGAATTGTTTCAACGGTTCGCAAGTGTGAGAACAGCCCCTCTCTTCATTAAGACAACTTGATTTAAATGAAGATTGAAGAAGGGCTATATTTATACCACACAACATCCAAAATGCTTCTTCCAATCACCTTCAAAGGGCGCATAGCCTCATGTCTACTATCCTATAACCTGCCTAAGTCATAATGAATTTTCTTTGGGCGTTCGTGAGATGTATTAGAAAGAAACAATAGAGGGATTCTCACATTGCACATAGCGAAGACCAAACATGTTTTAGCACTATGTGTGCATATTGCTTAATGATGGTGCCAAGATTTGGTAAGCCCTTGACAGAATCATCGCCTCAGAGGCCCCATTGGTTCACTCTGTTGTTTATTTGATTCTCAATCAAAGATATCTTCACTTGGCACGTAAAGATTATTGCCTATCTCCGTGGACTTTACATCCAAAAAAAGTATTTGTGGCATTGAGGGAAACAGATTAGGGATCTCAGGATTGTTAGGGAGCCATGCAGGGATATGGAAGGAAGGGTGTACTCTACGTGCCCAGCATTTTTTTTAGCTGTTTTCCCCTGTATAGAAGTGCACTTTCTTTCAAAGACCCAGTTCTTAAATTCATTATATTTTAAAAAAACTGAAATATAAATTAGGAACATAGCTACAACCAGGACTATCGCATATGTCAACTTCGTAAGGATACTTGAGGAGTTAAGTGGACTATGGTTGTGTGCATGTGTCAATCATGGATATTGCCTTTGGCAGCATTAATTATGTGGGTTTGTGCCCACATTTTATGGTGAATTAATTTTTTAAATGTTCAAGTTGATAATTAAACCCTTCTCTATTATTGCACAAATGCTTTTATTTTTCAAATTATAAAGAGGGAACACAAATAAGTTGCCCTATTTGAGAAACTTTAAAAGGTGTTTTCTTCTCTAGTTTTAAAAATGTTTTTGTAGTCTTTGGCTGAGCTGAATCATGCAGCTTGACCACCTACGCTTTAGCAAAAGGTAATTCCACTATTTTTTATGAAGTTCTTACATTGCTGGGACCAGAATGGGACCAGAAGAAACAAAGAAAGTGTAATTAAGGCAAGGGTGGGTTTTGTTTGTTTGTTTGTGCCAAACATTTTCTGGAACGCTTACATGCCTGACATTCAGGGACCTTCAATTATGCTAAGATTATTTTGCAGGGTGTATGGGTTGTTAAAGCCTCTTTTATGATCAGGAGGAGGAAGAAAAAAATCTGGGAGTTGGGGACAACTAGTGTTTAATATCTGTGTCATGTTATATGTTATAGGCATACCTGTTTACAGGGCTTTTTTTCTCATGGAACGCTCAGAACGGAGTTCCGGCACCTTTTTTGGATGGAACCTTGTAGGGTAGGCAAGGCGGGTTGTAGGACATGTGTGAGTTCCGGCACCTTTTTCTTTTACAAAAAAAAGCACTGCCTGTTTATGTAGCTTGTAGTGCTCATTAAGTGGTTTGCTGAAGAAAATGAAAGAAGGGAGGCTGGGTTTCAGTACAAAAGACTTTGCCTGTGAGGTAACTCCAAGAACTGTTCACCTCATCACCTTTAGAAAACTTTTATTTTAACTACATAATACTAGTAGCTGGATATAATTAGTGCGACCAAGTTTCATTGCTTCATAATAAGATATAGGGTTAAGTTATGGGGAAATCTTAACTTTCAGAGCTTAGTAGAACTTTCTCCATCCCAACAGCCATCAGATAATGACCGGGAATTCTAGAACTTGTAATAGGGATCCAATTTGGGTAAGGCTGGGCAGTGTCATATCCCATCTTAGTGGGCGAGGGAGATATATTTTTAAATAACTCGGTCTGTCACCAACATGCTGTGAACAGATTGTGCGTAGCGAGTCACCATGCAGATTGAATTATTTCCATCCTTGCAGGTTTCTTTCTCTCTCTCTTCTCAAGCCATTCGTAGTGACAAGATCCACATGAATGGCTTACCACACAGAGACAGCCCCCATGTGATGCAATTTAAGCAACCCATATGTGGAGGGCCTTGACATCCCTGGCCTTCATTTAGAGAAAGTGATTAATTCACTCTGCTGGATTGAGCAAGCAGAGCACAGTAATGGGAGGAGGTGGGAAGGGAAGGGAAGGAGACCTATGCTAAAATTTTGGAAAGCTGTGGAAATCACCCTCGTGGATAATTTTTCACGGCCTCTTGCAAAAGAAGAAGCTGTTCACAGGGCACAAGCAAATGGAGAAGGAAAATGAGCTGGTGGCTGAGATGGGGAACAGATACCTTTTTTCCCATGTTGACACTCAAGAAAGGATTGCCCCAGGCCACATGGCAAAACAGAGCATTGGCCCAATTACATGGAAACCAGAATGCTTCCCACCCTAACAATGTTGCTACTTTGTAGCTAACTTGGATTAGCTACCTGATGCGACCACATTTTTTTTTGTATATCTTTGATTGGCAAGATGTTGGAGGATGGAGTGGAATAGGAGAAACCAGCAACAGTGAAGTGAATGGTGGTTGTAAGCAGCCACAAAATCAAAAGTCAAATTCATTTGAGAAGATTAGATTTTGGTTCAATAAGAGCAACTGCTTTTTGGTGCCTCTTCAAGAATAGATTGTTTTAATGGTTCCCGGAGCATTATCTCACTTGCATTTGACTGTCTTCTTTCTACTACTGTTCTGTACCAGCCTGCTACCAGCCCTGCAGAAAAGGCAGGGACAACCCCTTTTACAAGAAGGCAAGAGGCTGGAATTAAGCCTGCCAAATTTATTGATACAAAAACAAACGGAACAAGACACGAACCAAGAAACAGGAGCTTTTCAAGCAGTTGCCTTCAGCAAACCAGCCCTCCCATGCATTCCCCTTTTATACAGTTCAGGGCGTGGCTTCTCTCTGCCTCCTTCCGAGGTGCCCCATTGCCTTCCTGTGTTTACTCCTGATTGACTGCCTCCTGCGTCGGGCATCCTTGAACAGGGCCAGCTGTGGGTCATCTTCATCCACGCTGTCAGGCTCACACAGCTGGGTCTCCGTCGTGACCAGGTGGGAGAGGCCTGGCTGAGGGCTCTCATCAGCAAGCTCTTCAACACCACCCCTCCTCCTCTGAGTCATCCGACCCAACAGCCGAACCCACAGGCTGACCCTGAATCACAACAACTACATTCCTTGTCTTTTTCATATCATTTTTTAAAAATCTGCTAAACAAAATATTAATTGCTTGAAAAGTAATATAATTCTTATTGAGTCAGTTTTGCCTTTTAAAGTTAAGCTGCTTCTTTTATGATGCTCCTAAATGGAAATGGCAGAAACGTTAATCTGGACTGGGGGGGGTGGGCAACAATGGCCCCTTTATGACTGTGGACTTCAGTTCCCAGGATTCCTGAGGAATTCATGCCATGCTGGCTCAGGAATTCTGGAGCTGAAGTTCCCAGATTGCCCACCCCTGCACTAACCATGTTAGTGCCTTTGTTAGTGAAGCATTATATTCTTAATGAAAATTAAATTTCTCAGCTGTGTTTGAGTAAAGAGCTCAAAGCAATGGCCTATGGCTTAACTTTCTTATTTTATTCAATTTTCTGTCTATAAAATATTTTTACCCTTTCAAAAAAATTTATGAGTTAGGAGGGTGCATTTCAATGCGTTCAAGAAGATCCATTCAAGTGTTACCCTGACTTGCATCTTCTGTCTCTTTCCTTTCTATTCCATTGTCTTCAAATACCATCTGGTGGTTATTTTTAGTCTTAGATAGTTATATGTACAATCTATTTGACCTTTAAGGTATTTTTATATCACTTGGGGTTCTTCACTGAGGTAGTTACCAATAAACCAGAATATTTATTGGATTTTAAAGGCCATCCTCCTCCTGCCTTGTCCTTTCTGTCTAGTCTGAGTTGGAATTCAATGAACCATTAAAGGCTGTATCTTCAGGAACAGAGGTCTAAGGACAAATGCCTATTTACCACAGATGGCATTCTGGCAGATTTCCCTGGCCTTAATACAATATATAGTAGGTAGGAAAATGATAGTGATAGCATCCCATTCTTGCATAAAAGTGTCCTGTGTTTTTCACACTTGCCATTGGTGGAGCCTTGATGGAGCCTTGGTGGAGCAGTGGGCTAATGCCTCCTTAAGTAACACCAGCTGCCTGCAATTAGTGCAGGTTCGCATCCCACCAGGCTCAAGGTTGACTCAGCCTTCCATCCTTCTGAGGTAGGTAAAATGAGGACCCAGATTGTTGGGGGCAATAAGCTGACTTTGTAATAATGCCGCTTGGCGGTGTGTGTGAAAGCCCTAATAAGCAGGCATATACATAGAATGAAGGCTACTGCTAAGCTTGTAAGCCGCCCTGAGTCTTCGGAGAAGGGCGGGATATAAATGGAATTAAAATATTTTTTTTAAAAAAAATTGTTAAGTTATATGAATTTCAATCCCCAGAAGTCTGGCTGGGGAATTTAGGGAGTTAGAGTTCACACATCTTAAAATTGCTAAGTTTGAAAACAACACTGCTCTATAACATGAAATTCAGGGATTAGGTCATCATGTCTATGTTGAGGCCAAGATGTTTAAGGCGGACCCAATCTAGACTCTCAGCAAACAGTGTGGCCATAGAAGGGTCTCTGATAATCATGAGGAGATTCTGTATATAAGTTTCTTTCCAGGTGGTTTTAAATTATTATAATGTTAGGCAAGAGTG
The DNA here is from genome assembly GCF_947247035.1 of Vipera ursinii. NCBI lineage: Eukaryota > Metazoa > Chordata > Lepidosauria > Squamata > Viperidae > Vipera > Vipera ursinii. Next base: position 105,541,788 of record NC_139512.1, on the reverse strand, counting down.
CTTTTAAGGATGAAGAAGAGTTTTACCAGATGTTTTGAGGGAGCTCCTCCCACATACAAAGCTGAAGATGTTATTTATTAAAAAGATGGAGATAGTGAAATGACAGGTGTTGGATTTATCTCAGCCTCATAACTAAGGCAACAATATAATATTGTTATCGGATGTCACAGTTTCTTTGGAAGACTGTACAGTGATTCAGTTTCCAGGAAAAAAAATATTCTGGAGAAACAACTGTATAATAGCTATTTTATAATTCTTTAAAAACTGAATATAATTCTTTGACTTCCAACTTATGGGGGAATTTCCTCATAGATGCATTTCTAGACTCTTGCATGGATCTTTTGTGGATCCTAGTTTATTTGAGCTTCATCCTAAGTCAGGGGTCCCCAACCCCCAGTCCGTGGACCAGTACCAGGCTGGTGCATGCCAGCAACCGGTTCGCACAAACAAGCAAAGCCCCATTTGCAGGATGCAGGCAGCACACAAAACCATGCAATCTCTGGTCTGTGGAAAAACCTTTCTCCACAGAAGTGGTCCCTGGTCCCTGAGAGTCTTAAAAAGGTATCCAGTAATTTTATATGAATTCAATGGACTGAACTGTTGTCATAGAAAGGATGGCTTGAGGCTTCTTGGCACATGTATCTTTCCAAAGACTAATAACATTAAAGATAGTTGCCTTCCTAGTGCCAGTTGTCTGTGAGAAAGTGGCTGGATTGATGAACTGATACTGAACATTTTAAATATAGATCTTGATTGAAAAAGAGATAGTTTTCCCTGCCTCCTTTCCTTCTCAGCATCTAAATAAACCAAATAGAATAGAAGTAGAGTGTTGGATATACTGTAATGATCTACTGAGTTTTGGTGTGGAAGAATAAAAGCAACTGTTGAGCGTCAGTTTGGGACTGAAAGGGTCAAATGGAAAATGAGATTTTGAACTGGGTGGAGGGCTGAAGAGTGAGAATTCAGGGTGCGGGGTATAGAAAAGAATGTGGGTGATATCATAGCCATGCTATCTGAAAGCCAAGGATAGTGGAATTCCTCTCGTAATCCAGTATCCCAACAGCTTAAAAGAAAACTATGATGTAAGAAAAGATAAACCTAAATCTACACACAAAGAAGACTGAAGCTGTTCTCCATAAAAAAGAAAATCTCTCTGTACAAATGATATGCTGTGGAATCCATCCTTTAACAGTCGCCCCTTAATGTTTAAGCTGAGTGATTCACAGTGCTTGAAAGTAATGAAAAGAGAAGCCCACTCCATACTAAGAAACAAAAATAACAGGAGCATGAATAACATTTCCAAAGCATTTAAAAGAAATGTTTTCAGTAAACTTTGGATACAGAAAAAGAAGCTTGGAGGTATGGATAAGAACAATTATGTCTATCTACAAGTAGTCCTTAACTTACAACCATTCATTCAATGACTGTTCAAAATTACAATAGCACTGGAAAAAAACTGGTCCTCACACTTAATGACTGTTGCTTCATCCCCAATGTCCCGATCCAGATTTGGACACTTGGGAACCAGCATGTGTTTACAATGGTGGCAGCATCCTGAGCTCATGTGATCACCATTTGCAACCTTCCGGACAGCTTCTGAAGCTCGATTCACTTAATGACCACATGATTCACCCAACAATGCAGTGATTCCCTTAACAACTATGGCAAAAAGAAAATAAAAAGGTCATAAAATCGGGCGCATCTCACTTAACCGCCTTGCTTAGCAAGGGAAATTCTCATCCCAACTGGGGCCATGTCAAGGACTACTCGTATTAGATTTTCTGTCGTGACAAAGAAAACAAGTGACGGCTTACCTTAGCAACCATATATTCGTGTCAAGGTATGCAGACAACAATCATTAATCCTCTCAGTCTTTGAAAGTACTGACTGCAGTGAGAGGGAAAAACAGCGCCCCCCAGTGGTGGGATTCAAATATGTGAACAACCGGTTCTCTGTGTGGATCCTGCTTCGGGAAGACCATTCTGGGCCTGGGCAACAAAAAATTAGCTACCGGTTCTGCTGAAGTGGTGTGAACCAGCTGAATCCCACCACTGGTTCTCCCCCATTCCCTAAGCAGAAACTGTGTTCAGTCAAAGAAATACATTGTTGGATTTCATCACAGAGTGACATAGGGAATGATACTTTTGGGGTGCATGTAATACAAGAGACTTCTATTTATCTCTTGCCGTCACTTGGTTCACATTTAGGACTAGTGATGTCTTAGCATTATAGTCTAATACCAAAGTGAATCACAGCACAAAGGACACCGTTGTAGCCAGTGCTTTTTTTGTAAAAGAAAAAAGGTGCCGGAACTCACACATGTCATACAACCTGCCTTGCCTACCCTACAAGGTTCCATCCAAAAAAGTTGCGGGAACTCCGTTCTGAGCGTTCTATGAGGAAAAAAACCCTGGTTGTAGCTCTACATATAGGGCTGCCCTTTATTATGTTGCAGTATTTAGAAGGGGGGATATGCAACTGGCTAGAATCACATTTTAATTGCAACAAAAGTTTGACCTATGTACAATACAGGTTGCATTTTTAATTTATATATATATATATATATATGGTCTTGATCAATTGGCAATTTACACAGTACCTTTTTTATACAAAGATTTAGCCAATTGCAAAATTTGGACTGACGTCTATAAGTCATTGAAGCTGTGTATCTACTAGTAATAAAGGAATTACTCTAAATACTCTATAGTAGATTCATTTATCACTCTTCTTTATTTTCAGTGCTAATATGCTATAGTTTACTTCTAGATATTTTCCATACTCTGATCTTAAAATAACATTACAGTAGTGATTCAGTTCCACCAGGAATATACTGTGTGAGCCAAAATCTGTGATTTCCAATAAATATGGACTAAAATGACTGAAATGTTTAACAGTAAAATTAGTTACATTACACCTCTCCCTTCAACATTTATGGAAGATTGATTTTAAGAAATTCTGGTAGAACTTAGGTAATGCCATGGCTTAGCTCTTCCAGAGAACTCAAAAATCCTGGAACATGTTTTTCTAAGGTGAAAACCCTAGGCAGAACTGTTCTGTCAATTAATTCACCCTCTAATAGAAAGACTGCTCAGCCAAATAGAAGCATTTTTTTAAAATGCCAGGTGTCCTGAAATCACATTTTAATTCCTACATTTTGGACGTTAGTGATAAGGGTGTGTAATATCCAGATTTGTTAACAGTTTAATTTATTGTTTCCTGATTAGACTAATGTCCGTATCAAATAAAATCAGATAAAGTAATGCAGCATATTGAGATATTAAAAATATAATTAGATAAGGCCATCCCAAGGCTGATCCCAATCTGATCTAGATAGGAAATTTTAAGATTTGTTCATATTAAACTGTTATAATGTGATTATATTTTTGGACTGTAGTTGGATAGCTTTAATTTATGTTGTACCAGTCTTGGACTGTAATTTAAAAAGATGATAATGAAACATTAAAAAGAAACCATTGATTTCAAGAATCAGGCTGAAATTCCATGCATGCTTACATAGAAATAAATCCACTGACTTCTGAATTAAATATTATTTCCAAAACACCACTGCCAGTTTTTCATGGAATTGTGATGATTTTGTCATTTCACATATGTATTCTAGTTTGGCTATTAACAACCCAGAATTTTGTAGTGAAATTAACCTGAAAACCGTGTGAGCAAAAACCTACCGTAAAGGTAAGAACACAGTGACATTTATTTCTGAGTCGATGTGTATAAAACTACATTATAAATGTAAAATGAATCTTCATGGACTAGTTATCATTTGCATATCAATTGGCAAGTAACTCTGCATAAAGGTCTGGGAAGGGGGGGGGGGAAAGCCCAGAAATGTAAAAGTGTTCTCAGTTCTATATTAAACATAATATAAACAAAATGATCATTCACCCTGGCAGTAATTGGTGGCAATTCAATCATTCAAAGTGAGATGATTGTGTTAACTTATCATCTGATTGTATTATGGGATGTTACTTCTGCTGTGAATGGCCACTTTCCTTATCTTAAGCTTTGCAGAAGTCTGTTACAAAGCATCTTTTGCATTTCATTGCCTGCTGCTACCAATTTCCCCTCCCAGGGCCATCTGGATCTTCATTGATAGATTTTGTCACCTTGCCTTGCCTCGCCTCACCCACCCCCCACCCCCCACATCCCCACAGACCCACTGGCACTCATGCAGCTACAGCCAGTCTTTTCCTCTACCTGTGACCTTACATAATCATCTCCCTATGCAATCAGCTCCTCAGTGATGGGTGCCCAACACAGATAGCAGCTATTCTTCTGATCTTCCTTTCATCACCCTGTTATACTGCTGATTAGCTTACCCATCTGCCTAGATTGAGGAAGGTGGCCATGTCTGAATGAAGGTTGCTAGTGCTACTGAACAACAAAGGGCAACCAGCCCACAGCCTGGACAAAAGATGAGGGCAACTGGCAGACACGGCAGAGGTGATGTCAGTGAACTTTCAGAGGTCATGAGAGCTATTGGCAGTGGTCCAAAATTTCATGGCCTATCTCTCTCTCTCTAAGTAGCACTCGACTAGTTGGGCTTGGAGTTATTTAGAATCAGTTTAAGCTCAGATTCAGAGTACTTTTCCTTGCTTTTCCACAGCAAAATGTCCAAACATTTTAAATTTCAAAAGAACCAAGAGATCATTTTTACTGAGGATTTAGCATAATTTATTAAGAAGAAACTGGAAACAATTGTTTCAGGATGTGGCAAAATTGAATCTAAAAACCAAAGTCTAATATTGGCATGATAAAATATTACTTGAAGTCCTAGGAAACTAATAAACATCGTCCCTATAGTTTCTCAGGTCTTTCAATAAATGTCTATGGAGATTCTCAGTCATCCAGGTCATGGTTGTCCCAAAGGTGCTTTTTCATGAGGCACTTCTTTTTTTTTTCTCTTTGAAGATGTTTCACTTCTCATTGAAGAAGCTTCTTCAGCTCTGACTGGATTATCCTTCCATTCCCCACCATCCAGTCAGAGCTGAAGAAGCTTCTTGGATGAGAAGCGAAACGTCTTCAAAGGGAAAAAAGAAGTCCAGTTGCCTCATGAAAAAGCACCTTTGGGAGGTCTTTCATTAGAATAAAGGTTACAATAACTCAAACAGATACCTATAAAATATGCTTATGTACATGTTTAAATATTTCAAACATTACATTTGAAACTAAATTTTTAGGGGCTAACTATCCAGCTGCCACCACTCATTAGGGATAACAGACGAAAGGAAGGACCAGTAGAAATTACCATTATAAATGTTCTCCTCAGTCTGAAACATTCTTGGTTTAATTTGAGAAATTGCAAGGATGGTGACTTTCTTGTTCTTCAAAGAATCCTTCCCCCCCCCCATTGTGTCCAGATTAGAGGAATTTGCATTTAATCCAATTCCACATTTATTCATAAAGGTAAGCTATTCTTTTGACTTCCAAATAATGCCAAGAAGTCCTGAAGGTGCTCCAAATGATTATTTAAAATATGTTGTTGCTTGTCTTCTTCCTCTACATATCTCCTTTCTTCTGAAAGCTCAGGACATTTTATTTCCATTTTATCCCCTCAAGAAATCACCGTTCCACATTGGGATGAGAGAGAAGAACCAGTCTAAGGTAATCTAGTGAGCTTTGTGGTCTTTGGAAATGCAGGTAGTCCTTGACTTATGACCACAATTGAGCTCAACATTTCTGTTGTCAATCTGATCCCTTGATTGCAATCCAACATCTTAGCCTTTAATACTATAGTACTTTAGTTTTCCTTTGGTTAATTTCTTTCCTTTTCCCAGGATTTTCCCTCCTAACTTCAAAATCCTTTTTCTTCCCATAAAAAAATGTGTTTCCTTTTGCAGGAACTGCTAAAAAAATAGCAGCTGTTGGAAAATGAAAAGCCCAGAACAGTCTCAATAGGCCAATGGTAATAGATGATCTGAACCCTGAACACTGAGAAAAATATTGGATCTTCCCCTCCCTTTTGGAGTTGGAATGAACTGATATTCTCAAATTCAAACTCTTTTTATCTTTTTCTTCTCTTTCACAGAATCACCTCTGGCCTTCAGAGCTGATCATTTATTTATTTGTCAAATTTATATGGCCTGCCATCTCACACAGAATGACTCTGGCTGGCATAGAATAAAAAAAACCTACAGTTAAAATATTCTATAAAACCAATCAAAAATGAGAAATATGAGTAAAGCAAGACCACAGGTGTGAAGACATTACATATAATGTAGCCAACATGGGGGATCTCTGTTGCCACAGATCCCCAGGTTACTGAAAGAAAGAAAAACAAATTTTGAGGGGTTTTTAAAAGGCCATACAGGATGGAACTGACCTCACCTTGGGAGAGATGATGTTCCAGAGAGTGGGATCCCAGACCAGAAGAAGTCCACTTCCTAGGTCCCTTCAGATGAAACTCCTTCACAGATGGGACCTTCAACATGTCTCTCCTGTCAGACCTGATGGGACAGATAGCTATAATTGGGAAGATATTGTCCCTCAGATAACAGAATTGGACTTGAAAGCAAACTTGTAACCAATGCAGCTCATGGAGCAGAGGTATAACATGTGTCTTTCAAAATGTCATGTGGAGATTCTCAGTCATCCAAGTTATAGTTATCCCAAAGGTGCTTTTTCACGAGGCAACTGGAATGGCATGTTTTTCTTTCCCACCATCCAGTCAGAGCTGAAGGAGCTTCTTGGAAAACATGGTGGTAAAGTCGTAGGTTCAGAAAGCCCTAAAAAGCCAAAGCCACTCAGTCTTCCCAGGGTTCAACTGAATCATTCTCTACTGAAACCTCTATATTCTACAGGCACCAAGACACAACATCCACAGTATCCCTTAATTTGCCAGGGCCAGAATGTGTCCCTTAAGTATTCTATTGCTGAATTTCCTGGAAATAAGCTAATCTTTTATTTGGATGCTTAAAGATTTGTTTTTTTTCCTTTTAAATTTGAAATTTAATATCATGCTTCACCAATTTTTATAATTTAGGGGATATACTGTATGGTATAATAACATGATTTGATTTTAATGGCTAATATTTCTGTTCAAGAAAATATACGTGTTGTTGGAGGTAATGTATTAGAGTATTACTGTGCCTAGAAAAACAAAAAACAAATGTAAATAAACATTTTTTAATGAAGGAATTCTTCAAGCTTATTAGCTACTGCATCGGTTTTTCAGATACAGTAACAATGTTTCTTATAGTTCTAAGTTTCTTTGATCCAAAGAAAGATATACTTCAGTTTTCCAATGTTTGCTTTGGCAAATCTGGCACTTAATTGTTGCTTTAAAAAAAAGACTTAATTTGTCATGTTGCACTATTTCCATATCCTGGGGAAAATCAAAATAAATAAGGCTACCAGATTTGGACTGCAAAAAACTGGATATCCACTAGGTAGCACCAGAGGGAAAGCTATCTGGTGGTTATCCAGTTGTTTGTAGCCCATATCTAAAGCTAGTAAGTTGGTTAATTATTTTTCTAAAACCTTGAAGCAGAATTACTAAAATTTAAGGCTTAATGATATGTACCAGTTAGATTACAATACCTCCAATGCAAACTAGAAAGATTTGAATGAATAGTAGCCTTTTTTTTGCAATGGAAAGGCTTCTTTGAAGTTAACACCAAAGCAACTGTTAGACCTACTGAGGCAAGGTGATGTTTTCACTCTAGCTCAAATTTAAAGACAGAGCTCTCGTCAGTCTCTGCTCAGCTAACATTAAAAGTTAAGATATGTTGGATGCCATCCTATGTATGCTGACCTGCAAATAAGACCTACTTAAAAAAAAATCCCCCTTGTCCACCTCCCACTCATTGCAAACAGTGCTTCAAAAGCTCAGCTTTGTGAGGCTTTCAGCTTGTGTGTGTGTGTGTGTGTGCCTTCAAATCACTGTTGACTCTTGGCAGCTACCTGGACAAATCCCTGCAATGTTTTTGGCAGTGTTATTCATAAGTGGCTTGCCATTGATTGCCTCCTTCCTTGGACTATGAGAGATTGACTGACCCAGAATCACCCATTTGGCTTCATGCTTGACTACAACTCGCTTTCTTCCTGGTTTCTAGCCTAGGTCCTTGGCCAATACAGCAAAGTGGTTCTCTCTTTCAGCTTAGCGTCCTTGGAAAAGCTCCCAACTCATCTGTTTCTACACCTATCCCTTTGAGAAGCTAAATTTTGCATAACTGAACTTTCTATGTGTGCTTCACACAAAAAGAAACTATAGCCCAACATACCAAAAACACCCACTGCAAAAGACAAATTAGAAACAAAAATTAAAATAAGCAAGAAAATGTTAAGAGAACACCTATCGAACCTTGACAAATATAAATCACCGGGACCCAACAGTTTACATCCCAGAGTTCTGAAGGAGCTAGTAGATGTTATCTCAGAACCATTGCACCACATCTTTCAAAAATCCTGGAGCACTGAGGAAGTATCTGAGGATTGGGAAAGGGCTGATGTGGTTCCCATCTTCAAGAAAGGGGGGAAAAGCAGACCCAGGAAACTACAGACCAATCAGTTTAACATCAATACCTGGGAAGATCCTAGAAAAGATAATCAGAAAATAGATCTGTGAACAACTAGAAGCAAACAAAATTATAACTAGTAGCGAGCATGGGTTTGTTAAAAACAGATCATGCCAAACCAATTTTATTTCATTCTTCGACAAAGTGACTAAACTAATAGACCAGTGAAATACTGTAGACCAGACATGTCAAACACAAGGCCCGGGGGCCAGATCCGGCCCGCAAAGTGGTTTCATGCGGCCCGCGAAGCCATCCTGGAAACAGTGAGGGAACGGCCCCCACTGCCTTGGCCCTGGCCCAGAGACCCTCCTCCTGCGAGAGACCCTCAGATCTGTCCCACTCCTGCCCAGGCCCCCCATAGGCACCCTTGATGGAACGATGTAGAGCTGGCCACGCCCACCTAGTAGGCCATACGCACTCTAGCCACGCCCACCCAGTAGGCCATGCCTACCCAGTAGGCCACGCCTACCTGCCCCCCTAAAGGCAACCGCAATGCTGATGCGGCCCTCAATGAAATTGAGTTTGACAACCCTGCTGTAGACATAGCATACTTAGACCTCAGTAAGGCGTTTGATAAAGTAGACCATAACCTACTCCTTGGTAAGCTAGAAAAAGTTGGAATAGACAACATCACACCAGATGGATCTGTAGCTGGCTGATAAACCGTACTCAACAAGTAGTCCTCAAAGGCATTACATTCACATGGAGAGAAGTAAGCAGTGGGGTATCACAAGGTTCCATCTTAGACCCAGTACTCTTCAATATTTTCATCAATGACTTAGATGAGGGAATTGAACAGGAACTCATCAAATTTGCGGATGACACCAAACTGGCAGGAGTAGCCAACACCCCAGAAGACAAACTCAGGATCCAAAAAAATCCTGACAAACTTGAACAATGGGCCCTATCCAAGAAAATGAGTTTCAATGTGGAGAAAAGCAAAGTTTTACAATTAGGCAGGAAAAATCAAAGGTACAAGTACAGATTGGGCAAGACCTGGCTTAAAAACAGTAACTGTGAGACAGACCTTGGAGTCCTACTGGATGATCACTTAACCATGAACCAGCAGTGTGCAGCAGCTGCCAAAAAAGCTAATACAATCCTGGGTTGTATAAACAGAGGCATAAAATCAAGTTCACGCAAGGTATTAGTACTGCTTTATAAAACCCTAGTAAGACCACACCTGGAATACTGCAGCCAATTTGGGTCACCTGGATGGAGTCACTGAAGCAGTAGGCGTGAGCTTAAATGGACTCCAGAAGATGGTAGAGGACAGGAAGGCCTGGAGGAATGTTGTCCATAGGGTCGCGATGGGTCGGACACGACTTCGCAGCTAACAACAACAATCACAAAAAAGATGCTGAGAGTTTGGAAAAAATTCAGAGAAGAGCAACTAAGATGATCAAAGGCCTGGAAACTAAAGCATACGAAGAATGGCTGCAGGACTTGGGTTTGGCTAGTCTAAAAAAAAGAAGAAATAGGGGAGACATGATAGCAGTATTCCAGTATTTGAGAGGCTGCCATAAAGAAGAGGGGGTCAAATTATTCTCCAAAGCACCAGAGGGCAGGACAAGAAACAATGGTTGGAAACTGATCAAAGAGAGAAGCAACCTGGAATTAAGGAGAAACTTTCTAACAGTGCGGGCAATTAACCAGTGGAACAGCTTGCCCCCAGTAATCATGGGTGCTCCATCATTGGAGGTTTTTAAGAAGAGGCTAGACAGTCATTTGTATGAGATGGTATAGGTTCTCCTGCTTGAGCAGGGGGCTGGAGTAGAAGACCTCCAAGGTCCCTTTCTATTCTATTCTATTCTATTCTATTCTATTCTATTCTATTCTATTCTATTCTATTCTATTCTATTCTATTCTATTCTATTCTATTCTATTCTATTCTACTTCTTTATAATAGACACAAACATGGTTCATTGGGGGAAAATGTGTTTTCTCATGAAAGATGAAGGAGCTATAGAATGAATTGTATCTGATTCTATTATCTTGCATGGACTTTCACTGTGTCTTTTCATCTACTTTAGATGTGTCTTTTTCTTTAGAATAAGCATTATAGCTCTTCATTTCTCCAGAAATGCATGAAAGCAGATGAAAGACCTTGAAGTGCTGTCATTGGCGTCCTGGAAACTTTGAACTGTATTCTCATTTCTTAATACGTATATAGACTAACATATACATATATATTATATATCACATATATCCACACTTCAAAATTGATATTTGGTATATTGGTCCTCCAGTTATGAGGATTTTCCTATTTTCTTGCTTTTTTGCTTATGCTGGATGGACCTGGAAATTGAGGTCTAAATCCCATTCTAACATTAGTTCTTGTATTTATTTTCTTCTCTTGCTTCACCTCTAGCATAATAGAAAGTTGTGACTGTGTGGGCTACTTATTTGAGAAAAAAATCCATTTATATTAGAAGGAGCTCTCTCTATATCTAGGAACCACTTCTTGGATTGCCCTTAAAAGCTTATGAAATAAAAATGATGGCTAGAGATGAAATGTTCAGGTTGCAAGACATTGACTATGTATGATTAACCACTATGTGAATTTATGGAACACAGTCTCCATTTGTGGATCATTGTGAATACACAAATTGGAGTGCAATCCTGCCTAGGTGTAGCTTTGAGCTATATTTTCAACAGTGAATAAATTGACAGGGAGTTACCTATTCTCTCTAAAACATCTTTTTTTTTCCCCAGGCCTCTCTGTAGGATGTTTAGATTTTGGTGAAGGCGATTTTATCCTTGACATTACCATCTGTTCCTCTATCTTTCATAAATGCTAAGTTCTCTATATGTGCCCTTTTTAAAAAAAAATAGCCTTGATCAGATTGTTTCAGTGTATCTGTGCATTCAGATTTCCTTTATTTTAAAAATAAGTTCGTTGGGAGCAGTCAATTTTAAAAAATCCAAAGCCCAAGGCACATTTTCACAAAAGGGATACAGTGTTACTTTGTGTGATATGTTTATTATTTACCAAATCCTTTTCTTACAAAAATTGCTTGCTGTCAAAATCTGAGGTCACAGAATGTGCTTCTGCAAACTGATATGAAGTGTTGTCTGTATTCTGTTTATTAAACTCCGAAATCTGCTGTATCCTTTATCTAAAGTACTCTGCCGACGTATGCGTAAATCCCTTCATTTTTCAGGTTGTTGCTAGTTACTCTTTTTGCCCTTCGTCCTTGGTGCTAGCGTTTAATACGGCCTTGTACGCAAAACGATTGCTTTACAGACACCTCCAGGGTATAGTTTTGCTTTTTTTGCTGTTTTTGATCTGTGCTGAGGGCCAATACAGTAACAAATTTACTTTCTCAGTGAAGAACAAATGATAAAGATGTTTACTGGCCGAAGTGACAAAGGATGTGCAGAAGAGCAAAGAGGTGAAGGATCATTGTCTTTCCAGCCTAATCCTAATCAGCAGATCATAGACTTTTGTCTTTCCAGGTCACCTTGTACCCAACAGATTAGCAGAAAAATAGAGGTTATCATCCTTGTTGTTGCCCAGAATGAATCATCTCTTTCTTCAGCCTAGATTAGGTGTCCCACAAGATGTTGTCTTGCCTGCTGACCCTAATTTTTAAGGGTGGTGAAAAAGAATGGAAAGGCCTCATTATTTTCCACAGCATATTCTTCTCTTAGCACACAGTTTCCATGCCCACCATCACTGCCTTTAATCAAATGGATCTTGCAGAGTTCAGGATATAATGTAAAGCTGAAGAAGGCTCACTTGTCTGCTTCCTATCTTAAAGGTTTTTCCGCCTCCAAGGAAGTATCTTCTTTTGCAAAATCTAATAGGGCAGAATTAAGATGTCACCTATAGCCCAGCTTATATATTATTCATTCCCTTTTCCTTAGTCAAGCTGCTTTGAGCCTGGCACAGAAAGACCAATCTTTTTAAGATTTGTGGCTTTCTTTTTCTTTTCCAAGCGACATCCATTTTTAAAAACTTCTGCTCTAAAGCAGACTTCTAGGAAGGCTTCTCATTCATTTTGTCAGTTAAATTCATCCTTGCCTGAAGTGAAATGTTACATTTAATGACTAGACATGCACGACACATCCTGAAAATATGAATTACGGAGAAGGCTAATAATTTATGTTTTTTCCTTAGTTAAGACAAAAAGGGGTGTAGTTGCTCCTACGCCAGCAGACTTACTCCAAAACTTTTTTTTTGCAGGTTCCTGTTGATTATTTGAAGGGAAATCAGATTGGACCATGGGAGTTTCAGCCTTCTGAATTGAGTCTAAGGGAAAACAACCAGCAGGTTCAACTTTTCTGAAGGGATTAGGAAGTGGTGTTAATGCTGTGAAGAAGAACTGTTATAACTGTGGCCTGCAGGTGTCTTTATTTCTGTGATTCATATGTTGTTCAGTTGCAAAAAAGGCTTTGCAACAGTTGCTGTAACCCATATATAGAGAAAAGGGATAGAACTTTGGTTGCAGTCATGGCAGCCATCTTGACATTTTTGGAACCCTTGCTGTAGACATCCATCCCTTGGCCTTATTAAATATAATCATTGGAATTAAATGGATCTGGTGGGAAAAGGGAAGGTGAAGAGCCCCACTCTACACATTTGGGGGAAAATACTATTATTAGAATTCTTTTTACCCTTCTTTTATTATTTTTATAAATAACTCAAGGTGACAAACATTCCTAATACCCGTTCCTTCTCTTTTTCCCACCACAACAACCTTGTGAGGTGAGTTGGGTTGAAACTGGCCCAAAGTCACCCAGTCACTTTCATGGTTAAGACAGGACTAGAACTCACAGACACCTGATTCCTAGCCTGGTGCCTTAATCACTAGACCAAACAATTAGCTTGGTGTTCATGCCACACATATCTTTCGTGTGCTATATCAGTAGGTGCCATTTATGTCCAACTGCTATCCAAATTGCCATCTGGTTCTTCCTCCACCCCTCTGACCATGAGGCAATTACAGGTAGACCTTGACTTGCAACAGTTCATTTAGTAACCATTCAAAGTTACAACGGCACTGGAAAAATGTGACTTGTGACCCTTTTTCACGGTTATGACCTTTGCAGCATCCCCGATCATGTGATCAGAATTCAGATGCTTGGCAACGGGTTCATACGTATGACTGTTGCTATGTCCCAAGGTCATGTGATCTGCGACCTTCTGACAAGCAAAATTAATGGGGAAGCCAGATTTACTTAATAACCGGGTTACTAACAACTGTTGGAAAAGGGCAAATATTCCTTTTAGCCCTCTTTTCTGTCTCCAAGGAGGGCTTCATTAGAACCACTTCACCTCAGTTCCCTTGGAGTGCATGCGCTGGCCTTTTCCTTGCTGCTGTTTCTTTTTCGGCCAGAGAAGCTTAGTAGCAAGAAACAAACCAAGATCCCTGTTTTCCAACGCTTTTTTGGATTCCTTCCTTCCTTCCTTCCTTCCTTCCTTCCTTCCTTCCTTCCTTCCTTCCTTCGACTGCTGTTCCCTAATTCACAAACAGTCAAATGGTCACTCCTCACCCTGCCCACCCCGTCCCTGCTTGCCACTTTGCCCAAAGACAGGTGCAGTCATTCACTTAACAACCGTAGCAAGAAAGGTCGTAAAGTGGGGCAAAACTCACTTAACAAATGTGTCACTTTACAACAGAAATCCAGGGCTCAGCTGTCATCGTAAGTCAAGGACTACCTGGGTAAGAAAGTCTGGCCTTAACAATCTGGATGCTTAAGGTAGGAATTACCAGCCTTCTTCTTTATGTCTGTCTCTCTGATTTGTCCACCAAGGTTTGTCTGGTAAATGCCTGAGCAAAGAATCTTGATCAAATCTGCCTTACTGTATCCCACTTCAATGGAGGCATCAGTCATGCCTGCAGAGAAAGTCTGAATGCTCAGACCCAGCAGAGATGCAGCTCTGACACTGGTTAACCAAGCCCTTGGTGACATCAATTGTGCAAGGAAGTATAATAGGCCTCCCTATGGGACACCCAGAACTGTCCTTTCCAGACGTTTTTGCTATACCCACATTGCTTACACATATCCCCTCCCTACTTACAAACTTATTCGACCTTTGCTAGCTGCAAAGATTAATTGGTGCTACTTTATGTCACAGTACTTTATTCTAGATTTAAGGATGGAGAGAGAGAAAGGGAGAGAGGATGTTTGATATCCTGCATGAAGACTATACTATTTTTTTTTCCAAGCCTGCAAATAGAATCTGATTGCTTTGCTGGAGCATATCCATAGACAGTGGCACCAGTCTGGATTTATGCAAAAGTTAAGAAGAGTGCTTCCAGACAGACAGCTCCTGGCGCTGCCAATCAAATAAGTCTGTTCAATGTTCAGTTTTTCTTGTAATAACAAAAAAAAAAAAAAAGAGAAGAAAACTTGGGAAGTGGAATGGATTAAAAGTGGGAAAACAAGGGAGGGTTATAAATGGACTCCCTCCCTGCTATAAAATGTCATGTTGGAGGCTGGATGATTGCACAATCAAAACCACTGCTGGAATCAACCCAAGATCCAAACTACGTATTGAACCCAGCTGGCTAGTCATGGTCCTTCCTATGATTTTTGGGTGCTCTTTAAAAAAACAACCAAACAACAATAACAACATGTTTTTCCTTTGATGAAGGATGGCTTTTATTTCCATCTGGCGAGTAAGTCCCTGTGCTGTGTCCTTCCGCATTTGCTACTGATCAAAACTCAAAATGGTTATGGCACAGTTATTGGATGCAAGATCCTATTGCAGTTTCCTGGGGCAATGTCTTCCAAGACAGGATTCTTTTTGGTTAACTCCTCCATCTACTGGATGCCTCTGGAATGGCAACTTTAGGCCAGCTTTAAAGCAAAGCCTGATCATTAAGAGATCCTTGCCCAAACTTCAAGTTTTCACAGCATTGAGAGTTTGGCATTCTATTATTGCTATATGAAACAGCCTAAATGTTTGGTTATTATGCCTTTTAAAATCCAACCTATTTTGGGAGTGATAAATTTTACGCAAGGAATATTTGGTGTAATCTTCTCTATACTCAATCTGCAGACCCCATCACTAATCCCCTATTACTTCTGTCCTGGCTTGTGGCAAGGGAACACTAAGGATGTAGTGTAGAGTGTAGAAAAGCAGGTTCTAAAATTGGACAGAATTTGAGCAAAGTTGCCCAAACACTGATGCCTACCTTCACAGCCAAGATAAGGACAGTTAAAGATCCATTGATGGAAAAAGGCAAGAGAGAAAGGTCAGGGAGGGAGGGAGGGAGGGAGGGAGGGAGGGAGGGAGGGAGGGAGGAAGGAAGGAAGGAAGGAAGGAAGGAAGGAAGGAAGGAAGGAAGGAAGGAAGGAAGGGAGGGAGGGAGGGAGGGAGGCAGGCAGGCCAGGTTTGATCCCTGTGCTCTACTGTTGGTTGATCTCCTGCACGTATATGATTTCTTCTATATCAGTATATGTTATTTATCTATCTGGGTCATGTCCTTAAACTTCTGCAGACAACTACTAAGTGTGCACTGGATTTCTGGAGAGAAGTTTATTGGTGGGTTTGGTATGAAGTCTGACCAGGATAGTGTTCTTATTTCTTATGCAGGGAAAGCCACCCTCATCCCTGCTTTTCAACATCAGCACCAGTGGGAAAGCTAGCAGACAGTCACAGCACTATTGGGATTGGAGATGGTTTGACAGATGGATATCCCTATGAGTTTAGCTACCGATCAGCCGTCACACATACCCTGTTTCAACTGTCACTTTGCCCAGCCTGGGGATCAACTGCCAGATTACAGAAAGAGATCAGCCATCTCTCTCTCTCTCTCTCTCTCTCTCTCTCTCTCTCTCTCTCTCTCTCTCTCTCTCTCTCTCTCTCTCTCTCTCTCTCTCTCTCTCTCCATCTTTGTGGGACAATCACCCCCACTGTTCCTATGAACTGTTATTGGGGATGCTTTTGTCATATGTTTCCCAGGTTCAGAAGCTGCCCAAGCAATAGCTGACAGGTCCCCAACTGATTCTCCCTCTCCTGCTTCACTTCTCTCCCCCCCCTCCCTCCAACACAAAATATGCCTGTTGTCCAGGGTGTTGTTGAATAAAGGTTTAATGACCTTTTGGAAGAGAAGCAGTGTAAATTCATGTTCAAAATCAATCTGACCCACTGTAGTTTCAGCCACTGAATGCTGACAAAGTGGCAGATAGAGCCCACATTCTAAGAGCTACTTGGCAACCACATTGAAAAAAAATGGGTAGTGCATAATATTGATAACTGTTAGCTGCTTAGCTCAGTGGGTTAGGACGCTGAGCTTGTCGATCAGAAGGTCGGCAGTTTGGCGGGTCAAATCCCACGTGCCGCATAACAGAGTGAGCGCCTGTTACTCATCCCAGCTCCTGCCAACCTAGCAGTTCGAAAGCACGTAAAAATGCAAGTAGAAAAATAGGGACCACTATGGTGGGAAGGTAACAGCGTTCCGTGCGCCTTTGGCGTCTAGTCATGCCGGCCACATGACCACAGAGACGTCCTCGGACAAGCGCTGGCTCTTCGGCTTTGAAACAGAGATGAGCACCGGCCCCTAGAGTTGGAAATGACTAGCACGCATGTGCGGGGGAACCTTTACCTTTACCTTTTAAGACCAAAAAACCTTCCTGAAGAGGATTTTATTATGAAAAAAGACATCTTGGTATAAGAACTTTTTGTGGCTGAGAAAATGCTGTGGACAAACACTAATGTTGTCATTCCATGTGTGCATTCTGGAGTAGAAAATGCTTTAGAAATCTAATAATACAATCTGAATCAGATAAGGCAAAATCTTTCAGGCAATACGATGGGCACAGCCTTGTAGGAGCTTGGATGGCAATTCAAGAATGTCTTGGCTTTCCCTTCTGGGATTGTGCCTAACTTCTCAAACAAGCCTCTAATTTATTTTTCAACAGTTCTGTGCTATAAAGTGCTGCTACTCTATTAGAGGATTGAGGTATGTTCAGAGCAGTTTTAAATAATTGCTCAAAGGGGAATTCAAATTTAAGCTAGAGACGTATTTTTAAAAAAATAAAATAAAATCCACCCAGGTATTTTAACAGAGTAACTCATTGAAGGAATTGTCTGTCTCTTTTGATAATTTGGGATAATAAGATGTATATGTTGCTGTAATCCTCGTGGCCAGACCTTTTTCAGTGGGATGCATGGGATACCCTAAATTTTGTTTCTGGAGAAGCTGTTAGCTGTCATCTTCAAACTGTATAGGCCCCCTGCTGTTATTACACATTTGCATAATCAGAAGATAAATAAAAGGCTTTATCTAAACATTTGTGAAGTGAGTTGCATTGAAACAATTGGAACAAAAAGGTTACATTAAGCAATTAACTGCAAACACACCAATCAAGTTAAGCCAGTAACACCTCTCAATTTTATCAAAAAGATGATTGTATATATGTATGTGTTAACAATAGAATCTCTGTCATACATCTGAGAACTGTTGGCCTTCTGAAATGGCCCACAGGTAAAGTTTTACAGAAAATGTAATCTAATGCCCATGATCTGATTACCAATTTTTATTTTCAAAGTAGCAAGTTTCTAAACCTCAGTGTCAGACAAAAACAAAAGCAAGAAACAAAACCTCACCATTAAAAAAAAAGATTTTGCTTAGAGTCTATTGCTCCTGCCATCCTTCTAATCCTTATAATTTTTACCTAGGTGTTTTTCTTCTATTAGCGTATTTTTAAAACCATTAATTTGAACACTATTCCAGATTTGGAAAGAACTGAAAGAACAGTTCAGGATAAAGTATGGAAATCTAACCTTTTAATAAGAAACAAGTGATATTACACAAAGAGGCTTGATGTGGGTTTCTTTGGATCCCAGAATCTGAACAGCCAGTATACTAATCTGAGGGTGGTGGTGTTTGGAGGGCAAAACTGGAAAGCTGTGAAAGGGGAAAAAAATGCAGCAAGTAGCGCTATTAAGAGATGCTGCTTGAATTGCAACACAGCCTCTCAAGAAGGCTACTGAAGCCATGTGGTTGAGTAATTTGAAAAATGTAAAGAGAACAGAAGTGTCGCAGCCACCTAAGACATATGTTCAATGTCCTGCAGTGAGCCTTGGTGGAGCAGTGGGCTAATGCCTCCTAAGTAACACCAGCTGCCTGCAATTAGTGCAGGTTCGCATCCCACCAGGCTCAAGGTTGACTCGGCCTTCCATCCTTCCCAGGTAGGTAAAACGAGGACCCAGATTGTTGGGGGCAATTAAGCTGACTTTGTAATAATGCCGCTTGGTGTGTGTGAAAGCCCTAATAAGCAGGCATATAACATAGAATGAAGGCTACTGCTAAGCTTGTAAGCCGCCCTGAGTCTTCGAGAAGGGCGGGATATAAATGGAATTAAAATAAAAAATAAAAGAAAACATTTCAAAGAAACAGTGCTGGCAGAGCATTTTCTCTGATGTGCTTCGGACTTTGGAATCCTCTCCTTCCACTATTTGGACACAGGCAATAGGAAGGCTGGAGAAGGGTTGAGCAAAACAGCCCGTGGCTAACCCTAACCTTATCCCAACAGCGTATTACCTTTGTAGCATTCATATTGCAGACTGAACTATTGCAACAGTTTCTGTCCAATGTAATCTTGACATGTCCCAATTGTGGCACAGAACAAGGAGAAGCTATTATCAGGCAAACGACTAGGAGTGGGTCACAAGTGCAATGCACTTTGGAGTCAACTTTTTCTCCCTCAGATTTTCTAGTTAATTCTGTAAGGATGCCACCACCAAATCATTAGCGTTTTGCAGATCTCATCTCATAATGTTCATCCAGCCATCCGGGTAGTGCACAACAGTTACATTTCTGTTCCTTAAGCGTGGCAAATTGGCCTGTGAGGTTGTTAGGGATAGAGAAGATGAAATTTCTTTCTTGCCAGACCACATGCTGATGGGCAGACAAACATGTGGCACTTCTGTGCTGCTTTTCTCGCTTTCTGGGGTAGTAAAAAGAGGTTCACCAGCATATCCACAACTGTGGTTTCCTCCTCTTGACAAAAATTGGTGGTCTCTTCCTAGTTCTCTTCTTTTTTTCCCCCCTAGCAGGTAGAAAATTCCCAAGAGTCTCCTGTCAGAGTTTTCAACTGATCACTGCTGAGGTGAAACATTGTTGGTGAATAATTATTCTCTAAGGAAGGGAATGGGTAGGTTTGAAGGGATGACACCTGATCATCAAATGAAGCTGAATCCCAACTCAAACCCTTCACTATGGCCATAATTCCCTAAAGCAGCAACAAGTTTATATTGCTATTCTTAAATGATATTCTGCACTGTAGCCTGCAAGATTCTGTGATGTGCTTTTATTAGACTGCTTAAAACAAATTGACTAATTTGAACTGAAACATAGAGTACCTTACTTTCTCATTTCTTGTGAAACTTTCTTAAGCTTTCTTAAGAAATAAGTTAGAAGAAGCACCAGACCAGACAAGAGTAATTGAAAGTGTATCGTCTTATGTAAAACTATGATGGAAGCAGTCACCGCCAAAACCCAAATTGTCATTTGCAATGGCCTGTTTTCTTGCAGACACAGAGAAGTTCCTGTTAGTAGTAACTTTTAAGGAGAAGAAACAATACCAGAAGAGTAACTGGTACTTTTTATTGCATGCTTCCTTAAAGGAAATTAATTTGAATTAAAAATGGGTAATTCCAAATGGAAGAAAGTAGCTGGTCTTGCAATTATCCAGCTGAGCCTCAGGGATGAATTTGAAGTGATTTCCCTCTGGTCCAGGTTCAAATCCTACAGGCTAGCATTAGTACATTTATTTATTTATTTATTTATTTTAATTCCATTTATATCCCGCCCTTCTCCGAAGACTCAGGGCGGCTTACAAGCTTAAAGAGAGTTGGAAACCTGTTTTTTTTTCCTTTCTAGGTATAGCTCTGGGGGACCATTCTTTTACCAATGGCCTTATCTGGAAATGGATCGAACCTTAATAATTTTACAAATGGAGAAGTCCAGAATGGACTTCTTTCTGCATGTGGAAAGTTTTTATTATCCACCCTGGATTTCATCCGCCTCTCTACTGTCAGCACCAGCATTAGTCAACAGAGACTCCTATATTTGGACCAGTAAATATGTTTCAACCTATTTTCCTAGAAACTTGAGCAAGATACCTTTGATGGACATTGGCAAACACAGATGAGGAAAAGAGGACTTCTGGCCTTTCTAGGCAATGCTAACAATGCCTCAGCCTGAAGCCTTCCATCTAACAAATCTTACTCCCCAGATTAGCTTCCAAGCTCTCTGCGCAAACAGTATGAATGAACTTAAGTCTTTATTTGCATTCCCTTCAAATTGCCCTCTGCCACTGGCATGAGACCTTGGCATATTTGTTTTAAGATTAGTGAAGCCAAGATATTTTACCCAGGCATGCTGTCTTGGTGTTACTGCCACCACAAAATAGCTTTAAAGCAGTACTGAGTCAGTATAAATAAGTCTCTCTCTCTCTCTCTCTCTCTCTCTCTCTCTCTCTCTCTCTCTCTCTCTCTCTCTCTCTCTCTCTCACACACACACACACACACACACACACACACACACACACAGAGAGAGAGAGAGAGAGAGAGAGAGAGAGAGAGAGAGAGAGAGAGAGAGAATTTCTTCTGTCCTCCTCTTCCTCTCACATGGTCATCAGCTTAAGTCTCTCAAAATAAGGAACATTCCTCATGTATCCTTACCTTCCCACTTCTCTAATTGTCAACTTCTTCTTTAACTGGCCAGTGAGAAAGGTTGAGTGCTAGTGAATCACTATCCTGACTTCTTCCTAGTTCTTCCCTCAATTCATTCCATTTTCTAATGGGGGGGGGAACCAACCAAAATGAACAGGGGAACAATGGCAGAGTGCTATGGAGATTTTAATTCATGATGAGAGAGAAACTCCTGGAAGCCAGGACAAGTTGAATTCTCATCAGTTAGGAACTGATGGCCAAAAACTCTATGGTTTCATGGGAACATGCAAAGGCAATAGCAATCTCAGATTGGAGAGGTTCTTAAATCATAACTGAATGTTCTGCATACTTCTGTTTTGGAATCTGCATTGCATGATGAAAAGTGTGGGGTTCCCATCCTGAGATACATACCTTCAAAAAGAAAAACAGAAGAATTACATTGAGTTATAACTGAATATTGCACATTGCAACGTACATTAAAAAAGAACTCATAGTCATAAAATATTTTATTTAGTTAGGGTTTTTTACACTACTCTTATTTCCCAAGGACTCTTGATGGTTTACAATGAAAAATGATGGTTTACAATGAAAAATGACAACAACCTTGCCTTATAATAATGTATAATATATAGCATATAGCATTACTATTATTGTTGTTATAATTAGTCCTCAACTAACAAGCAAACATTAAATTTCTTTCAAATAGTTCTCCTTTTATCACTTTCCTATATACCAGGTGGGAAAAAGTTATATGATCTCCATGAGATGCTATTCCAAAAGTTTGGGGCTAATGAGAAGCATTGGCTACTGGCTCTCCTTGAATCAGTTATGAATAAGAATTTAAAAACTTCAATGCATTATTTGTGGACTGACTAGGTAAAGGTAAGGTAAAGGTTCCCCCGCACATGCGTGTTAGTCATTTCCAACTATAGGGGCCGGTGCTCATCTCCGTTTCAAAGCCGAAGAACCAGCGCTTGTCCAAGGACGTCTCCGTGGTCATGTGGCCAGCATGACTAGACGCCAAAGGCGCACGGAACGCTGTTACCTTCCCACCATAGTGGTCCCTATTTTTCTACTTGCATTTTTACGTGCTTTTGAACTGCTAGGTTGGCAGAAGCTGAGACGAGTAACAGGCGCTCACTCTGTTATGCGGCACTCGGGATTCGACCTGCAAACTGCTGACCTTCTGATCGACAAGCTCAGCGTCCTAACCCACTGAGCCACTGACTATGTTCTACTAAAACAGGTTGTCCTGGAGGTAATTTTAAATAGCACTGAATTATACCCACAGCACTAGTGTTATATGTAAATAAGAGCTGTCACTTGCAAACAAGCAGGTTGCTACATTTTATAAAGTGCCACTTTTGAGTAGATTTCAAGGGCAGCCCTCAGCGGCAGCGGCTTCGATGACTCAGCGATGGTGTTATGCCCGGTTTGCCGGCCCCCCGGTTGGTTTTGCATATCCCAGATGGGTTGGCACCCCCACTGCTTCTGATGGCCCTGAAGGTTCCTGGGCTAGCCGGTTGATCCCGGTGGAGCCCAGTGGGGCCTTGTGGACTTGGGCCATTTTGAAGGACTTTGGAAGATCGGCGGGGAATTTAATGGACCTGGGGGAGCCAATCTTTGTTGACCACAGTCTGGAAGGCCCCAATAATTATCGAACTGAGGGCCTATGGACTGGTGGTCAGTTACAACCTCTGGGAATGACGAGACAACGGGGGACTTGGCTGTTATCAGAATTGACTATGATGGCTTGTTTTTGCTTTTACAATCGACTGCGCATTGCCCCTTATACCCCAAAGGACAGAGAATTCTGGGTATTGGCCATTGTGAGAGGATGGCCGAATTTTACATCTCCTGCCCCTAGAGGTGAGAGCTCTATGGGGCAGGCCATACCCAGTGGGGTTGCTCCAGACTTCCATCCCTCCCCCCGAGAATTGGCTCTGTAGCCGTAGTGAGAGGACGGTGGTAGGCCTGCCCGGGGGGCTTATCCAGCTGAGTGGCAACGGCTGGACGGAGGCCTGGGACTCCCTCTCCGAATAGATCCTCCTCATGGACTATCATCTATGGACTGCCTGCGATTCGGACTGCTATTTATGCCTTCCTTTAAATATTCGTCCACGGACTTGTGCGCCCTCAGGGGTGCTCCCCCCTCCTGGGTGCGACCCGCCTTGCCAGCCAATTATAACCTCGAGGAAGGGCCCATTTATTGGGACCCTGAGAGTTGGCTGGGCACGGGTAGGGGCCTTCGACGTAGACCTAATAAGAGGCCCCTGATTATTTTTCTTTCAAAATTTTTTAGGGGGTTAGGGAGGCGGGAGGGTTCTTTTGGTTGTTTGGATAAGGGGGGCTATCCAACTACCGCTGTTCTGGCTAGGGCCGATGGAGATCGCTGGGGGGAGGAGCGGGGGTCGGTCACCTCCGGGGCTCCAGGGCTGGTCGTGGGGCTACCTATTCCCACGACATCAGGGAATGGCAGCAGATGGAGGAGCAGAGGGCCGTATCGATCTCAGGGAAGGCCTCTCCGCTACTTACAAGCGGTGAGGCACTCCGACCCTCTGGCTCTACCCCAAGGTCCCGGGAGTGAGGGTGTGCAGCCCCCTGAGCTCCGGCTGGTGTATTTGAACGCCAGGTCCGTCGCTAATAAGGCTCCTCTCGTTCGTGATCTGGTCGAGGGTGAGCAGGCGGACCTGGCTTGCATCACGGAGACTTGGTTGGGCCCAGAGGGCGGGATTCCTCTGGTTGATCTTTGCCCACCAGGTTTCCGGGTGCTGCACCGGCCTCGGGCTCAGGGTAGGGGTGGGGGTGTGGCTGTTGTTATGAGGGAGACCTTGTGTCCGCGGGAGGCCACTGTTCCTCAGATAGTCGGGTGTGAGTCTCTCTTTTTGAGATGCGGCCCTGGTGCGCAGTTGGGCTTGCTGCTGGTGTACCTTTCGCCTAGTCATGCAGCAGCAGCCCTGCCTGAGCTGCTCGATGTCCTCTCTGCGCTGGTGGTTGAGTTCCCGAAACTTATAGTTTTGGGGGATTTCAACCTACCATCACTGGGAGGATCATCTGAGTTGGCCCGGGAGTTCATGGCTTCCATGACGGCCATGGACCTGACGCAGGTAATTTCGGGACCGACTCATGAGGGAGGCCACACCCTTGACCTAGTTTTCTTATCTGGACGGTGGTTAGATGATCTTGGTGGGGGCTCTCCAATTATTATGCCCCTGTCATGGACCGATCATCATCTCCTGCGGCTGGTCTTCCGTTTTGCCACCCCCCGCCGTGGGTGTTTGGAACCAATTAAATGGTACCGCCCCAGACGCTTAATGGATCCCCAGAGGTTCCAGACAGCTCTGGGGTCCCCACCTGCCTCCCTTGCTCACAGCTCGGCAGATGCCTTAGTGGAAGCCTGGGAAAGGACGGCCACTGAGGCTCTTGACCGAGTTGTACCCCTGCGGCCCCTGACCCGGTGCAGATCCCGTCGAGCTCCATGGTTCTCTGCGGAGCTTCGGGAGATGAAGCGTCGGAGACGGGGCCTAGAGAGCGGTTGGAGGTCCAGCCGATCCGAATCCGACCGATTGCGACTAAGAGCCTACATTAGGTCTTATCTCGCTGCGATAAGGGAGGCGAGGTCTAACCACTTCGCCACCCTTATCGCGTCCGCAGATAATCGCCCGGCCGCCCTGTTTAGGGTGACTCGCTCCCTCCTAAATCAGGAGGTGAGGGAGGATCCCTTGCAGGGCCGTGCCGAGGAGTTTAACCAACATCTGTCGGACAAAATCGCTCGGATTCGGACCGGTCTGGACTCTGACTGGGCAGAGTCTGACGATCAGGACACGGGTGGTCTTGTCGATATCATCTGGGAGGAGTTTGATTCTGTGACTCCGGAGGAAGTGGACAGGATCATGGGGAGGCTGAGCACCACCACATGTTTATTGGACCCGTGCCCTTCCTGGCTGGTTTATGCAGCCCGGGAGAGGACACGCAGCTGGTTCCAGGCAGTTATATCGGCTTCTTTGAGTGAGGGTATCTTCCCCGCCGTCTTGAAGGAGGCGGTGGTGAGGCCTCTCCTCAAGAAGCCTGCCCTGGACCCGGCTGTATTGAATAACTTTCGTCCTGTCTCCAACCTTCGCTTTCTTGCGAAGGTTGTTGAGAGTGTGGTGGCGCATCAGCTCCCTCTGGTCCTGGATGAAGCGGATTATCTAGACCCGTACCAATCGGGTTTCAGGCCCGGGCACAGCACGGAGACGGCATTGGTCGCGCTGGTGAATGATCTCTGGAGGGCTCGGGACAGGGGGCATTCCTCTGTCCTAGTCCTATTAGACCTCTCGGCGGCTTTCGATACCATCGACCATGGTATCTTGCTGCGGCGTCTCAGGGGATTGGGAGTGGGAGGCACAGTTTTACGGTGGTTCTCCTCCTATCTCTTGGGACGTTCGCAGTCGGTGTTGGCAGGGGGGCAGAGGTCGACCGCGAGGTCTCTCATTTGTGGAGTTCCTCAGGGGTCGGTCCTCTCGCCTCTCCTGTTCAACATCTACATGAAGCCGCTGGGTGAGATCATTCGTGGCTTTGGAGTTGGGTATCATCAGTACGCTGATGATACCCAACTTTTCTTTTCGACCCCAAACCACCCCAGTGATGCCCTCGACGTGATGTCCCGTTGCCTGGAGGCGGTTCGGGTCTGGATGGGGAGGAACAGACTCCAGCTCAACCCCGACAAGACTGAGTGGCTTTGCATATCTTCATCCCGGGTTTATTCGGACATTCCACCTCTAACTATGGGGGGTGAATTATTACCCCCCGTAGATAGGGCTCGCAACTTGGGGGTCCTCCTAGATTCACGGCTCACCTTGGAAGATCATATAGGAGCCGTGACTAGGGGGGCCTTTGCACAGGTTCGCCTGGTGCGTCAGTTGCGGCCCTATCTTAGCCGGGATGATCTGTGCACGGTCACTCATGCGCTCGTGTCCTCTCGTCTGGACTACTGCAACGCTCTCTACATGGGGCTGCCCTTGAGGACCACTCGGAAGCTCCAACTGGTACAGAATGCAGCCGCGAGAGTGGTGTTGGGAGTCTCCCGATACTCCCACGTTACACCTCTGCTCCGTGAGCTGCATTGGTTGCCAGTTGTCTTCCGGGTGAGATTCAAGGTACTGGTAACGGTATTCAAAGCACTCCATGGCATGGGGCCGGAGTACCTCAGGGAACATCTGCTGCCGGCATCAAGCTCCCTGCGCCCTGTGCGTTCCCACAGAGAGGGCCTCCTCAGGGTGCCACCGATCAGAGAATGTCGATTGGTGGCCCCCAGGGGGAGATCCTTCTCTGTGGGCGCTCCGGAGCTGTGGAATCAGCTACCGGTAGAGCTCCGGATGGCACCCGATCTTCGCTCCTTTCGCCGCGATCTCAAGACATTTTTGTTTGTACAAGCCGGCCTAGCCTGAGGGGGAGTGTTGGGGTTGTTTTATCTTTTGTTTTTTAATTTTTCTGGGGGTTTTTAGCGTTGTATTGTTTTTAACTAGGGCAATTGTTTAATCTGTTTTTAATGTTTGTATTGGTTATTTTATTCTGCCCTGTGAACCGCCCTGAGTCCTCAGGGAGAAGGGCGGTATATAAATGTTATTAAATTATTAAATTATTAAATTAAATTATATAGAGTATATAACAGTAATCTATGAGAGGTGACAAAACTAATCTTATTACTATCTCTTTGAAGGTAGTTGACATCCCCCTCTTTCTCCAAGAACCACTGACAATTTTCCTGATCCAGCTAGTCATGCCCAACCCACACCTCCCAAATTTCTAAAGGGGCCAGGTGGAACATGGGTTCAGTACACCTGAGGTGAAACTTGTGCTACTCTTTAACAGCCAATCCACTTCTTCCGAATTCTCAAGATCGAATGAATCCCTTTGTCATGAAATCAGAATATACTCATTCAGTGTTCAGATTTAAGCAGATTTGAACAATTCCATCAGCTACACTACATGTTGCTCAGGTAGTCAACTTTCGTTGACTCTTGATTTCCAACAGGGAGCAGGTCACCCTAAGCAAGACTGCTGGGCATTCTCTGACAATGCAATATGATCACTTTTATTGCCATGGTGTATCCTTTAACATAACCTCACAGCTATGCTTAGTCAAGATCCTTTCTTCTCCCAAGACCCAGCAGAAAAGATGATTATTATCAATATAAGACACTCACAATCTTTTTGTTTGGTGTACTACATCATTACCCTAAGCCAGGGGTAGGCAACCCTGGCTCTTTTATGACTTGTGGACTTCAACTCCCAGAATTTTCCTGAGCCAGGCATACTGGCTGAGGAATTCTGGGAGTTGAATTCCACGAGTCATAAAAGAGCCAAGGTTGCCTACCCCTGCCCTAGACAGCAACTATTTTCTAATTTCAGTGAAGCTATTATTTAATAAAAGAAAATAATACTCTGATATAACATTTTAGAACTAGCTGTATTTTACCATTTAACTAAGATTGGTCACAGTTTAGGATTGGATTCCTAAACTTGGGTGTGTGTAAACATTGAGATGGGAAAGTTGTTTGATGTTTATGTTACTACTGATTATTAGTGCAGTAATCATCTACAATATGAATCTCTATCCTAATTTTATAATTGAGATTGCACTTGCTTGCACATTTGGCTGAGAAGGATGTTTTCCAACTTTAGGAAAAATGTAGCAAATTTCTCATACACAACCATTTGTAATAAAACTTGTGGGATTCACAGGTCCACTTCATCCCGGGGAATATCACCTCCAAAAGCCATATCTGTAGTATTTTTTCTGTCCTGTATGATGATCTTCTCCCATGGTGTGGATCATCATTATAAGGAAAAGGCAAACAAGCTTCTCTCATCCAAATACTTTGCTGTTGAGTTCAAATTTCCATTAATTACAATTAATATGAGCAAAGTTTAGAAATAATAAACATAAACTTGAAGATACTGGATTGTCCACTCTGATGTTTTAATCAAGAACCTCTGTGGGCAGAGGCCTAAATGATGTAATCTTGAGTCTTTTTTTCCCTTTAAAGAGAGACAAAGTAGTTAAACTGCAGAGTACAAGCCACACATTAAGCACAGAGAGGGTTGGGGAGTGTGTAACCTGTGATTTCTCCACTAGAGAAACAATTATTTGAGATCTATTTTTTTTAAAAAAAATACCATTTTAAAGGGTTATGTGATAAATGAGTTTACCAGCTTCTCTACTTTCCCAGGTTTTAGTGATGTCTCAAGAGAACACCACACAGGGAAAATCCTTCTACAATGCTTTTTCAGATCAGGAAACATGGGCAGCAACAAAGGGCACAGAAGGGTGCAAAGAAATGCAACAGAAAAACAACAGTACTAGTAATAAGCCTCCTTGGTAGAATTTCAGCCTTACAATACAAAGAAAAGAATACGTCACCTTTCTAAAATATCCTCTGAATGAGGAGAAACAGAAGGTATTCTGAAGAGGAAGAAGACTTTTGGCATATTATAACTTTTTTAAAAAAAACTGAGTGGGAGATTTGTTGTTGTTGTTGTTGTTGTTACAGTATTGCTTTCCTTCATTTCTCATCTCTATGCTGAGTACAGTGTTATACGCGGTAATAATAATGTGGCGATGCTCCCTTCAAATAGCAAAGTAGCATAAAGAAAAGATGCAAGCACATTGATTTACAGCCACATTATGTATGTTCAAAGATGATGGTGGGAACCTCCAGCCTTCTAAAACATTCCTGCACATTCCTTTAGTCTCAGTGTTGAATGCGACAGAAATATTGTTGTGTCTTTTCCCCACATTTTGCTGGGGAAGAAGATGGAGGATATAAAAAGGATATAAAAGCTAAGATGGTATCTGCAGATTACAGGCAGCTTTGCTCGTGAAACTCCATACTGTGGTATGAACACTCATGCACAAAATATGTATACATATTCAGGATGAAGACTACTTATTCAGAAGTGAGTAAAAATAGGCTCTAGGTTTGAGAAATGTAACACGTAATTCAGTACTTTTGTATGTGGATTCCCCGATATTCTTTGAGCTTGGTTGTTTTCTTGCAGACATTCCATTACAAGATAGTTTTCTTCACATATAGGTCTGTCTATTTCTTTTGTAAGTGAATGTCATACAAATAAAACCATAATATATATTTTTCCAGCTGTTATGGCAAGAAGAAAACCCAAGCTACAAGATCAGAGGTTTATATATGGGTTGGGTTTTTATAAATAGTTTTAATTTTAATATGTATTAATTTTATGGGCATAATGGTTTAAAGGCTTTTTAATTTTTGTATTCTGTTTTTTATTATGTATTGCCCTGTTCACCACCCTGAATCCTTCGGGAGAAGGGCGGTATACAAATTAAATTATTAAATTAAATTAAATATATAAAGAACAGGGCAGTGCAGCACTTCTGATTTGATTCCAAAGAAGAGTTTCAGAAAGTGCTGGAGCACATAGCATCTGTCAGCAATTCATCAAAGCATGGATGTTTTTCCTAGGATAACATGACCACCCTCTTCAGCTACCACACAAACCCGAGAAAAGATGTGCTTGATCTAAAGAAGCACAAATAGATACAACGTTCACGCCTTCGCTCACAAGGAAGCATCTTTTTAGAATCAGATATGAAGTGTTGTAGGGCCTTAATAAAGAACTAATAGCTTACCTATAACTGATAAGTAAGAAGCCTGAAATGAAATGAAATGAAATGAAATGGGGGAAAAACATGGATGTGAGAGGGAAAAAAACTAAGCAAAATGAAGACATGAGCTGATTGAGCTTTTCTGAGCTTACTTAGTGCAGCTGTTTCATTACCCAACTAGGTAACATCTTCAGTGGTTACATCTCTGATTGTTTTCTTCTGGGTAGTTCCTGTTGTTTACTGTCTGATTTGGTAGTTCCTTATTTTCTGCTTGACCTTTGGTCTAGTGTTAACCCCTGTTTATCTAGGCGTTACTTGCTGATGAAGAAGTGTTATGCTCTTGTTTCCTTTTTAGCTTTTTGATTTTTTTTCTTTTGAATGGTATAAATATTATTTATCTCTACGTGCCTGTTGATGGTTGATTTATCTAAAAGCCAGATCTTCCAAAATTCCCCAGCATTTTGCTTTTCTTTTAGGGCTTGTATAAGTTTAACAACTATAGAATGAGTGCCAGAGGGAGAAAAAACCTGTAGTGCTAGCAAAACAGTGATATTACAGAAAATAATAATAATAAGAGTAACTTGTAAGCCACACTTCCTATGCCCAGTTCAGTGCAAATATAACATTAATCAGTCTTCCCTAACCTGCTGGCCTCCATCTATGTTGGTCTTCAAATCCCATAATTCTTTTGTCACAATGCCTGAAAATTATGGAGACTGTAAAGTAATAAGTTAGGAGAGATTATAAATAGCAGAAGTTTACAGTATATAGTAATGTATCTCCATGAATAAGGTTGACCTATCACTAGAATGAAATGTATATTAATGAGTAGTAGTGATCAGGATTGAATTTGGAATGTGCTGCAGCTGGTCCAGCATAGCCAGCTTAGTTGCTGTCCACTAGTGAGAAGATTGCTGCATTAGTAGCATTAAACAGGGTTCTATTATCACTCAACAGTTCTAAAATAAATAGGAGAAGTCATTTTATCCTTTGTCTCAGACCCCAAATACCATGGGCCAAACTTGTCTTCATTTGTGTAGCAGCACTTGTTGTTCAGTGTACTTAAAAGAATTAAGTTAGTATAGCATCTGTATTTACAACAGGAGCACAGGGCAGTCCTAAATATCTAATGTTCTAAATCCCAGTGAAACAGGCTGTAATGTTAAAAGTCATGTGTATCTTACAACTAATAGAAATCTGGATTCTGATTGCTACTCATTCATTTTCCTTCCATGTTTTTATTTGACCATATCTACATCTACAAATTAATGCTGTTAAAGCAAGGCAAGTCAACTCATTGCAAAGAGATCTATTACAGCCTCTTAATACCCTTCATGGGACCATATATTCCTGACTGAATATATCGTTGCAGTACGTCGAAAATCAGTGCCATAATTTCAAACCATTCAGGTAAGAAACAATTACAACTGTACTGCAAGCCCTAAAATAGATTTCAACTAAAAGTGCAAAATTCAGACATGTCAAACTCGCGATGTGACATTGTGAGATGTATCGGGGCTGTTTTGCCATTGCCGGCAATGGGGTGGGCGTAGCTTCTGGATGACACGTCCGACCCATGGGCTGGCAGTTTCACATCCCTGATCCTAACTCCTTTCTCCAGATTATCCTGGTCCAATCCATATACATACAGTTTGTTTTTGCATCTGCATCATCTCATGTAGCTCAATACTGGATCATTCCACAAGTCAAAGTTACAGCCCCTTCATTTTGAAACTAATTTGATGGTGCTCAAAAGGCACTAAAGTTTTGTGGAGAGAACCATGAGTAGCTACTTAAGCACCTGTTTGAGGCCTACAAATGACACAGCTGCTTTAAAAGGATGAAAAGAAGTGCTTTGTATGTCCTTCAATGTGTTGCCACCATCTTTATGAATACTTTGCAGAGCTCTCAAAAATAGTGCCATGCACCATATATTTCATGAGAGGGACAGACATCTCAGTAATGTCATAAAATGTTTCTATAGCTCCCTTCCTGGGAAAACTGAAAAGGAGCAAAATACCCATCAACTGTTTTGAATGAAACCTTTGGTGGCTCTGCATAATATCAAGCCCAGATAATTCAGTGGGCATCTCGTATTCCAGGAGTCTCCTTTTGAGATGAATTATTTGAGCATTCCAGTTTACAAGGCATGTTACCAAGGAAGGAATCATGAACTTTACAGTAGCTGAACAAAACAAAATAGTTCCTGGCATCTCTCCCTTAAATGGGGGAATGCTGGCTGGCAACAACTATTTCATCCTTACCTCTCTTTCCATTTCCATCAGATTAATCTATACTTCTTTCCTCTCTCTTCAGAGACAAAAACCTACTCAGCAGTTTCAGAGGAAGTACTCCCCCCCCCCATCCTTTAACTGATACACTGTACCACTTAGTGCTTTTTCTCACAGAATCCGGGTGTTCTCTGGAGGAAAGTACTTCTTATTGGCTCCTTTAGGTTTGAAATCACCAAGTGGTTTAGCAATAAAGGAACTGAATGAAGCGCATGTGCCCAGTGAGGTCTGGCAACCAAAACCAAGCAACGCAGATGCAGGTAGGATAAAGATCCATGTGACCATTTACTACCCCCTCCCATCATTGCAATGCATTTGGCTCTTTGCTCTGTACACCAGTAAAATGAATAGAGTACTTTCATTGCTATTCAAGCAGTTCAGATTCCAGCAGTGTCAGAAGTAACTGGTGCCAAGTTATCAATATTGTTAGAGCTGAAGTACATAAAATAAACTTTTGGACTCTTAATACCTGCCTGGAATGCTAAGCTGTTCTCTTCTACCTCATTACAGGATGGGGGGAGGGCTGAAAAAGAGAACAAATGCAGCTAAGTTTAAAAATTTCTGAAATATACATCCTTTATATTTGACAAAAACAATTATCTTTTTAAAAAAATTCTGGTAATTACACCCAGATCAATAGATCAGGCTAAAATTATGATTTTCCTCTTATGTTTTGGGTACTAATACACATAAAATTTTAATTGCTTAGAGAACTACCTATACAGAATTAGCCAAACATGAAGGAAATACAGGTGTTTAGGTGGCCTTAGGATGAATGGTCTGTAATTTGTCAAGACTGAAGGTGACTCCACTGGACCAAGATTAATAACAAAGTTATGACTTGGAACTACAAAGAATTGACTTTTTTGTTATTTTTTGGTCTTTATTCCTAGCCAAAAGGGTGTCCCTGGTTCAGTTTACCTTCTCCAGACAGACTGGAGTCAATGCCAACCACAAAAAGACAAAAATGCAATGGGGGACGCCAATAGCTTGGCTTTCTACTTGGTAAGCACTTGGGTGTATGTTTGAAAAGATGAACAATTATCACAGGAATGTAGGCATGTGCTAAAAATCAATACATGGACCACTTGAGGCTTTGTTGGAAGACACTAAATTGCAACATGGAGATGCACAGGAATGTCCATGTTGTCTCTTAGAATTTGCCACCTTTTTAGAGCTCTTCAACTCCCCATCCACCAAAAAGAAAAAAGCAAGAGACATTACAATTTACACTTTTTTCTTTGGTACATAAATCACTCCGAATGCTCAGAGTAATGACCCTGTCTTTCTTTTTGTTATTCTAGGATATATCATTCCATTTTATCATGAACACATGGATACACTGATGCTACTATACGTTTGCTTTTGGTTTCTTCCCTTGTTCCCCAACCAATTTTTGGTTGCCAAATACATTTTAGAAAGCAAAAGGTGTCCTCCCCTGTGCCTTTATTGACTTTTGAAAACTACTATGAGGTTGAAATATTTATTATTTTGGCCAACAGGATTAAATTAGCAGCATGAATGACAAATATGCTTAGAAAGGTATTTAGTGGCTTTGAGAATGTTATTAAACTGCAGCTGCCCCACATATTCTTATGTGATCATCATCAGACCAATTTTAAAACTTTGCTTTCCTAACATCAATAACATGCTCATCCTTGTGGTATTTGTGTGCTTGGAATATGCTAGGAATGTAACTAAAACTGCCTGATAGCTGTTGGTATTGTCTTTGTCTAATCACTTTAAGCATGCATATTGGCCAGATGTATCTGAGTAATTGTCACTGGAAATGTTACCTCAAGTTATACACAAAGCAAGTTCTACTTCATGTAAATAAGCAAATGGTTAATCCATCTAGTTCCCTGTTACTATTAGCTTCCGGGACAGTGAGGGATATTGGCATCTTTGAGATTTGAGTGTGTGTTGTTGGACATCTTGTGATGGAACTTTTAAAATAATAGTTTATAGAAATCTGGAAGACATTCATTGTGCAGAAATCTCATTACTTTAAAACAATACCAAGTATAACTTCCCATAAAAGGTCCCTTTCCCTCTTCTTGAGAATTGAGGATCAAAAATATCTTTATCTGGAGATCCAGGCACTTCTGGTATGAGGATTTTGTTTTCATTCCCCATAAAAGGGCAGATCAAGTCTACTAACTGAAATGAATAGAAAAATTCTTGCAGACAAGAGTACTCCGTATCTATGTTGGAAGCCAGCAAGCAGTCTCTCAGCTGGGCAACCACTGCATTCTTCTGAACTTTAAAATCCAACGAAACAAAGATATGAATCCATAAATAATTTAAAAACAAATCAGACATAAAAAGAGCATGCAACATAGAGAAGACACTTGAAAAACTGTTTAAATAGATTCGTGGGGTTTTTTATTATTATTATTTAATGACTTAAAAGGTGCAGTAGCAAAAGTGCTTTTTTTTCTCCATTCCTGCATTGACCACTTTCTTTCTTCTAGTTGCAATAGTTCTCTAGCTCATAGAGAGAGCAGGTGTTTTCACAGCATTGCTCCACAATTCCTCTCTTGCTTTTGTGAAATTCTTGGAGTGGTATTTCCACCTCGTTCGATAAAGGATCATTCACTGCCAAATAAGAGAAGACCAACATTAGATGGATCTTTGAAGTGTATTCAACAGAAGGTATATTCATTTGAACTTTCTGTTTCAGTTTGGCATCCCCAAAGATGCTATAATTCCTCTGCCTTTCCCACCCACAGCTGCTTTGGGGGCTGAGTCAGTGGTGGGATTCAAATATGTGAACAACCGGTTCTCTGTGTGGATGTCGCTTCCGGAAGTCCATTCTGAGCCTGGGCAACAAAGAATTAGCTACCGGTTCTGCTGAAGTGGTGCAAACCAACTGAATCCCACCACTGGGCTGAGTTTAGGTTGAATATTATTTTTGACAGTTTCTTCCTTCCCCTAGCTGAACAAAAGTTACTGTTAAAGGAACCTCCCTATTCTGCTGTGTGATAAATGTCTGGTGAATTTTTGTGGAATATACCTGCCTTTTCCCTGCTATGGCTATCAGATTGTCCTGGTACTAGATTATTGCATTCTGAGTCAGTTAACTGAACCTGAGCTGGGTGTTTTAGATCCTGGTTACACATTGCACACTTTCAACTGAGCAACAATAAAGCAAAGTAAATACTAACAAGGTAGAAGGGCTATGGATTAGTATTTTACAGATCGGGAAACTGCGTACATCTCCAGGTTTGGATGGGGCTGTATTTTCTCTGAGGGAAGAGGTGCTTCATGTTGATAAACTCCTTGTCACTGATAAACTCCCAGATTCATCACTGTCTTAGCTTGCTATCTCCAAACAAGTAAAAATGTACAGTAGTGTGATGGTCTGAGTCCTAGGGTCTTGAATAATTGATGTGTTTCTCATCTTACATGCTACATGACAGTCTGCTTTCTTTTTAGCCAAATGTAGCATGTTGTGAAACCCTTGTCTACAAGTAATGAGTCAAGATGGTTTGCATAAAAACCAAGTGTAAAGAAGGAACTAAGCTTCTTCTCTGCATTTGAAATGAGAAATATGACGCAATTTTTTCCCCCAGCAGGATGCATTGGTTTTGGCAGCACTTGGCAAACTCCTTGTGGAACTTTTGATTCAGGGATGCTTCTTGGTCTGTCTACTGACTTTTAGGAAAACAGTTAAGTTACATTATTATTGCCATAGTAGCACTATATTATTCCCAGGCTACCAAAAATAACAGGAGTGTTGCTGTCAAGTTGGCATTGACTTAAATTGACCATGAACCAGAGGCTGCCTCACTGACAAATGGAAAATGCCACTTTAGGAGATGTATGCATCTTTGATATCAGTCTATTCCATTCTCCTTTTAACAGTGGAATAATCAAGAATTAATCCGGGTAAAACAGAGGGAATAGCATTTCCTAACTTCAAACCCATTTAAATGAATTGGTCAGCAGTGTCCTACCACAATCCCCAACCATGTCTGTGGGAGTTGCATCCCAATACTTCTAGGAGGGGAAAGGCTGAGAAAAGGAAGAAGCCAAATGCCATTTTTTTACTCATTGAAGAACTAATTTGGGAAGTTTTCTTTCACACCCTCCTCTCCTGAATCATTTTGCTGGGTAATTAAAGTTGTCTATGAGCAGTGTTTGCCAAAATTCTTCAGAATCTGGATGTGTATTTCCCTATTTACCCTATTTATAGATTGCCCCAATCAATCCAAGACTCAGAAAGGATCACAACAAGAAAAAGACATTAAAATAACCCAATTGAAATAGGCAGCAATAACGATGAACCAGATGGTAGCCAACAGCCACCTTATGAGTTAAGATCTCATTGAAACTAAATTGTTTCCAGTGCTTCCTGGAAGGTAGGGAGGGTTGGAGCAGAGCTTCTCTGGAGACAGCTTGTTTCATAGTCTAGGGGCTACTAAAAAAGAAGGCTTTCTCCTGTTCTGACTGGATGGGGGAAATAATGTTTTCAAAAGCAATCCTTGATATATAAACACCATTGTCTTATTTTTCTTACTAGTTAAGACTATCTGCCTACTAGGGGGTGAGTTATAAACAGATTCACCAGGTCATACTACAGACAGGGCATTTTTAGGAAATTAGAAAGAAAGCTACCTCGTGGTTGTTCCATGTTCCGTCGTGACCTGGGAGAATAGTAGAAGCCCCGCTCTCCACATACAAGGAAAAGGGCCTCCACCAGATGAGAGCCACACAGACGCTGGTTGGGAGCAGCTTGGCTAACTGTAGGTGCTGAAACAGCCAGCAGCAACAGGAGAGGTAGGGAACGGATCCAAAGAGCCATG
The DNA here is from genome assembly GCF_947247035.1 of Vipera ursinii. NCBI lineage: Eukaryota > Metazoa > Chordata > Lepidosauria > Squamata > Viperidae > Vipera > Vipera ursinii. Next base: position 105,504,892 of record NC_139512.1, on the reverse strand, counting down.
GTGATGTAGATGAAACTTTGGAAAGGAAGAATCCAACAAAAACACAGCTTTAGAATTAAAAAAAAAGGATAACATTTGATTGCCACCTTCCATATTTTACCATGCTGCAGCGGTCTCTGGACAATTGCCCAGCCACTTCATGTTATAGGGTAGACTGGTGCATAGGGAACATCATCCTAGCAACTGTTAAAGGGGAACAATTTATTTCCATTTCCCCTTTTCCTCCCCATTCACAGCCCAATGAACTTGCCCTCTTGCATGTGGCTTGAATGGCTGTGGGTTTTCTCTACTGAAGAGTTACTTGCTATGCCCTCCCTATATGATGTGGGCAAGCTTTAGTGGTAAAATGCTATTGGCTATGACATATTTATTTCATAGTTTAAATTCAGTGACATGATCTTAAAGAAGTACATGAAATGTTTTACAAACTTGGATTAAGATATAGAAAAACTGCCTGTGTTGGAATTGTGGGAGGATTCCAAGATAAGAGATATTGGATGGTGGAAGGGATTAATTCCTCAGGGAGATAGCGAGCTGAATATATTTAAGTAGTGACTGGATAGTCCTCTGTCATGGATTGAGCATGGATGTTGGTCTTGATGGTCTAAGTAGCCCCTTCCAACTATCTAATTTTATGAAGATAAAGCATGGGTGAGAGAGTCAGTTTTTTCTAGTGGTTAAGGTTAGACAGTTGGGATCACAGGAGACTGTGATCCCAACTGGACTTTCTTGGTTTATTTTCCTTGAAAACAATTCACTTCACCAAGAAGTTTCAGCTTTTTAGCTGAGAAGTGAAATGTTTTCAAGGACAAAAAACCCCCAGGAAAGTCCAGTTGCCTTTTGAAAAGCACCTTCAGGACAACCATGACCTGGATATTTGAGAAGCTACAGTATATAGACAGGAGAGTTCCAGTCCTGCCTTAGGCATGAAAGCTGGCTAGGTGACCTTGGGCCAGTCACACACTTTCAGTCCCACCTACCTCACAAGGCTCTTGTTGTGGGAGAAAATGAGAAATGCTGACTTTCAGATAACACAGGGACTTTTTGCTATGCATCATAAAGTTTTCTTTAAAGAGAACTAGATTATGAGAGTATTGAGTGAAGTGCTCTTCACTCATTTGTTTGTTTAACAAATTTAGATACTGCCCATCTTATCCCCAGAGTGACTCTGAGCAGTGTACAGTTAAAAGCAGAAAAACGTAAAACCATGTATTAAAAACTGCAATACATCAGTAAAAGAAGCCAGGTAGAAAAAAAAAAGTTAAAAATCAAAAGGATGGATGGTTGCCAAATCTGGGCTGCAAAAGTCTGGCCAACCAGTTGATGGCACAAAAAAGTTAAGAGTTTTCTATCTCTTTTTTTTCCCAATCTACAGTAGATGTGGTAACCCTGATCCAAGCCATTTCTTCCCAAGGGCTGGGATGAAATAGGAACACTAATAGAGAGAAATAACATCAAACCTTTTTAAACCATAGCAATTTTGAAGACAGGTATGAAAATATAGGAGCAATACTGAGAATGAGGTAGAATCCTAGACCTCATTCCACATAAAATAAGACTACAAATTCCACAAAGTTCCTAGTGGGTAAATTAACTAGTCATTTACTAACATATTATACAGTAAATCACTCATGCCACATGTATCAAATTAAGTAAACTGTCCCACATCATAAAAGAAACCTCTGAAAACACTTCAACATTGCCAATATTTTCACAGAAAGAAAAAAAAAATGAAAATCCTGGAAAATGCCTTACCTGTCAGGCCTCAAAGCTACTAACTTTCTGTTGCAAAGAACACCACCTGGCTGATTATTAATACTGTGGGGGAAAACAGCCACTCAAGTAGTACCCCACCCACTACTTCTCACCAAAGCCCCTTGTTAATCCTTTTAGAATAAAACAAAACATTTTCAACAAAAGAAGGCTGATAAGAGGGGGTTTATCTATTTAAGTCTGTTGAAAGGCACTAGTGATAGGATTTGCTCACTTATGGTGAAGGAGGAAGTGAGGGAAGTAAAGAGATAGGAAGTGGGAGGTGGGTCAAGGCATGAATTCTCCACACCATTCCAGTTCTACCACTCTAAAAGGTAAATGGGGAAACTCCTAATTCGTGCACATCAGCGCAGCTATCCAATCTAAGCAACACTGGGATAGTCCAGGAGCAGTGCCAAAGCCTGTGTAGAAGTGCTCAGTGACCTAACAGCAGAACACAATCATAACAGGTTCACATTGGCTACTTTTAATAAAAGCTGAGGGGGAGAAATGGAATTTGATTCAAACTAAAATTTAACACTAAGAATTAAGGCTGCTCCTCTATGCTCTTTAAGGTCTACACCCCACCCTCCATTGCTGGTTCTGTGACCCCAATAAAGATTTGATCTGAAGGCTGAAAGAGAGTGGGGAGTGGAAGGCAAGAAAGAAAAAACACTTCCAGTTATAAATGTTCTAATTTTGTTACAAACAAAGCACTAATGCATAAATGAATGGCAAAGGAGAGATTTAAGCTAAGGATTTGGATTATGGGTTGGTTGAGAGAGGAAGAAGCGAGGAACATACAGAAACCAAAGTTCATTTCACTGGAGTTCTGTAAGAGTTCCTGTTTGGATGATGCAGAATTAACAGCAAGTACAAAGCAAATCAATTTATAAAACTCATTCTTTCCTCAGTGTGCTATGATCAGTTATACAAGCCCTGTCATTAAAAGATCAATTTCTTTCCCTTCCTCCATTTCCTATCCTAGCATCACTGGAAGGTACCTATTTTTTCCAGATCCCAAGAACTCTGAATATGCTCACAAACTTCAAAAATTCTCAGCTCAGTTCCATACAGAAAGCCACAGAATCTCTCTGAATTCCATGGATTCATGGAAATACGTTGCATGCCTATTTGAATTCCAAACTTTTGAGGGCAAAATAAAGCAGACTTACCAAACCAAGATGACAGTGCAAGGATGCTCAGAGTTAAGGGGAATATGTAATTCCCGTCTCATCTCCTTGCCATATTTATAATCCAGAGAGAGACAAGATTTTACTAGATCAACATGGTGATTTTTTTTTGCTGGTTTAAGCACATTAAGTCTTAAAGATGAGCGGGAAAAAATAGTAACAACAGCTTGCTGTTTCCATCTCATTTCACCAGTAACCTGTGTTTGCTTCACTGAATCTCTGCCTTGAGTTGTTGTGACCCTTTTAGCAGGAGAGATAATAGGGCTATTAAACTTGTCCAATTACACTAATGCTGGCCAATCGGCAATGCTTGGATTGGGATGACCACCATGCTGTCCATCTCACCAGCTGCTTCTGAAGGGCAAAATTAAGGAATAGCAAACATGTTAACACATTCAGCTAATCTAATCCATGCTGGGCAACTAGTGATAGGACAAAGTTGTTGACAAGATGCTACTCTTGCCAGGTGTTAATGTTGGAAAAAAAAATACTTAGAGCAAAGGATAACCAAGGCCACATTTCCTGGAAAGAAAACATGGGGGGGGGCAGGTCATGCCCACCCCAGCTTTATGTCATGAGGCTCCAGTGTCAGGATTTCTTGCTTCTTTATGAGAATTAGAATTAGAATTAGAATTAGAATTAGAATTAGAATTAGAATTAGAATTAGAATTAGAATTAGAATTAGAATAGACTGGAATAGAACAGAACAGAATAGAATAGAAATATTGTCCAGGTGTGATTGGGTACACAAGGAATTTGTCTCTGGAACAAGGAAAGTGACAACATCTAGATCTTTTTCCATCGGAGAAGAATTATGCACAGGTATGGTAGAACTAGATCAAATTATAAATGGTGTGGAGAAAATGAAAAATGAGGGACTATTTTTTTCTGATAACATCACAACTCCTCCAGTGAAGCTGAGCGATGAGCAATTCATGCTAGTTCCAAAGAATAACTTCTTTATACTACACAACCTTAAACTGTGACAACTGTTGCCGTCACATAAAGAGAAAGAAAAATGAATAAAGCAGTTGCCCATTTGGAAATATGTTCTCAACTAAAGTATCAGGGATGTCTGGTTTATATTTGAAAAAGCCACACAAGGACAGCAACTCTTCAGGTTCAAAACAAGGGAGTGTTTGAACAAAGGCAGAACAATGTATTTTCTCTCAGTAGGTGTTGAAAGCAAGATATCTCCTTTGTTTTGGGATTAATGAGATCAACTTATATTACAGGGAAACTAGGAAAGTATTCTATGATGCGTTGAAGAATAAGTTTGGGGAATCAAAGATGGGCGAGTCAATATATATGTGCAAGGGGACAGATGGGTTGGAAAGTCTCTAGAAAAAGTACAGAGAAGAGCAACAAAGATGATTAGGGGACTGGAGGCTAAAGCATATAAGGAGCAATTGCTGTAATTGGGTATGTGTAGTTTAATGAAGAGAAGGGTGAGGGGTGACATGATAGCAGTGTTCCAATATCTCAGGGGCTGCCACAAAGAAGAGGAAGTCAAGCTATTCTCCAAAGCACCTGAGGGCAGGACAAGAAGCAATGGATGGAAACTAGTCAAGGAGAGAAGCAACCTAGAACTAAGGAGAAACTGCCTGACAGTTAGAACAATTAACCAGTGGAACAACCTGCCTCCAGAAGTGGTGAATGCTCCAACACTGGAAGTTTTTAAGAAGAGACTGGACAGCCATTTGCCTGAAATGGTATAGGGTTTCCTTCCAACCCCCTGGACTAGATGACATCCAAGGACCCTTCCAACTACATTATTATTATTATTATTATTATTATTATTATTATTATTATTATTATTATTATTATTATTATTATTATTATTATATAAAACTTTTATTCATAAAACATGAAACTCAGTCAACTGAACACTCAAACTGACTGGCACTAATGGTAGACAAGGGGTTGACACAGCATCCTAGGTATCAACCAGGTATCTCCTTAAAATGTAAGATGTTCCGAGTAAAGCAGTTTTTTGTAGCTTTGCTGGAGTTATTGCAGGAAGCTGCAAATTGTTGATGTATTTTGCAAAGTTTTTGGACATAGTTCCAATTCCCCGATGACAACGGGTATCACTGTTATGCATTTCATCCATAATCGCGCAGTTTCAATGGCCAGGTTGTGGTATTTCATAATTTTTTTCCAGTTCTTTATCTTCAACTCTGGCATCTCCTGGTACAGCGATATCAATCAACTGTACGCTTTGGTTATCTATGACTGCGATATCTGGTGTATTAAATGTGAAACAGTTTCAACTTTGTCATTGCAAAGTCGGCAATTTGGATTGTCAGTAGATTTTTGTATCTTCGCTTTCATGGCTGCAGCCGCGAGAGTTGTCTTGGGAGTTTCCCGATACTCCCATGTTACACCTCTGCTCCGTGAGCTGCATTGGCTACCAGTTGTCTTCCGAGTGAGATTCAAGGTTTTGGTAATGGTTTTGAAGGCCCTACATGGCATGGGTCCGGAGTACCTCGGGGATCACCTGCTGCCAGCATCAACTTCTCTCCACCCTGTATGTTCCCACAGAGAGGGCCTCCTCAGGGTGCCTCCGGTCAGAGAATGTCGTCTGGTGGCCCCCAGGGGGAGGGCCTTCTCTGTGGGCGCCCCGGACTTATGGAATCAGTTGCCGGTTGAGCTCCGGACGGTGCCTGACCTTTGCTCCTTCCGACGCGATCTGAAGACCTATTTATTTGAACAAGCCGGCCTGGCCTGATGGGGGATGTGTTGGGGTTTTTATTGTGGGTTTTTTATACTATTTTTTATTGTTTTAGCTCAGGCTTCTATTTAATTCTCTTTTAACTTTTGTACTTTGTATTTTATATGTGCCCTGTTCACCTCCCTGAGTCCTTCGGGAGAAGGGCGGTATACAAATATAATAAACTTAAACTTAAACTTAGTGCTTGTTCTTGAGCAGCCAGTATTAAGCCTTCTGTTTCTTTCTTGATGGTTCCCATCTTAAACCATACCCATGTCAAGTTGTTATCACATTTTCCTTCAATGTTTTTCAAATGCTGTCCATGCAAAGCTTTGGTTTTCCATCTATTTAATCTGTCATCCAGCCATTTTTCCTTATATTCTGCCTTTGTTTCTGTTATTTTTATAATGCTGTCAAGAATCAGCCTGGATTCTGCCCCATGGCTGAACGAGGGAAGCCCCATAAGGCACGCCCTGAGCCGAAGTGCATGGAAGTGCCAGAGCACACTATTGGCAGGCGGACTAAGACAAGCATGTGCCAGAGATCAGGAGAAAAGCAAAATGTGGATGATGAACAAAATAACAAGAGCCAGAACACGCACTTTAATGACCACAGAACCATAGAGTTGGAAAAGATCTTGGAAGTCTGATCAAAAAGAACCAGTTTGGTATAGTGGTGAAGGTGCTGGTCTAGAAACCAGGAGACTGTGAGTTCTAGTTCTGTCTTAGGTATGAAAGACACTGGGTGACTTTGGGCCAGTCACTCTCTCTCTCAACCCAACTCATCTCTCAGGGTTGTTGTGGTAAGGAAAATAAGAAGAGGGGGTGTTAGGTAAGTTCTCTGTGTTGAGTTACTTATAAAAATAATAAAGGCAGGATTTTAAAATCTAATAAATAAAATAATGAAAACTACCCAAGACTGGCTTACAATGTGCCAAATGGCTTTCATTAACTGACTTCCCATAAGACTCTGCTAGACATGGCATTGGAGGTACTGTTAGATGATCAGTCTTTCTACCTCTCAACTCTTCTTAATCCAATTTAAGACACCCTGGGTGCTATTCTAGTTTGTTTTGACTATTTGTAGGCATTAGGATCTTATGACACTGGCATATTTACATGTTTCTGAGCCTTGAGTGTTACCAGATATGCTCAAGACCATAGCTCAGACTTCCACAGAACTATCTAATAATATTCACTAAGGAAGCAATAAACAATGGTCTAAAGTAGATTCTGTTGAGTTAAAGAAACCCAGTTACCCCATACAATAATCTCCTTCAGTTGAAAGAGGCCTTTTTTTTCCTGATACACGGACAGTACAGAGAATCAGAATATGCAAGTGAATTACACAGAAAATAGCAAGATAAATACAACAAATTCAAATTATTTTAGCGAGGGGCAGGGATGGATTAGTAAATTAACAGTTTATCAAGTTTCAAACTAAAGAGTAAAATACAAATCAAATGAAACCCCAGAATAAATGCTAATTGTGCTGATTTGTCCTCTTAAGATTTTGCTTACCTTAGCCTTCCTGAGATCATCAAGAATAGGATTGGGTTGCAAAAAAGCTGTCCTTGGGCAAAATGGCAAGGGGGGGGCAGGGCGAGGACTGATCATTTGACTGTTTGTGAATTAGGGAACAGCAGTCGAAGGAAGGAAGGAAGGAAGGAAGGAAGGAAGGAAGGAAGGAAGGAAGGAAGGAAGGAAGGAAGGAAGGAAGGAAGGAATCCAAAAAAGCGTTGGAAAACAGGCATCTTGTTTTGTTTCTTGCTACTAAGCTTCTCTGGCCGAAAAAGAAACAGCAGCAAGGAAAAGGCCAGCGCATGCACTCCAAGGGAACTGAGGTGAAGTGGTTCTAATGAAGCCCTCCTTGGAGACAGAAAAGAGGGCTAAAAGGAATATTTGCCCTTTTCCAACACCCCATCTGAACTGGTCTAAAACGTACAGGCAGTCCTCAACTTACGACCACAAAGGGGCCCAGAATTTATGTTGCTAAGTGAGATATTTTTTAAAGTGAATTTTGCTCCACTTTATGACCTTTCTTAATTACAGTTGCTAAGTGAATCACTGCAGTTGGTAAGTTAGTAACCCGGGTTTTAAGTGAATCCGGCTTCCCCATTAATTTGGCTTGTCAGAAGTTTGCAAAAGGGGATCACATGACCCCAGGACTCTGCAACTGTTATAAATATGAACCACTTTTCAAGCATCTGAATGTAATGTAACTAGTAATGGTGTTCAAAGCCCTACATGGCAGGGGTCCGGAGTACCTTAGAGAACACCTGCTGCCGGCATCGACTTCCCTCCGCCCTGTGCGTTCCCACAGAGGGCCTCCTCAGGGTGCCACCAGTCAAAGAATGCCAACTGGTGGCCCCCAGGGGGAGATCCTTCTCTATGGGCGCCCCGGAGCTATGGAATCAGCTACCGGTTGAGCTCCAGACGGCGCCCGACCTTCGCTCCTTTCGCCACGAGCTAAAAACATACTTTTTTGAACAAGCTGGCCTGGCCTGATGAGGGGATTGGGGGGGGGGGTTGTATTGTTTTTATTGGGTTTTTAAGATGTATTTTAATATGGGCATTTATTTAATCTTGTTTTAACTTTTGTAATTTTGTATTTTTATTCTTGCCCTGTTCACCGCCCTGAGTCCTTCGGGAGAAGGGCGGTATAGAAATATTATTTAAAAAAAAATCATGTGACCATGGGGATGCTGCAACAGTCATAAGGGTGAAAAATGGTCATAAGCCACATTTTTTCAGTGCCATTGTAACTTCGAATTGTCACTAAATGAACTGTTGTAAGCTGAGGACTACCTGTAGTGGGTGAAGGGAAGTGGCTGGAAGCTTGACCACACAATAACAAAAATAGCCCAGAATCAATGACTACAGCACTGCAAAAAAAAATTTTCCCCCTGTTCTTCCTTGTCTAGATTTTCTTTGTTATAACACTGATACCCCTAAATCAGGAATTTTTAGACATGTTTATACTGTGATATGGCCTAGAAAACCACTTATATATACATCATACACACACACACACACACGCACGCACAGAGAGAGAGATATGGAGATATAGATATAGATATATAATTTGTTTAAGGGGTAAATTTGGTCCAAACTGGATGGATAAAGCATCTGCAAGAATATATTAACGAGATCCTGGAAAAAAGAGGTGCCAGATGCCAAGCTACGTAGAGATCCCAGCTGCTGGGGGTTTGAAATATCTAAAATAGCTAAAAAGGAGACCTCCTGCCCCATCACCGTCTTTACTTGTTAGAACAAATAGGAAGAAAGAAATTGTTATCAATGAGCACAACACAAAGAGCGGGAATAAAGGTGCAGTGCCCCCCCCCTTTTATTACTATTTCTGACTTTAAAATAAAGAGCCAGATCTCTGGTTTGGAAAACAGGCCAACCTCGCTTTGACTCATTTCTTTTCACTTTTAAGATTTTGTGGCACAATCTTCTAAGTGGCGATTTAAAAGTCAGCGCGCATGTAGGATGGAAGCCAAGCTCAGCAAAATGCCAGTTTAGCATTTGCCTGGAATCAAGGGTAGATATGCTATACAGTTACTTACAAGGGAATACTTTGATCTCTGTAAAGCGGTTCATGGGAGGGTGCAGAAGGAAAAGGATGTAGCTCTCCAACTACAGTTATCAGCAAATGAAAGTTGAAGCTTCCCATATTGATTTTCTGCCTGTAATCTGGCTGCTAAGGACCCAGGAGTCCTGCTAGGAAGAAAGAAGCAATACTGTTTGTTGCAAGACAAGAAAATGAAAGAGAAGCTTGAGTTTGAGTACCTTATTTGCCTACATTCATTCCTCCCAACAGCTTGCCCAGGTCGGGGTGATTACATTTATCTTCTTTTTTTCAATTTCATTGTTTCTTCAGGTTGCTTAGATTCTAAGGGCTTTTCAACCTTTTCACCCATTGTACCATTTTGAGGATATGGCAACATCCGAGTACCACCAGTCACCTAGCAAAGTGTCAAAAACTTGATGATTTCCCCCCCCCAAAAAAGGAAAAAAGTGATGAAGTAAAGGTAATCCTCGACTTACAACAGTTCGCTTAGTGACTGTTCGAAGTTACAATGGCACTGAAAAAAGTGCCCCCAAGCCACAGCCGAGCAAGACAACTGCCTGCCTGGCGGCGCTCTTCCTCCTATCCAAGGTTTTCATTGTTGTGAGCATTTCTGTTGAGGATTGGCAGAGGGGGTGGGGTGGGGGGTGTTTGGGTTTTTATTCCCCCCCGTCTGCTGGGTGGTTGCAGCAGGTTTTGGTCACTTCACATGACCCTGGGACACTGTGACCGACATAAATATGAATCAGTTGCCAAGCATCTGAATGTAAATCACAAGACCCTGGAGATGCTGCAACATTCCAGCTGATCAGTGCTTCTTCTGCACTCAGCAGAAGCACCAGGAGCAGCGCTGAGCTCCAGCTGGAGCCCGGCACTGATCCTGGCGCTTCCACTGAGCCCTGACAGCCCTGCAGCTCCAGCCATCTCTCGGTCAGGCTTGTGCAGTGCTGCCACATGTTCAGCTCATTCCCCTCCCCCACTACCACTTTTCTAGGATGGTCACATACCACCTGCCAGGTGCCAATGTACCAAAGGTAATACCCGTACCACTGTTTGAAAAGCCCTGGCTTAGAATGGCATACAGGGAGTCCTCAACTTACAACCATTCCTTTAACAACCATTTGAAGTTACGACAGCACTGAACGAAGTGACTTACAACCAATCCTCACACTTACAATCATTTCAGGCTCCCCACAGTCACATGATCAAAATTGGGGCACTTAGCAACCAGCCTGTATTTACAGGGCTTGCAATGTCCTAGGGTCATGTGACAGTCATGTGCCACCTTCCAAGACAAGCAAAGTTAATGGGAGAAGCCAGATTCACTTAACGATTGCATGATTCACTCAACAACTGTCATCATTTGTTTAACAACCATGGAAAAAAGTTGCAAAATTCAGCATAACTCAGCAACTGCCATACTTAGTAACGGAAAGGGATGCAGTGGCACAGTGGCTTAATTACACTGGAACTGCTGGACAGAAATGATCTGTACTCCAAGAGTTTGAATCCGGTTCCATGAGAGGGAGTGAGCTCCTGTCACTCAGTTCCTAGGTCCTGCACTTCGAAAACATGCAATATTATGAGTAGATAAAGGGGTACCACTACAGTGGGAAAAAGTAGCTGCATTTGGGTGTGCAGAAAGAGTGGAAGCCGGCTCTGGACTTGGCTGGATGTGAGGCAACACAACACGAGGCAAGATTGGCAGAGGAGTCCGATAGGTGCCAACAACTAAAGTGCTGCTAGTCAGCTGCTATAAGCTAGTTCGCCCCCTGTGATGCACCAAGGATAGGCATGCAAGTGTCAAACAGAATGAACTAGGGATTTAGGCTGTCGGGACTGCATTGTGTGTAGCATTTGTCGATTTCTCTGACATTGTGTGATTCCAATTGTAGTTTTAAGTTGGTTCCAGAATTTGTACAACCACCACTAGATGGCTGCAAAGAGTCAGAGTTTTCAATGTCTCTTTGCTGAGGCCTAGTGCTTCTCTGAGTGTTTGCAGGCCCAATTTGGCAGTTCTAATGCATCTTTTTTTAATCCCAACAAGCTTTTGAAATACAGTAGGTTACACAAAGCTAAGAGACATCTCGCCCAATTTAAATAAGTCAACTACATATAAGAATTGAAACATTATCCCACATTTCCACATTCATCTACATTTCTAGTATGACCTATGAGCTCAGACAGTTTCCCACCAGCAGTGAGAAAAGTGAAACATTGCTTCTCCAGACTTGATTGCTCTTTCTAAAATAAACTACTACTAATCCAGCAAAGGCCATGTAATCAGGCATCACGGGCATCTGGAACACAGATTTGCTACATTAAGCATTTCTCAAAAACAAACAGCTTTCAATTTTATCATTTCCTTTTCAAGAGCAACAGCTCCCTTTTACAACATGAAAAGCAGATACAGCAGTCACCCAAGGTTTTTCTAGAGACTCTCTCCATTTCATCCACATAACTGAATATCCATGACAGGCAGCGTAAATCCTAGCAAAGAGCTGTTTCAGAATGGGCAGGAATTCAAATGAAAGGACTTCTTTCCGGTTTGTTAAAGCAACTGCATCTTTCTCCAGAATTGCACAGGTTCATTGACAGCAATCTCTGGTCATTGTTTGTGTATGTGTGTGTGTGGGGGGGGGGCGCGTTGGTACATGCATGCATATGCTTAGTCACTTTGCTTCATTTGGTGGGGGGGGAGGCATGTGGAAACAGCCAGGAACAGCTTCTGTAAGTTTGGAAAAAGATATGGTTTATTTAATAATTTGGAAAGAGGCACTTATACATGTTCCTTTGCATTTTGAAGGATTTGCACAGTCATAATAGCAATCCCCTTCATGGATTACTGCCTTGTCGTGGCGAAGGGGCTTGCGTAATTCAATGAAGCTATGAGCTATGCCGTGCAGGGCCACCCAAGACGGACAGGTCATAGCAGAGAGTTCTGACAAAACGTGATCCACTGGAGAAGGAAAAGGCAACCCACTCCAGTATCTTTGGCATGAAAACCCCATGGACAGTACCAAAAGGAAAAAAGATATGATGCTGGAAGATGAGCCCCTCAGGTCGGAAGGCGTCCAATATGCTACTGGGGAAGAGCAGAGGGCTAGTACTAGCAGCATCAGAAAGAATGAAGCGACTGGGCCAAAGCCGAATGGACGCTTAGCTGGGGATGTATCTGCTGGTGAAAGGAAAGTCCAATGCTGTAAAGATTTTTTTCTCCATAGGAACCTGGAATGTAAGATCCATGAATCAAGGAATCCCTCAGAAGAAATGTAGTAGCCTTCATAGTCAATAAAAGAGTAGGTAAAGCAATACTGGGATACAATCCCCTAAATGACAGAATGATCTCAGTTTGAATCCAAGGCAAACCATTCAATATCACAGTAGTCCAAGTCTATGCCCCAACCACCAGTGCTGAAGAGGATGAAATTGACTGGTTCTATGAAGCCCTACAGCACCTTATAGAACTAACACCAAAAAATGATGTCCTTATCATCATGGAGGATTGGAATGCTAAAGTAGGAAGCCAAATGATAACTGGAATAACAGGCAAATTTGGCCTTGGAGTACAAAATGAAGCAGGGCACAGGCTGATATAATTTTTTCAAGAGCATATGATGGTCATAGCAAACACTCTTTTCCAACAACCCAAAAGATGGCTCTACACATGGACATCACCAGATGGTCAACACAAAAATCAGATTGACTATATGCTCTGCAGCCAAAGATGTTGAAGCTCTATACAATCAGTAAAAACAAGACCAAGGGCTGACTGTGGCTCAGACCATGAGCTTCTCGTTGCAAAATTTAGGCTTAAACTGAAGAACGTAGGGAAAAGCACTAGGCCATTCAGGTAAGAACTAAATCATATCCCTAACGAATATATAGTAGAGGTGACAAATAGATTTAAGGAATTAGATCTGATAGACAGAGTGCCTGAAGAACTATGGAGGGAGATTCACAACATTGTAGAAGAAGTAGAAATTAAAACCATCCCAAAGAAAAAGAAATGCAAGAAAGCAAAATGGATGTCTGAGGAAGCTTTGCAAATAGCTGAGGAAAGGAGGGAAGCAAAAGGCAAGGGAGAAAAAGAAAGAAACACCCAATTGAATGCAGAATTCCAGAAAATAGCTAGAAGAGATAAGAATGCCTTCTTAAATGAACAGTGCAAAGAAATAGAAGAAAACAATAGAATAGGGAGGACCAGAGATCTTTTCAAGAAAATTGGAGAGATGAAGGGAACGTTTCATGCAAAAATGGGCACAATAAAGGACCAAAATGACAGGGAGCCTAACAGAGGCAGAAGAGATTAAGAAGAGGTGGAAAAATTACACAGAAGAACTATACAAGAATGAGCTTAACGTCCCTGATAAGCACAATGAGGTGGTTACTGACCTTGAGAATGTGAAGTGAAGTGGGCCTTAGGAAAGCTGAGCAACAACAAAGCTAGTGGAGGTGACAGTATTCCAGCTGAGCTATTCAAAATCTTAAAAGACAATGCAGTAAAAGTGCTACACTCAATTTGCCAGCAGATTTGGAAAACTCAACAGTGGCCACAGGATTGGAAAAGATCAGTTTACGTTCCAATTCCAAAGAAAGGCAGTGCCAAAGAATGTTCAAACTATCGCACCATTGCACTCATTTCACATGCTAGTAAAGTTATGCTTAAAATCCTACAAGCTAGACTCCAGCAGTATGTGGATCGAGAACTACCAGAAGTACAGGCAGGATTTCGAAGAGGCAGAGGAACTAGAGATCAAATTGCCAACATACGCTGGATCATGGAGAAAGCTAGAGAGTTCCAGAAAAACATCTACTTCTGCTTCATTGACTATGCTAAAGCATTTGATTGTGTGGATCACAACCAACTGTGGCAAGTTCTTAAAGAGATGGGAGTAGCAGACCATCTTATTTTTCTCTTGAGAAACCTATATGCGGGTCAAGAAGCAACAGTGAGAACTAGACACTGAACCACTGATTGGTTCAAAATTAGGAAAGGAGTCCAGCAAGGCTGTATACTGTCGCCCTGCCTGTTTAACTTATATGCAGAGCACATCATGAGAAAGGCAGGGCTAGATGAATCAAAAGTTGGAATTAAGTAGCAAGTAGATGGGCAAGAAATGGAAGTAGCGAAAGATTTTATTTTCCTGGACTCCAAGATCACTGCAGATAGGGACTGCATCCAAGAAATTAAAAGACGCTTGCTCTGGGGAGGAAAGCCATGGCAAATCTAAACAGCACACTAAAAAGCAGAGACATCACCCTGCCAACAAAAGTGTGTATAGTCAAGGCTATGGTCTTCCCATTTGCAATGTATGGCAGTGAAAGTTGGACCATAAAAAAAGGCTGAGCGCCAAAGAACTATGGTGCTGGAGAAGACTCCTGCGACTCCCTTGGACTACAAGGTGATCAAACCGGTCAGTCCTAGAGGAGATCAACCCTGACTGCTCTTTAGAAGGTCAGATCCTGAAGTTGAAACTCAAATACTTTGGCCACCTAATGAGAAGGAAGGACTCACTGGAGAAGAGCCTAATGCTGGGAAGGGTTGGGAAAGGTTGAGGGCAAGAGAAGAGGGGGGAGAATGAAATGGCTGGATAGAGTTACTGAAGCAGTAGGCGTGAGCCTAAATGGACTCCAGAAGATGGTAGAGGACAGGAAGGCCTAGAGGAACGTTGTCCATGGAGTTGTGATGGGTCGAACACGACTTCATAACTAACAACAACAATAGCAATAGCACTTAGGCTTATATACTGCTTCACAGTTCTTTACAGCCCTCTCTAAACAGTTTACAGACTCAGCATATGGTCCTCATTTTACCTACCTCAGAAGGATGGAAGTCAGCCGGTGAGACTCAAACTGCCACTGGCAGTTCTGCTGGCAGCCAGCAGTCAGCAGAAGTAGCCTGCAGTACCACATTCTAATCACTGCGCCACCACTGCAAATTTTACAAGATGTCCATCATACTTAGGAAACCAGCAATGAGGGCAGAGAGGGCATGCTGCAGATCCTGTCAGCCAAGGAATTTCGGTTGGCAGGTTCCAGGAGAAGAGCCTTCACTGCCATGGCTCCTGCCTCTAGAACATCTTACTCTCTGAGATGAGATTGGCTCCCACCCTCCTGACATTTTGAAAGAGCCTCAACACCTGGTCTGATGGATGGCTGGGTGACCCAATGGGGGAACTTCGTGCTGGAGGTGGTTAATTAATTAAAACTTAATTCCACCTTCCCACCCCTGTGTGTGTCCAATGCCTACCTTTTCCATCCGGTTTTAGTGGTTTGTAATTGTGAATGATTTTATCTGCTGTGTGCCATGACTATTGATTTTAATGTCTTTTCTTCTTTAATGTTTTATGCTGCAAGCTGCACCAAGTTATTGGATAGAAGATGGGCAGCAAATACATTTTCTAAATAAATAAATAAAATTATTGTTATGTAACTCTACAGAGGAAGAGCTCTCTTTGTTGTCATTATAAAAAAGCTTGAAGAAGGAAGAAGTAATCTAAGAAAATGTTTTAGTCTTGGATTTATCTTTTTGGGGCTTGGATGCCAAGCAAGATTGGTCCTAATTAATACTTGGATGGGAGACCACCAGACCTTTCAGACTGGGCTGGAAGTTGAAAAATCTCCTGAAGAAAGCAATGACAAACCATTTCCATGCTCTTATTAAGAAAAACACCTTGTTGTGTGCATGGAATTACCAGAAGTCAAACTCAAAGGAAACTTCATTTTTACCTTAAAGAAATAATGATTATATTTATGTGGGGAAAGAGAATGGGAATATTCATGAAAAGAAGTTCAAAGCTTCTCAATTTAGAAACCAGTTTAGTTTGTTTTTAGACATTAAGAATTCATTGACACTAAAATTGGCATTAGCACTTAAGAATTAACATAGGCATTTTCCATGGCAATGGTTGATTTTGGGTAAATGGCTGGTTTCCCATTTGTCTTCTTGAAATTCCTTCTATGCAAAAAGTCTAACTGCAATTGTATGCATTGTCCATTACTCGTCCTCTTGCAGAAAAGTATTTGAAAATTATTTCTTCAACTCTTTAAGGAAAGGGTGGAGAAGTTGTAGTCCTACATTTGTACCCCTTTCCTCTGCATTTAGACCTTGGAACCCCCCAATGTTACACCACTGAAATTTGGGGGAAGCTTGCTAATGGACAGAATCACACTTTGATTTAGTGAAAAATAACCAACCATTAACTTCCCCTCAAGTTTCAAGTATTTATTTGGCTGCCATTCCATCACTCCCAGCCTATACAAAGTTTAGCTCTACTCTCCAATGAGATCACTGCATTATTGTCTGACGCGTTGGAGGTTAGAAACCCTGGTTTTTATAGTTAGCCTCTGGCCTCCAAACAAGGTGCTTACTCCTGGTTTAGAGATTAAAAATAATGTTCAAGCTATGATCAATAACTGCCCTGAGGAAATGAACAGTCTAACAGTTCTTGTCCATGTCGGCAAATATTATTTCTTCGGGCTAAACATTCTAGATAAGTTTGGATAGCCAGTCAGTTATATAAGCATAAGCAAGAGAAAATCTATATTCAACCAGGGCTCTTTTTAAAAAAATAATTTGTATTTGTAATACTTATATAGTTAATTTTTGATTGCATATTTGAAATTTAACAAATGTTAACCTCAAGACAACAGTTGTTGCATGTCCATCCTGTGTCTTCGGCATAGCACCAAAATTGTTTAGCCTTTTTTTCCTAGAAATTCAGCTATTTAAAGAGGAGAATTGCCCAGAGTCTGGCCTTTCTCATTATATTGACAGTGCTGATTTATCTGGCTCAATTTTATTTGAAGGATTATTGCCATGATGCTATTTTTTCCCTTTTGTCTAGGATCTTATATTTGATAAACAGTGTTATAAATCAACCATCAAAGTTCAAACACCATTTATGAAAAACATTTCAGTTGTTTGATAAATATGTGGTCAACCATTCAGGATTTAGAGCCCCACCAACTACGCCAGTGACGCTGCCTGTACACAGAACTTCTGACACTTTTGTAGTGTTAGATGAATCAGTTTTCCAGTGGTACTAAAACTGAACTACAATTCCTACCATCCCTCATCGTTTACCGGAATGTCTTTCTACAATATCCTGTGTACATATTTGTGGAGAAATTTTTGTTGATCCCAATGTGCTGCTAAGTATGACATTCTCACAAGTCTGGGTAGAAGTAACAGTAAACACCCAACCAAAGAACCACCAAGACCACTCCCACAAACACCGCCAGGGCAAGGCACTAAAAATGAAATTGTGAGCAAACCCTACTCTCTATTTACTAGCACTAATGATGTTACCTAGTCTGGGTAATGAAACACCTGCAAGAAAACAACCAAGCTCAGAGAGCACCAAGGAGCCCTCATGGAACACCTTATCTATATAGTTTTATATGGTATCTGATCCAATATCCTCTTTTTTTGGTGGGGGGGGACATTAAGACTGAACTGTTTTACAGAGCTTTTATGGAAAGAAGGACATTGTTGCATGTTAGGCCTAGGTCAGGGGTAGGCAACCTTGGCTCTTATATGACTTGTGGACTTCAACTCCCAGAATTCCTCAGCCAGTGTGCCTGGCTGAGGAATTCTGGGAGTTGAAGTCCACAAGTTATAAAAGGGCCAAGGTTGCCTACCCCTGGCTTAGGTGTTACTTGATGGGATGAAAATGCCAAAGTGGCAAGGAAGGCATCAACTTCCCAGTGACACCAAGCTCTGCCTAAGAAGAACAATTGCCCTCTGTGAAGGGTTTCCTAATGATCATTTTTCTACAGAATAGCCTGGGTTCTATTTTAGAGCGGTTCTTTGAGAAACTGGACAGACTAAGTCTGGTGTAAAGATAAAGAATTTTAAGATGGGGAAAATGTTGAACTGCCAGTACTGATGCTGAGATTGTGGGATGAGCACAAATGTCAATCATTTGTTTGCAATTTTCTCTACTGTGTGTGAGGCTTACGATAATTCTATTCAAATTAAATTTTAAATGCTCCAAAGACACAGTAGTAGAGATAAATTAGAATGTGCCAATTTTGTAGAGATCCTTATCTTCTTTTCCTTTAGTCGTCCTAAATTACTTTCAGATGGAATCAGATCTTCTCTCAATATTCACACAGCACAGTCCAGTTCCTAAGTCCCAAAACTTCCCTTGCCCTCTTTGGCCTTCCTCTAGCTAGTCCTTGTATTGTCTCTAGCAACATTCATCCATTGCTGGGCTGCCTTTGTTACTTCTCCATCAGTACAAGGATCATTGAACGATGGCAGAAATTAGACTATAAATCATTCATGAGGAAATTAGCTCTATTAGTTTCATTTCAGTAATGGAACCAAGGGCTATTTTAAAAGGAAAAATTTAAAGAACATTCATTTGTTAAGCCTGTAAGATGAATAGAAACCGACTATTGTTTTTGGAGGTATCAGCCTCAGACCTTAGACCATGATAAGTCACCCTTGATAGTGAGATGGGTGGCGTATAAATTTAATAAATAAATAAAATGAATAACAATTGAGGATTTTGTACTCCCTAGCAGTTTTCAGTAAATCGTTACTGCTAAGGTCTCCGAAACAAGGCAGTCAACTGGTGCCCTCCCCCTTTACTTTAAAACTCAAAAGTGCACCCTTGCAGTGAATTCTGCCCAAAATATTGTTCACAGAACTTCTTTTCTGGCAAACATCCGGGCATCATAAATAATGGCAGGGATTTTAAATCAGCTATCTAATTCCTTTCCTGGATAGTCCTACAGAAGACCCTTCTGCATTTTAATTCCTTTGTAGCAACCACAGGATGTCTGATGGAGTACTTTAATAGATTTTGGCATTGAAAAAGCTTTCCTAATGTCACAGGTTTGATGGGAAGTAGACTTGCTAAGGATATAATGGCTGCTCCTTTTGCTCATCCTGTTGCTCTGCTACTTCCGATGGCACCTGTAATATAAAAAGGCATTATATCAAAACAATCCTCAGTTGTGCTCTGCATTAAAGATTCTGAGACAACAGGAAGGAAGTGAGAGAAATAATGGCAATGTTAATAGTTTGGCACAGACACAGGAGAAAGATTATGATTCAGAGTAGACTCACATGCTTAAGTCTTAATTAGAAAAGGAAGATTATCAAGTTCCATTTCTACATAGGAGTATGTTGGAGACCCAAGGACCGGTTTGGACCCTTCTGCTTTTCTAGAGGGATCAATATAGAACAGGGGTCTTCAAACATGGCCCTTTTATGACTTGTGGACTTCAACTCCCAGAATCCCTCAGCCAGTGTGTTAATTTCACTGAGATCCAGAGAACTACATCCCTGATCTCACAGAACTTCCTGAATGAAGACAACTCCATTAACTCATTCCTCCCCAGAGATAAGGTTGGCCTCATCACTCTTGAGCTTCCAAAATTCCCTCAAGACTTGTTATGCCAGCAGGGGACAAGTGAACCTGTGAGAAAAGCTCTCTTCCTATTCATATCACCCCATCTCTTATTCTCTTTTTTTCCTGTTCTAGTTGCTTTTTGCATTTTTAATTCATTTTTAATCATTCATTATAGAATGGTTTTAGTTAGTGATTTATTTACTGTTTTTACTGGATTGTTGTTCACCACCCAGAGTCGCTTTCTGTGAAATGGTAGCCAGAGAAATCTGATAGATAGATAGATAGATAGATAGATAGATAGATAGATAGATAGATAGATAGATAGATAGATAGATAGATAGATAGATAACCTCAAAAACTGCATGGTGATGGCTATACTGGCTGTGATTATGAGATTTGAAGTCAAATGCATATGGCAGGCATCTTCAAACGTGGCCCTTTTATGACTTGTGGACTTCAACTCCCAGAATTCCTCAGCCAGTGTGCCTGGCTGAGGAATTCTGGGAGTTGAAGTCCACAAGTCATAAAAGGGCCACGTTTGATGACCCCTAATATAGAAACTGGATCTATGGTGCCTTCTCTTACTTTCCTACCTCAAAACAGGGCTGCTTTCTAATTGGAGGCAGACTTAAGCAGTGGTAGCCTCTCTTAGATGATATGAGTAATTGAAAACAGGGAGAACTTGTAAGTAAACAAAAGAAACTGCCTGGTGTCTTAAGACCCTCATTTAAAGATGTCAGCTGGTTACGCTTTGTGAAGCATGGCACTAAACATTTCATAAGACTACGCTTGGAATACTGCAATGTAAAAAAGAGGTTGAGACTCTGGAAAGAGTGCAGAGAAGAACAACGAAGATGATTAGGCGGCTGGAAGCTAAAACATAGAGAGAACGGTTGCAGAAATTGGGTATGACTAGTCTAGTGAAAAGAAGGACCAGGGGTGACATGATAGCTTTGAGGGGCTGCCACAAAGAAGAGGGAGTCACCCTTTTTTTTCCCAAAGCACCAGAAGGCAAAACAAGGAGCAATGGATGGAAACTAATCAAGGAGAAAAGCAAACCTGGAACTAAGGAGAAATTTTCCAACAGTGAGAACAGCTTGCCCTCAGAACTTGTGGGTGCTCCACCACGGGAGACTTTTAAGAAGAAACTGGACAACCATTTGTCTGAAATGGTACAGGGTCTCCTTCCTGAGAAGGGGTTGGACTAGAAGACCTCCAAGGTCCTTCAAATTCTGTTATTCATACCTGCTTAGCAAGCTGTTGTTAAGACTTCAACTAAAGTAGCTGTTTGAAAAGTGGACTGCCTTTAAAAATTAAAAGGAGCACATTTCTATTACCAGCAAAAATAGAAGAGTGCATATATCCCCTATCATAGAACCTGATTTCCATGCTATAAGTTAAAGGTAAAGATAAATGTAAAGGTTCCCCCGCACATGCGTGCTAGTCGTTTCCGACTCTAGGGGCCGGTGCTCATCTCCGTTTCAAAGCCGAAGAGCCAGCGCTTGTCCGAGGACATCTCCATGGTCATGTGGCTGGCATGACTAGACGCCAAAGGCACACGGAACGATGTTACCTTCCCACCGTAGTGGTCCCTATTTTTCTACTTGCATTTTTACGTGCTTTCGAACTGCTAGGTTGGCAGAAGCTGGGACAAGTAACAGGCGCTCACTCTGTTACGCGGAACTCGGGATTCGACCCGCCAAACTGCCGACCTTCCGATCGACAAGCTCAGCGTCCTAACCCACTGAGCCACCGCGTCCCTGCTATAAGTTATCTACTGGCAAATAATGATGCCTTTAAGCCTGCTTTTGTGCTTTCTTTCTTATTTATTTATACAAAAGCTTGAACATCCACAGCTGGGATCTACTACAAAGTAGACATCTTTCCTTCTCGCTTCTTTACTTTCAGGGGATAATTTAAAATAGAAGACCAAAGTACAAGTAGCTATTGTGGGAATCAAAGACCATTGCAAATTACCTAAAGAGTTTACTTGTTCTGTATCTCCTCCAGAGAACATGTAGATTCAAATTTAACATTTGCATGAAATCCTTGAATATTTAAAATGCATTAGGCTGTGGGAGGAGGGGTTACTGATGAGATTGCTCCACTTGTTCTTATTAATTCAAAACACTCTCCAGATGCTGGATAACACTTCTTAGTAGTGGCTGATAACCAAAACTTTGTTTGGCAAAAGGATGACCTTTACCTCTCATGCAACAATCATCTGAGAAAGTTGAAGGAAGTCAGCTTGACCGAGTCATTTTATCTACATATTTCACCAGTTAGCTTACAAAACAGATATGCTACATGTTTGCTTGGGGAGATGGCTCATCATTCAGGGACAGTGCACCCACTTTGCCAACAGTTTTATCATTGTATCTCCAGTTAAAAAACTTTAAACTGATGGGAGAGACCTTTGCCCAAGAGTCTTACTAGATTTGACAGGCCTTTAGTATCCTCATATATTCCTAGGAGGTTTGGATGGGGAGGAAGGCCTATACAGGAATGGGGCAGAACTCAGATTCAATTGGAATTTACATTTTTGCAGAGATCAAGCCTGCTGAAACACCAGGGTTAGAATCTTCTTATGCCTCTGAAGGGCCAGCAAACCACGTTTTTTATTCACCACTCCTTTCCCAGATACACAGTAGTAATGTGGGGCACAACCATTCACAGTGCGGACTTGGTTTTCTGTCTTTCATATGCTTTATTCTGTCTCTGAATGTTGAAATGCATTAGGAGCAAATTAAATGATCCAGCATTTCTCACCCTTTCATCACATGCTGTCCAAAACAATGGCCTCAGTTAATAGCAAAGAACTGGAAAGTACTTTAAAAATGTATATATTTTGGTAACCCAATTCCTGTTTTCCCAAAGTTAATACTACTTGAATTTAAGATAGTTTTAAAATACCTTAGAAGAAGCCTTCAAATGATACAAATCATTTAAAGACATCTAGTGGTAAGGAATTCTACTAACAAGTTTAGAAATAAGTCATTATGTAGGTGTATGTTTCTTCTTGAGAAGTAGAACTAGAGGGCTGAATTCTTTGACCACTGAACTAATACCATAACCAGCAATGAGGAAACAATTCAGAATCCATTATATGTAGTTTCTGATCACTTGGCTTGGTGTGTGCTGTAGCCAGGGCTTTTTTTTTCATAGAACGCCCAGAACGGAGTTCCGGCACCTTTTTTGGATGGAACCTTGTAGGGTAGGCAAGGCAGGTTGTATGACATGTGTGAGTTCCGGCACCTTTTTCTTTTACAAAAAAAGCACTGGCTGTAGCAATAGTTTTTCTGTGGCATTTTTCTTCCTCCTTGGGCTATTTACAAATAGACCTTGAAGATCACCATGAGCCCTTGCATGAATCTAGGTGGATCTCATTAATGTTGGAGACTTGATTGCCTCAGTGGCAGATATGATTGTGTTTTGTTGTCCTTGGCCACAGATACCAAAATGCTGTTCCTGCAAAACTCTGATGGCTCCCAGGGACTTCTAGAAAAACACATTACTTAGGATCTATACTGCTCATATTTTCTTTCCCAGACCTCCATTCTTTCTTATCTCTTACATGTACTCTATTCAGGCTCTCCCTTCCTCATTTTTTGTTCATGCATCTACGATAGTAAGGCAAGAAAGCTTTCCAGCAGATGATGACACAATCAGCTTTTCCAGGTGTGTTTGCATCCCTTTCCAAAGCTCCAGTCCTTTTTATTTCTATTTAATTGGCTTGTTTTAGAATAAATACCATTCATGAAACTGCCTCAGTATTTGCTGTAGATCTTGCTCCTGATGGATTTTCAAGGCTTGCATTCTGCAATCTAAGATCTGATGAAGGATCGCCGGTAAAGATTCAGATCTGTCTGATTGGAAGAAAGATATGCGATTTTGGGTGCCTCTGAATCCTCAGGATAAAAAATTGAGAGTGCTCAGCTTGAATTTTAGTGCAAACGTGGCAGTTTCCTGTCTGATGAGCAGTGAAAAAGTAAGGAAGAAAATAAAATGGGCAGCAATCCATTTCATTAGCTTAGCAAATGCATTATGTAACTGACTTTTAAGTTAATTATTTTTACAGGGGTTTTTTATTTTTATTTTTTAGTCAACTCTCCTGAAACATGGGTGATTTCACAGTTCTGTGAATTTGCCCATCAGTCAGTCTTCCTTGTGTTTGTCCACTGAAGGATCCACTTGTTTTGCACTGGCCTAATCTAGTTCTTACAGCAAAGCTTATCAATGCATGATGTGACAAGGAGGTCTGTTTATCAGCAATTTGTCACAGAAGCTTATGCTGACTAGGACTAGGAGGAAACAACTACCATGTAGTGATTTCTATGCCTGAGGGAAAAATAAAACCTGGATCTCCCCATTCCTAATCCAGCATCTTAACCACTGTACCACACTGGCTTTCAATTGAACCAACAGGAAAATGATCGTAATAGTAGATACCCTTCCTTATTTTTTGAAGAACAAGGATAATAAAATTTATTTTTTTATAAAACAAAAACCCCATAGTCCTGCTTTTCTTTAAAAAGCTGATTTGGTGCAGTGGTTAAGGTATAAGGCTAGAAATCAGGAGATCCTGAGTTCTAGTCCTGCCTTAGGCACAAAGCCAATTGGGTGACTTTGACCCAGTCATTTTCTCTGCTCTAGGAAGGAGGTAATGGCAATCCAAAAACTTGCCAAGTGGGGATGTGTCCAGGCAGTTATGAGAAGTCAACACTGACTCAAAGCCCACCCCAACCAAAGGGGGGGGGTGAGACAGTTAAAATCTATCTCTATTTTTAATGTGTTTAATTTGTATTTTTAACTGATAAAATTAGAAGGCAAAAAGTTAAAACAAAAATAGAAATAAACCAAGACTAAGAGAGAGAGAAAATAAGCTCTTTGGAATATATATTAATGCATATCTGATCTTAAGGAGAAATATAAACATTTTAGACAACTATGTTCTGCAGAAATGAAGGCATCCCATTAAGAAAATCATGTTTAACATCACTCAAAGCTCTTTATACAAAATTTGTTTCATATAATTTTAACAAAGTGAGGTAAAACTATAGATTAGTGTTATTCTTTTTATCCCTCGATATATTTTCATTAAATTTCAGAAAAAAATATTAAAATATAAAATAACAAAATGATAAAAGGGGAAGGGAATAAAAGATTAAGGTTTAAAAATAACTAAAAATTTCATACAACAAATATGTAACAAAGGTGACCTCCAAGTTTTTTCCAGTACACAGACTACCGTGCTTATTTTTGGGATAGGGCTTATATTAAGCACACACTAAAAAATCAGGCTAGGGCTTAATTTCTGGATGGGTCTTATTTTTAGGGAAAAAAGGTAATACAATATCACAGTTTCTCTAAATGTAATTAAATAATATCAGTACTTAAAGAAATCTAAAAATACTTACATTGAACATTAAAAATACTTATACTCTTAATTCAACTTTAATCTAACATATAATAAGTTATCAACTGTAAATAAATCATAACCATACATTAAAAATCCACACTATTTTTCTAATCAAATGGTTTTATGGGAAATTCTTGATGAGCATTTGAAACTGACATAAAAGAAATCTATGTCCTGCAAAGAATTCCAATGAAAGGCACCTAATTTGATTCCCATACATCTCTCAGAGATTGTAAAGGCTTTCAAGTGTACATATGCATATTATTATCCAAATATTATAAATGGCCTTGTTCAAATCTAGAGACTTTCATTATAAAAGACTATCTATCTGAAATCAATGCAGAACTTGTGATCATTTCATTTTGCAAAATACATTCCAACATGACAGGATTTCTATCCCCAGTGAAATCTCTAAGCAGTCTCGGTTTTTCCAGCTCCTTTTACTAAACACTTTTATCTTAACTCTTAAAAAAAGAAGTTATTCAAAGAACGGAAAAAGAAGAAATACCAAGAACTAAAAATTATTCCCTTTCTTTCAAAATCTAAATAAGACTTAACTACTGATTTGAGATAATAAACAATCATGTTTATGAACATTTAGAAAAAATAGGCCACCACTACCAGAGTCCAGGATACCGATTTCTCAAGAATATATCATGTCAGATTAGAGAGTTATCTCTATTGAGGAGAGAGTGTGGTAGGCCAAGGTAATGCCTCCATGTAGTATACCTTGATCTGAAGACAGCATTTCACAATGTTTTTCATGGTAATATAATCATATGGAAAAGATAAAGAAATTTGGACAAGATAACGCTCCAATCCAGTTGATTTGCAGCCTTTTGAAGTACCACACCCAAAGTGTGCCTCTAAATGACTCTGCACTATTTTTTTAGGGAGGGGGGAGGATAATAAAAGGAGCCCCCCATGGTTCCATTTTTAGCCCAACATTATTCAACAGCAGTGTAAAACTTAGAGGGCAGATTTGAAGGGATATTTGTCCAATTTGCAGATATCAAGATGTGGATAGGCTAATACATAGAACAGAAAAATCACAATTCAAAATTATTTCTACGGGCTTGACTGTAAGGTTAAATTCAACAACATAATGTTCACCTATGATCTTCTGAATCTGAATATACGTAGAATAATAGAATAACAGAGTTGGAGGGGACCTTGCAGGTCAACTAGTCCAACCCCCCACCCAAGCAGGAGACCCAACACCATTTCTGATAGCTGGCAGTCCAGTCTCTTCTTGAAAGCCTCCAGTGATGAAGCTCCCACAGCTTCTGAAGGCAAGCTGTTACATTGGTTGATGGTTCTCACTGTCAGAAAATTTCTCCAAAAGATGTTTTGTCTACATAGCTATTGGCTCCCAATCTGGGTTGTTCAATCTGGGTTTTTTGCATAATATAACAGGCTACCCATGTTATACAATCCTTACTTTACAGAGATCTTTCTGCATTAAGGAGAGCTGGCTTGGTGACATGAGGTTGATCAAGAAGTACTAATGGACCACCATCTGAATATGTGATATAGCAACTATAAAGACCAATGCAATCTTGACTGCATTAGTAGAAGCACTGCATCCAAATAATGGGAAGTAACAATTTTACAATATTGTGCCCTGGTGTGTTGTGTTAAATTTGGAGCACCACACTTAAGGGGGCAAGCAGAAACTAGACTTCAGAGGAGAGCCACCTGATGATAAGGAATGGTGACAGAAGGCCCATGAGGCATGGTTACAAAAGCTAGGTATGTTTAGCTTTATAGTTACATCTGCCATCAGAAATCAGGTTCAGCTTGAAAATTACATAAATTAAGAAAAGAAATCATTACCATGTATGGGCCCATGAATGATACAATGAGCATCGATAGGGATAAAGTGGATAAGAGGTGGATGACAAACTTCCTGAAGCTTAAATCACCTCCAATTGGTCCAGCACTCAATGACAGAACTAAAATGTATGTGCACTGATGCCTATGTTATAAAATAAGCTTAATTAAATCCAAATTTTAACTAATGCCATATGGCTAAAGTCAATACTTTTGTCTAAATAGCCATTGGCTGCAAATCTCCTGATCAGTCTGTTTTTCTCTGATGATATAACAGACTGTCCATGTGTCCAGTTGTACAACTCTTTGCTGATGGACATCTGATCTTGGAAAGGCTGTCCAGCTGAAGTCAGGTATTCAGATAAAGAACCATCAGGGGAGAGATTTGGGGCCTTTAATGTTACTTGTTATCTGGCTAGCAAGTTACACAGCAGTGACAGTCTTTCCCCCCATGATAATGTATTACAAATCTCTTTTAATGGTAATAATTAAATGCACAAATTTGCATATGTAAAATTTATTTACCCACTTGCCCTCTCTATTGGGAGATGTGTTGTCTCTCGTTAGACCATTCACAATTGACTATTCTATTAGAGAAGAAGTACAATAAAATAAAATTTATTGAGTTCCCTCATTCCTTCCTCCTCCCAGCTGCTCATGAAAGGACAACTTCATAGTCCAACTGTCTGCATATGACTCTGGTTGACGCCATGAACAGTCTCAGAAGACAACCCAGCTTATAGCAAATTAGGCGCCCAGAATCACCCCAATCAGCAGGATGGGCGGAATATAAATTTAATAAATAAAAAAATAACCTGCTTTGTTGCTCTGTTTTGTTCAGGTGTTACCATCCTGACACAGTTCAAATAATCTCAGCTATAATTTCCATCAAGTACAACCCATGTGATTAAAACATCTATGGAGAGCATGGACTATGGAAGGCTGAGGCTGTATATGTTCCTAGCTGATATAAGACATCTCCTTCCGATTCTGTGAATCACGCTTCTTCTTTCTGTCTGTTACTAACAGGCTGACTACAGATTTGTAGTCTTTGCCCAAGTCCACACATATGCTAAAATAGTCCTGGAGGTTTCAGCCAAAAATAACGTTGTGCTTTACTTGATCGGTTGCCATAAATGCTTTAAGGATAAATAGAAATCCATAATAGTGGTAGCAGAATCTGTATCCTGTTTCTGATCATTCCTCCAGTCTCTCAGGGCCAACATTTTTCAAACCTTATCGAGCTCCAACACACTTGATTCCTGAAAGCTCAGAGTTCAGAGATTTTTTTTTTAAAAAAAACAGAGCCAGAGCCAAAACCATGCCAAGAGTTTCTTTCCCCAATCTTCAGACCAACACCCTTTTTCTCCCTTCTTATACCTTTTTCTTAAAAAAAAAATCTCAAGCATTCACATCAGTAAACTCATTATGATTGTCCGCTGTTTCTCTTAATCTGCCAGGAAGAGTTTATGGCACACACACACCAAAAATCCTTAGTGTATAGTCTTCAGTCTCTTGGAACAATTAATGGGGGGGGGGCAGAGAGGGAAAATATACCATTTTGTCACTTTGCAGAAGTCACTCCTGGAAATGGTCTTATATTCTTATGCCTGACATCCATTTATTGGCTGAGCTAGTTTAGTTTTGTCCACAGCAGGAATACCTGTCCATCATGGATCTTCTAGTTCCCATTTTGCTGCTCCCAAATTGCATTGCTGAAATTCAAGAGCAAAACTGTCTGTTTTCAATGGTTTAGGTTTCTTTGGGGGGGGGAGAGAGAAGGTGAGAGGCATTTAAATGGACAGACACCATGCACATCTGTGAGTTTTAATGCACCCTTTTATACTTTACTCCCAAATTTTATGAAGCTTAAAGTTTCTTAAAGGTTAGGTGCCCCCATTGTGAGTGATGGCTTAGCAGAAAGCCTCCCTGAAAAGATATGAGAGTCTCTGTCACAAAACAGATTTGCCCATCCATATTCTATAGCAGCTCTTCAGTATTCAATCCCTTGGGCATGCCAAACCATTCTAACTAATATTCCTTACACACAAATCTATACAAGTACCCATTTTCTCTATGAAGGTCCAGAAACTATCATGTTTTGAATAAATTATAAAACAACCAGTTTGTCAGTGAGTAATGGATAAAAAAAATGTAATGGATAAAAAAAATGTTCATCACAAAAAATAATAACATTGCTAAATTAATTGAAAACAAAGCTTACAAGTTGCATTTTAAAGTGCATTTTAGTATGAACTTGTGCACCAACTTATTTCTGGCCTCAACCAACAATTGATTTTTTTAAAAAAAAAAACCAGCTATAACTTTTATCTTACAATAGAGCAGTGTTGTTTTCTGAAAGGTGAGAATGATTTTGGTGTGACTATTCTAATATAGTAGTAGATAATTTTGACACATCTCCAGTTGTCTGTCTTAATCTCGTTACTATCCCATAGAAAAATTATCTTGCATCCTGTGAAGCATGGATTAGGAAATAATCTGTGTCATATATTACAGGTTTTACTTCCTATTATAATATCAAATTGTGATGATGGCTTTAATTAATATTTTCCTTTTTCTTAAAAGATACTATGCCTACTGGAGCCTGATTCTGTGGAATTACTATGGGTTTGTGTCTATCTGCTGCAATCAATTGCCAGATGGAAAGATGAAGTAGATTTTCCCAAGGTACTGTTATGGTTACAAAAGACTTGCTGCACTTGTCCTGTTTGGCCAGAGAGTGTCTCTGCTCCATTTTCTGTGCCACTGATGGATGTATTGCCTCTCCTGTTTTTAATCTATTATCTCAAGATTCCCTAGTTGTCTATATTTCCAATGGGATAAGTTATTAGCTGCTTTGTATAGTAGAGATGATAGTACAGTCCTATGTTTTTTTTAAGATAAATTTCAGTACAAGGTTATTGCTGACATAATGCAATAACTGATTAAGCAGGATTGCTTAAATTATATCGCTAATCTGTTAATAACTCTGGCTATAGTCGTTCAGTGTTACCGTCAAAGCATAACTCAGAAGAAGAAGGTGAAGAGTTCCTTCAAAAAATAAGGAACAGAATAGCTCAGATGCAACAGAACTGGCTCCCTGTATTTCAAAGTAAGTGGATAAAGGAGAATATTCTGTCTGGAATCTAAAATCATTTAACTGCCTCTCTGAATGTAGGTTTGTGTAGTCATTTGGAAACCTGCCCTACTCACTTGTAACTCAGTACATAAATGTCTGCAGAAGGTTCTGCTTTCCTCAGAATATGTTGACTTCCAAAGAAGCTAAATTTGAATATTTCTACATTTTAAATCCCATCGGAAAAGAAGGAATTGTCAAGGATGGGAATGGGCTCAGTGGGGATGTTAGACATCATGATTCAAACCTAGGATTCAAAATTTCACTTCTCTGCTGATTTTAGCTATAAACAATTTATTTCTTTTCTCCAGAATTCTTGACATACTCAAATTTTCCTACTTATGCTAGATTCAAATTACGGAAGTCAGAAATGTTTTTCCCATGCAGGAAGTTCCTGTTATTTTTACAGATGTATTTTTACAATTCCTAAAGCTGTGTAGGACAAAATAAAAATAAAGACTATGAAAACAACAAAACTCTCCCAGGATTAATCAGAAAACTATATTTTCTGAAAGGATAAAGTTAAAGGTACATATTTAAACATTTGATAATAAAATTACTGACTGCCAGTCTAATGGGAACTAAACAGTGAATTTGGTAGACACCTGTTGAAAGAAGCTTCCATCAGGAAGAATTGCCAGTGAGAAGATCTTGCTTCGTGGAGAAGAAAATCCTACACCTGTTAGAGAAGAACTTCAGAAACAGACTTCAGCAGCATTTCAATAGATGCATTGTATGTTGTGTTGTGCTGTGTGGTATGGTGCAAAAAGTATCATTTAGGAAAAACATTCCTAAAGAGATGTTAATATATCATTAACAAAGTCTAAAATTACCAACCTGAATTTGACCTGGTAATATTTACATAGAATCTAGGAAATTACTTGCAGAGAGACAAAGAGACTGCATACAGATTCAAACATAAGGAACAATAACTGGATAATGTTTTTCCCAATAGGAATCCCATATATTCAAAAATGCAAGAGCTCAATTTGAACTAAAAGAAAATTGCAATATTGCAAGTATTGTAATGACAAGCAAAGTCACCTCAAGCTAAAACTCTGGCAAAATACCATCTTGCTCACCAGTCTAAAATGTCAGGATGAGCTTCATCTCTCTGAATTCCTCAGTTTGGTAGCAATTCCACTAAGAATATCTTCTGTTAGAGTTAAAGCGCATTATGAATTTGGTTAATTGTATATTATGTATAATTTTTATTTAGAATATGATTATTGTAACTATAATCCTGTATTTAGCTCTGGGAAGTGGGGGGGTTTGGGGTGGGAGGGATTTGGGGATATATTGTAAAAAATTTTTTTTGTAAAACTCTTTAATAAAAAAAACGAATATCTTCTGTTATCATTGATTATATTACCTATGAAGGTAGAAGGTTGAGTAATTCTTCCATTCATGACTGGCAGTGGAGAGCAAGTTAATGAAGAGACAGTTTGCAGATCACCTATCCCCAAACTAACATATTTGTAACCAGTCCCTGGAACAGGACCTGGAAATGAAAAAGATGCAAGCACAAATGAAGTAGGTGCAATATGAACTCAATATCCAATATTCTGACCATGTTGTTTTTCATTGAATGCAATATTGAAATGTTCATTAAGGCAAGGTCAACATATAGTATGTGTCATGAAGTTTATCTTAAAGTAGGTGAGAGAGAGAGAGAGAGAGGGAGAGAGAGAGAGAGAGAGAGAGAGAGAGAGAGAGAGAGAGAGAGAGAGAGAGAACAGAGAGCGCTGATAGCAGCTTTTCAGAATAACACAATTTATTAAAAGGCATAAGCTTTTATGAATTATAACTTACTTTGTCATTTGCATGGAATGGCTAAATTGATATGGGATTTAATTTGGGATGAAGTGAAGAAGGAAAAGAAGGTAGGGAATGCAGATTACATATGGAACAAACTACAAGTGCCTCTTGATTTAGGAATTGAACTGTAAAGTGTTGAAACCAATTGTGTTTGTTGAGACATTCTGAAGTTATCTGAAAACATTTGATGTATATGAGTTCAATAGTTTCTTGCCTTGTTGTGCTGATGACTTTCCTAAAATGGTTACTTTGAAATCTTTAATGGAGAGTGGAAAATTTGTAGAATAGAGCATCTTGGGAGGTTAAAACATTCTGCTATTACTTTGTTCTTGCTTTGAATCCTGAAGTCAATTAATATTTTTATAATGTTTGGCCTGTTTGTCTACATAGAACCCAGAAGGCCACTGTTAGCAAATAATGGGATATATCACATGAGAAGAAGAGCATGTAAGGACATCTCTAATCTTCTGTTGGATGGTACAGTGGTACAAATGTGAAGGCTGAGTAGACATCTAGGTTTGATACAGGTTCTTATTTCCATCATTGTTCTGTTGTTTCTTCTTGTTTCTGACAATCTGCTTCACATTGGGTGTTTGTATGCAAAAACGGGGCTGAGAAAGTGCAGTGTCACTGTTCAGTATGAGTTATGTAGTTTATCATTAAAACATTAGAGTCATTTGAGCAGTAGATGTTAGCCAGTGGTTTCTTGTTATTCTGCTTTTATAGTCTGCATTTTAATAATTACTCCCTGAGAATTTATTGCTTTTATTGGTTTATCTATTGATCTCACTGACTCTATAGTACAGTCTCCTGAGTGCCTGGGTTAACTGCCTCAGATGAGCAGTTCTTTCAAGTGGGCCAGTATGAATGCAGTGTAGTGTAAAGCCTAATCACTGACAACAGATTTGTTTGGTATAGACAATAGATTTGATTTCTAGCTGTAATATGCATGACAATCTGTAGTTTTCCTGCATTACATGGTGTTCATTTGTCCATTGTATAGTTCTACCAAGACATCAGTTCAGTGGACCTGTTTTGTAGATAGCTGAGGCCACATTGGGTCTAGATGATGAAAATGTCAATAATGAAAGGAGTGGCTTCAGGGGTAAGAATAGCGAAACCATTGTTCTAGGTCAGCTATGAAGATATTGGCATACTTCGGAACACTGAGTGTGCCTGTGGTTGTGTGATCATTTTGTAAGTGTATGTTGATGTCAAAGGCAAGCTAGTTATGAGTAAGTTCAAAGTTACACCATCTGATAGGAAGGTGTGTTGTGTGGCAAGTGACAATGTTCCTGATGGTTTGAAGGCTATGTTTGTGGAAGATGTTAGTGGACAGTGCCTCAACATCTAATGTAGCTAAAATAGAGTTATTAGGGAATCCACTAATGAATTTCATATTTCTTCAAAAGTCTATGTCTCCCTCCCTATCTGGGAGTGCTGGGAGAACAGATCCCACATAAGCTGATATTGTAGTTCTATCAGTTCCAATGTCTAAGACAATAAGATGACCCAGATTATCTTGTTTGTATATTTTGGGATAAAAATGCCTAGCAGGGGCCCTTGGAGCTTTTCAATATAGATGTAGTCTTACACGTAGTTGGGATTTATTTTCATTTCATTGTAGAGTTCTTTGTGATGTGTTGCTATGGGATCTGAGGACGGATCTTGGAAGAGATGCCCCTTGGCTTCTTCAATGTATTCTATCATAATGCCCACTCCATCAGTTTGTTTGATTATGACATTGATGTTATTCTCGAGGCCTTGCATAGCATCTTGTTCTGTCTTGTTAAAATTGTTGCATAATTGGATTTTTTAATTAATAATTGTGGTTTGCATTTGTTGGTGGAAGCATTCAATATACAAATCCAACTTCTGTTCTTCCTTTCCCATGCCTCATCTCAATGTAATTTAGCCACTCTATACATCTATGTGTGTGTGTGTGTGTATGTGTGTGTTGTGATACAAGTAGTCCCTGACTTACGACTATAATCAAGCCCAGAATTTATGTCGGTAAGTGAGAAATTTGTTACGTGAATTTTGACCCATTTTATGACTTTTCTTACCACACTTGCCCATTTTGTAACTGTTCTGGAATTATTGCAGTTGTTAAATTAGCAACATGGTTGTTAGTGAATCTGGCTTCCCCATTTGACTTTGCTTGTCAGAAGGTCACAAAAGATGGTCATATGACCCCAGGACAATGCAACCATCATAAATATGAATCAGTTGTCAAGCATTCAAATGTAAATTATATGACCCTGGGGATGCTGCAATGGCATAAGGGTGAAAAATGGTTATAAGTTTTTGCAGTGCCATTGTAAGTTTGAACAGTCACTAAATGAACTTTTATAAGTCGAGGGCTACCCATATACATATGGTGGAAAATGAAATAGAAAAAAGTGCAAAAGTGCAGCAAAAACTCTTGAGCCCATCCTGCATGTGCCATAGTTATAAACTCCTTCCACCAATCTCAAATTGGTGCAAATCACTTCCTAGCACTGTACCACCTAAAATGAATTCAACCTAAAAACTCCTGCTTGTAGGTAGACTCTAACATGGGACAAAAGGGGAACCTGTCTATCCTCACCACTGAGAGACAGACCACTGATGCACTACTTCAAAGGTAAAGGTTCCCCCGCACATGCATGCTAGTCGTTTCCAACTCTAGGGGCCGGTGTTCATCTCCGTTTCAAAGCCGAAGAGCCAGCGCTTGTCCGAGGAAGTGTCCGTGGTCATGTGGCCGGCATGACTAGATGCCAAAGGCGCATGGAACGCTGTTACCTTCCCACCATAAAGGTCCCTACTTTTCTACTTGCATTTTTATGTGCTTTCGAACTGCTAGGTCGGCAGGAGCTGGGACAAGTAACAGGTGCTCACTCTGTTATGCGGCACTCGGGATTCAACCCGCCAAACTGCTGACCTTCTGATCGACAAGCTCAGCGTCCTAACCCACTGAGCCACCACGTCCCTGATGCACTACTTACCACTGCAGTAAAAGATTGGAATGGCCTGTCAGTTTGCCCTTCCTTCAGAGGGAACAACAAGAAAGAGCATTGTTAGACTCACTTTAGAAAGTTATTACAGGACACATAAAGCCTTTGGCTTGCATGGCTTACTGGAGATTGTGGTGAGTTGGAGGGCAGAGTATTTCACAATCCAGGCGAGCAAATGCATTGTTAACATTTCCTTCTTTGCCTCTTCCTGCCATCACTGGTCTTGTGTTCTTGCTCAGAGCATACAGGGCACATGTTAACTGATATTTTTATTTTAGCTTGCACATGCAGAAAAATGCAGAGATTTTTGTGGTTGGGATGTTTTCATGAGTGAGACAGACACTGCCAGTTTGGAAAATACTTTTTCCCTTCTTTGCTTTCTCCCTTTCATGTTATTTTGCTTGGGCTGCTACTCTTCCTGAACAATTCACCTGCCCCTCTCTCTAGGGTAGAGATATTACCGATAAATATAAAACTCCAAAGCATCAGCAAGCAACTCTAGGTTTCTAAACAATGATAGGCGTTTAGAGGAGAGAATCTGGAAGGTAACCTTGAACTCCTGTGCCTCAGGTCTTTCAGATGCTGTTGAAATGTGTTATAACTCTCCCCCCCACACACACACAACATTTAAGCAATGTTTTGATTAAGGCCTGCCTTATTTCTCTTCCCTAATGGCTCTAATGAACAGTACACTAAAGTAACAAGGATTTCCATCACCTCTATCTAAGCAAGCATGTTTAAGAGTGAAAATGTTTTTTAAATTTTAATTATGTTGTACAATTGCTGGACTTCGTTCCAGGGTCTGGAACAGGTTTGTCAACCCAGGATCGGAGAAAGCTGTGGGGTTCATCAGCTAACTAGGGTTGATGAGAGTTGTTGTCTAACCCACTTAACATGAGTTCTCAAAGAGATGTGGAACCTGGTTCAATAATGCATGAAATGCTGGAACAACTTAACCAATCTCTTTGGAGATTCTCAGTCATCCAGGTCATGGTTTTTCCCAAAGATGCTTTTTTTTCCAAAAAAAAAAGAAGCTTCTTGGATGAGAAGTGAAACATTTTCAATTAAAAAACAAAGTCCGGGTGTCTTTTTGAAAACTTAACCAACTTAACCAATCTGAATGAAAAATGGAAGCAGAATCAAAGTGAAAAAGCCCAAATGATTAAAAGCTCCATTAAATCTGGGATGCAAAAATCAGGAAAACCAGTTGGCTGCAGAACGATAAAGAAAACTTCAATCCACTATTACCATGTATTGATTCCCTGGATTTTTGCAGCCCAGATCTGATGGGTAATGGTGATAGAAATCCTTCTTGGAACAAAACTGCCTATGTTCAGCAGATACCATTTCTAGTAGTACTACGAGTCCTATATAGTAACAAATACAGAATGGACAAGACCAATCAATAGGGATATAGGAAAGAGATCTTATTCCAAGAACAACAGAAAATATTTATGCCTGGTTTCATAGTTGGCTAGTCACAAAGATGAAAACGTGATGACACACTGTGGTGACATCATAACACAAATGCCACTCTTTCATACTTGCATTCCAACATCAGACCCAAATATGTCCAGTACAGGACTTGTATTGTAATGCATGATTCATCCTGTGCCTCTCTCTGATTTCTCAAAGAACTCCTCCGGCATGCCA
This sequence comes from Vipera ursinii, assembly GCF_947247035.1. NCBI lineage: Eukaryota > Metazoa > Chordata > Lepidosauria > Squamata > Viperidae > Vipera > Vipera ursinii. The sequence continues at coordinate 105,468,436 of NC_139512.1, read as the reverse complement.
AACTCAGCTGCTGGCCACCATATATTTCCTTGATGTGTTTCTGCTCATAAGAAAGATCTTACGTGTATAAGTTACTCATAACTTCTGATTTGTGGGCAAACATTCCACCAGGCCACAAAATGAGTGTACCTCTGTCTACTATGGCCATATTCATATTCTCCATAAATATGATAAATAAATTTGCAATTGGCTTGTGGTTATTTCAGTTGACCAAAAACACACCTAATTAAATCAGTGTTTCTTCTGGATGACCAGTAGGAAAGTATGGAGAATAGTGTTTGGTCAATAGCCCATCTCTTGAGCCATTGTAGGTTCCAGTTTAACAAAGATTCTTTCACCCCCATTCAGTGTAAAAAAATAATAAATGTCTATGTTGCTGCAATGGAAGCTACTGGAACAAAAATGAAACATCCAACTTATCTTATTACTGTTCCTTTACTGAATTTAACAGTTTCTAAAGATAAAAAGTGGCTTATTAGGATCCAGGATTTTTTGTGGGGAGGGGGGAATACATTGTTTAAAAGCACAGAAAAACTTTGGCATTGCAAAAAAAAACCCAAACAGTTTTGTCCCAGTTGCAGGAAAATCGTGAGGAATCAGAAAATCAAAAAGAAGCAATTATGTAATTTTACATTTCTGAGGATGGACCTGAACAGGTACCAAGCCATTCTGTGGAGATGCCCTAACTTTCCCAAGGCTGAAAAGCAGCTAAGTTGGCACTTCTGTAATTAAGAAGGTAGTTTCTGCCATCTGTAGGAATGAATCCAAGAGTAGGGTCCTTAATGAGGGCCCATCATTCCACCTCAAGATTTCTAGAAGTACTTTGCTGCTCATAATTGTATATTTTGGGAAGTCTTCCTCCAAAGGAGGGGAACAGAACACTGGTGGATAAATCCATTGAAGCACACATATCGGGTTTTTTTACTCTGTCTTTCTGGCTTGTAACTCCCCCTTACTGATGCACATTCAACCTTTAGGAGGCCCTGAATAACCCTGCAGCGTTAGGGGTTTGTTCTGCAAAAGTTAAACATGATCTCTACTGGGCTGTGCTGTTGGGTCACTTAATTGTATGCAGGTTTCAAAATATCCCTCAGAGGCATTCTGCTGAGCCTATTGTAAGACATGCAGATGTTTATTACTTCCAGCGTTGACTCTGCAGTCTCTTAAACTCAAGCCTCCCCATCTGAGCTCTCTAATCCCCTTTTAAACAATATGAGTGGGCTGCAAAATCTCTTCACATATGTATCTAAGTGCACGCGCTTAATCTTTCCTGTTTTCTTGATCTCTTATAAAAATAGCAATTTCCTAACAAACTGACACTTCTACTTCTTGTACCTAGAGAAACTGATTTAACAGCTGGCCCGTTTTTAAAGAAAAGATTATGAAGTACAGTGTTCATTCAACTCCTCCATCCCTCTCTCAAAAATAATAATAATCATGTGAATCTGTGTTATTTATTTCCAAAGACAAACCTGGCTTGGAGTGAATTCTGGATGAAGGTTTAGGTCTATTCTTGTGTATTCACAAAACCACGTGTCCACGCACGACACACATGCATTTTTTGTAAGAAATGGGAGCCACTTTTCCTTTGGGTGGCTTTTTCCCACTTGGCCAAAGCTACAAGTGGACTGAAAGATCTATTTGGAACGCATATTAAGACAGCCATGCATGTGAACATTTTGATCACTAATATCTGCCTGCATCCTAAAGTATATTTGTATGCCTATGGTCCATCAGTGCCTTTTTTCTCATTCCACTCATTCCTCCTGTCCCACTTACTAAGCCTACTGCATGCTCATTACACATCCTTTACAACTATTAGTGAAGCCTAAATATGTTTTGTGGTACATTAATAGATCTAAATGAAATGGGATGAAAGCATTTTGGAAAACAAGGGCCACCAATCTTCCTGGGTCTTATTTTTTATATTTTTACTACCTGTTTTCAACTATTCAACATTCATTTGTTTTCTATACGCTACTAAAGGTTCGTACTTATGTTCTCCCTAATCCCAGCAATATATGTACCATTTTTATGCTGCTGCCTTAGTCTCATCCCCAGCACTCAGCTAAGGCAACTTAAAGTCATCTAGCTGTTTACATTTTTTTTAAAAGTGTTCTCCATCTTCTTCTGGACTGATAGTTTTGGCCATGGGTTATCTAATGCAATGCCCCCCCAACCTTTTGGGCACCAGGGACCAGTTCCATGGAGAAAGGTTTTTCTGCATACTGGAAGGGGCATGGTTTCGTGTGCTGCCTGCATCCCATGGATGGGGCTTCACTTGTTTGCGCATCCTGGTTTTTGGCATGCCACAGCCCAATACCAGTCCACAGACCGGGGGTTGGGGACCCTGGATCTAATGTGTTTCATTAACAGTGTGGTTACTGAGACAATCATGGAAGAGATTTTATTGGCATCTTTGGGCTTCTATAGATGCACCTTTCTCCTCTGGCACTTCCTTCCATAAAGGCTTAGATTGTGAGAAAAAGCAGGTGCCTGATTTTCACAGAGACATAAATGTTAATACCCATGTAATACCTTACTGCTGCTTTCTGCAGCTTGTTTTCCCCCAAGCATTATGTGGACAGGCTAGACACGCATATTTAGTGGTCTTTTGAAAAAACATCAAACCTATGTTTAATGATCAGCGTAGTACTGAAGATTGAATTAAACCAATAGTCAGATTGTGTCACATGTACATTGCTGGTTCTTTCATCAATGAATTACAAATTCTCTGTCTCCTCTGCCAACAAAGGGATTTAACCATACTTTTTAACCATTTTTACTACTTTGATGGGATAGTGGCATTGTTTCAACACTATTTGGCACTATTTCATGGGTTACTTCCAGGCAGTGCAGCTAAAATCACTCACTAAGCACAATTACACTTTTGCAGCACTGTGGAGCTTTCTTGTTACCAGTTGTTCTCTTCTGCTTCACACTATACTCTTCTTCCATACCTGTGTCATGTCAGTGAGGTCACTTTGGGACACAGAGTGAATGCTCTTATAGAAGAGTTCTAGACCTCTGTTTAGAAATAGCCTGAATAGTCATAGGTACAGAACACAACTGTAAGCCAGGCACTGTGACATGTAGCTAACCTTACAGGAACAAACACCCACTTACATTTACTCATCCCACTCCCTCTTAGGGAGATCGATTGGTGGCTGTTTTCCCAGTGACAGACTATGCTTGGTTTGGGGAGTGGAGACAAACTTGAGAGAATCCAAAAAGTTGCACATCAGAACAGGAAGATCAGTAATCAGAATTAGGCTTGTATTTGGGCAGTATGTTCATGTCTTTCACAATAATGATTGACAGACTCATCTGGTCATTGCAGTAGTGGTACAACATCTATCTCATTAGTGCCTTATGGCCCTGGCTGGTTGATGCTATGAGTTATTAATACAAATATTCTCTGACATAATCAGGATCCCCACTAGTAACATTAGTATCTCTGACACCTCTCCAATCACTCTTGTGCTGACATTAAAGTAATGGGGACAAGTTTCACATTGGCAAAGTGATGGCTGGATGACATTAGAAGTTGCTATAATTGGGGAACTAGGAAAAAATGTCCATGAAATTCTCATAGACTGGAAACTAATATTTTGCCAGATTTTTTGTTTGTTTTTAGTTAGTTATGAGGTAATCAATTAAGTGTCCTTTGGTATCATTTCTACTGCCATTCTCCTGGCATCTCATGCCATAATAACATCTTCAAAGGAAAATAACGCAAGAGAATCCCTGTCATAGATATTTTTCAGATTGCAAATCACAAACTTCCAGGGATATGGCAGAATGATGACAAATCCTTGCTGTGCTCAGTTTTCCTCCCCAATTCTTCAAAAGCAGTTTATAGTTATCTTTACTATTCCTGAATGCTAATAAAGCCAGAACCAGTTGTGACTCAATCACTGTCCTAGTCAACTGCAGTTAGTTAATTAGAGAATACAAAAAATGGCATTAAATCAGTGCCTCATCCCTCTAACTCCACTTTATAATTTCATGCTGAGTTGCTATAGGAGATGGTTGTGAAACAGCTCTAAGGCCTTATACTACGGATGCATCTCAAAGTCATGTGAAATAGTACTTGGGAAAATCCTTTGATGGCTGAGCCAACACAGTTGAGGAATAAAGGAAAAAGATGACATAAAAGCTCCTGTCAATGGGAGCCCAGTCAGCCAAAAGATCTCCAGAGCTTTAATGTTCTGAAAAGGAAATTGTTTCAGCTGTGATTTGAGATGCAAATCCAATCAATGAGCAGAGATTATAGCATAGGATCACACAGGGTGGTGCCATGTGTTAAGTGGTGCAAAAACTATGCCCTGAAGTACCCAGTGCAAATTATCAGCACCCTCTACCACCTTACAGTGAAAGTTCAAAAATGCCACTGGAACTAATTCTCAAATACTCTAAGAATCAGATAGGCCAATAGAATCTGTTTTTCCTGAAGGCAAAATTAGAAGGCAAAAGTTAGCAAATAATTCTTTCCTAATTTGCTAAATAATTGGCACTTCTTTCTAGTATCTTTTTTCTGTACATCTTTTAACAACACATCAGTGCTAGCAACACTGACATTGGTGGTGGATCCTAAGTACAGTATTGTTCTTATTCCCAAAGAAGTGTGCACAGAATCACTGACCAACCTGCTGACATAGCAGAGTTCTGTGATGAGAACGACCGCTTCTTCTACCCTTTTAAAGCAGGGTGGGAAAGTTGAACTGGTTCAGATTTCAGCTGCACCCCACCTGATCCACATCTGTGCAAACCTTGCATGTGGACAGGCACCAGACTTACAGCACTTTTGCTTCCCACCTGTTCTGCCTTTCCTTACTCACCCCAAGTCAGAGGACCCCAACCTTTTGGGCACTAGGGACCAGTTCCATAGACAAAGGTTTTTCCACGGAACGGAGAGTGCATGGTTTTATGTGCTGCCTGCATCCCATGGATGGGGCTTTGCTTGTTTGTGTGGACTGGTTGCTGGCATACCGCAGCCCCGTACTGGTTCATGGACCAAGGTTGGGGATCCCTGCCCCAGGTCATGTGCTCTAGGAGCTGATGAGGTCAGCACATACAGGGTTGGGTGTGCGTTATGCTGTTCATTCTCTTACACCTGACTGGCACTTCCAGGAGACTTACGAAAGCAGCCTGAACTTTATAACTTTCGTAAATATCTGTAAATGCCAAGACCTTGTGTCCACAAACAGTTCACAGGAAGTGTGTTAAAATGCCAAGCATGACTGAAGACAAGGCACTTAAGCAGCTGAAATGCTTTTAGAGCCTGATGGTAAGGTTCATATCTTCATCATTAATATTGTTACTATTTAGTGAATCCCGGCTCTTATTATGCAACAGGAGTCACTTGTGCAGCAGATAGTTAATGAATTCATAAAAATAAACTTTTGCTCAGGAAATCACTGACCTCTATCTCTGAGAGCTGACCTTCTCAGTCATATTTTCTTTAGAAGCTTGTGACTTTTTTCCTTAGAGACGTAAGGCCTGAGGGCCCATTTATGACGGCAATAGTTGTGTTGAGATAGGGAGTGAGCCAATAGTCATATCCATTATGTATGATTGGTCACCCAGTCAGCCAGATGTTTAGACTGGTTTTGGCATTTTTATTCACCTATCAAGTCCTTCCCAAGATAGCCAGAAGTTGTTTGATGGTGTTACAGATATAAACTCTTTTGCAATTGACTGATGATGATTTTGTCAATGGTGTTGCACTGAAGTGGTGCTGCAGATGTTTTGGGATTGCACCCAAGGGACCTATTATTATCACTATTCTTGTTTTCTTATTATTATATTAGCTTTAGTGTAGCTACTCTCTTTAGTGCACTCTGGGCAGCTTACAAAATGTAATACTGAATTAGAATAATTTAAATAATATACACCTACTAAAACTAAAACATCCTGGAACAAAAGCATTAAAACAAAGTATGACAGACACACACAGAGAGACACACAAAATACATTAAGCACCAGATCTGGGATCAAAGTAGGTTTTAGGGGGTTTTCAGAACCTCAGGAGAACAAATGCCTTCCATATCTCTACGGAATGCTGTTCCAGAAGATGAGAGCCTAGACAGAATGGCAGGTTCATAAGATGAACCTGTTTAATAGAAGGGACCTGAAGCTCACCAACTCTGCCTGAATGTACTGGGTGGACAGAAACAATGGGGAAAAGCTGATCCTCCAGATAAAGGGAGGCTACCTGAAACAGAAATAAACCATGTTTGAAAAGAATCTAACCTTTTTTGCAGGCTTGCTCAGCAAATAATTTTTTCTAATGATCTAGATCAGGAGTCCCCAACCCTAGGTCCATGGACCAGTACTGGGCCGCAGCATGCCAGCAACTGGTCCACACAAACAAGGAAAGCCCCATCCACATGATGCAGGCAGCACACAAAAACACACACCCTCCGGTCCATGGAAAAACCTCTCTTCACGTAACCGGTCCCTGGTGCCCAAAAGGTTGGGGACCTCTGATGTAGATGAATTATATACTTAGGCACTCAGTCTTATGAAGTATATCCACTCTGTGCAAACAGGTGCATGGAAGTCCCATAGCATGCTATAGTGGTCTAAAACAATGATGCAACAAAGATCAGGAGCCGATCAAAATATGGATGATGTGACATTACCAAGGGTCAGGAAGTGCACTTCTAAATCTGAGAACTGCTGAAGAAGAACTAGACCTGTCTTTTACATTGTTACAATATGTTCCCTGACAAAACTAAAGAAAACAAGTTGGTCAGTTTCCCGTAGGAGACAAAAAGAAACCCTAAATGTGTGAAGGCTGTGTGTAGAGTATAAATGTTTCTCCATTTCATAGTTGCCATTTTAGTTTCTTCTTTTCACCTACTATTTCTTTTGCTATCTTTTCATACAGGGAAATCTTTATGGAATTAGAGAATCAGAGTGCTACAACACAACTTCAGCAACTGTTTGGTAATTTAGATAACCTTTCTAATTACATTGATTGAGAAAATTGATCAGCACTGTGAATCTCCAATTAATCACACTAGCACTAGAAAATATATTAAAGTGACAATTATATTCAAGGATTGACTAAACAAGACAGTGCAGTTTTTGTATAGCACCGTATACTGTTGTCTCCTATAGAGATTGCGCCCACTTGAACACAATCCTGAGAGGGAGGGAATATTTATATTTTTCCCTTCCCAAGAACGATGGAAAATTCAGACAATCATCAGCCAGGAACATAATGGATAGTGAACATTATACTTTGGGAAATTTTTCTTTTGAAATTGAGATTAATTTTAGGACTCAGAGATATTGGAGGTTCTTGAATTTTGAAGAAATTTTGAAAGCTTTAAAGAATGCTGAGCTTTTGTGTTGCCAGCATGATACAGAGTATGTGTATTTGTTCTTGGTGTGGGGAAAATATGTGCACATTTCAAGGAGGTTGTGATGCTGTAAGCAAGGTGATAATGGCAGGGGTTCAGGAAGAGAACATCTCATCAGTCAGTTTCTAAAACTTTCTTAGTGATTCACGAAACTGTGGGAACCAATCCTTGGGCGAAAGAAGCTGTTGAGTCTTCTGATCAGGTTGGATCCTTGAATGATATGCTTGAGAAGTAAAAAGACTCACATCACCCAAAACCATTTCATATTCAAGGTGGAGCAATGTGATTGGTGGCATAAGCTTTGGACTGTGTTAAGGAGCTTCACATAATGAAGAAAGCTATTCTTGAGAAGAAACAGAATTTCAAGAATGGGGGCACTTGCAAGGAGATTAGATTGTGACTTGCAACAGGGCATATCATGTAACCTCCACCTAGTGGGGCAACTGAAGCACTTTTTATTTTCCATAATAGATATAGGGAAATCAAACTCAGCATCTTCACAAATGATTACTTTGGAGGAAGAGTCAGGATAGAGCAATAGCCTTCAACTGCTGAAGACTGAGGTTATTTACAAACCAAAAGAAACAGAAACATCCATAGGACCTGCATAGAGCAGAACATAGATATTGATTTTTTTTTCCACACACACCCTCTCTCTCACCTTACCTCTGTCTTATCTACTTTGTGGGATATTCTTTTTTAAAAAAAATGTTTATCAAACAAACATTAAGTCAATAGCAGTTTACATCACATTGCGAGGAGGAAATAAGGTTGTCCCATTACATATAAGAAAGCAACCACCAAGAAAGGAAAAAAATACTGCATATAACAAGTAATAAAGTTCAACTAATAGCTCTTTTTGACATCCAATTGTACCATTGACTCCAAGACAAATAATAATCTGTGTCCCCTCGTCCCCTTAACATCATAGTGAGCCGATCTGATTCCGCACAGTTCATTATTTTCTGAATTACTATTTGGTCGGGTGGGCTAACATCCATCTTCCAATATTGGGCCCACGCCAATCTTGCAGCAGTGGTTATATGTAACAACAGGTACCACGCAGTTCTGTTTATTTTTCGTGGTCTTATTACTTTGTGGGATATTCTTGTTACAGGTTGATATGGATAAATAGTAATCAGCTTCAGTACTTCTCTTTCTTGATTAATCAGTGTTTTGTACCATTGCGAATATTAATGGATGGTCTTTTGGTTGTGTGGTAACTTGTTCGGTCTTGAAGTTCCCCAGGATTATGCCAATTTTTTTCTCCACCCACATTGGGAATTTGACCTTGCACAACAAACTTCTGCTTCTCTCTGAATCCACAAGCACTGGGATGTCTTATAGAACAGGAAAATGAAGCATGAATCAAAGTGCAACTGGACCATTCAGACTTTTTGGCACTTTCCCATGAAACAGCAACCATAGATCAATAACATTTGTAGGACTCTCTTTTACAATTTAGCCCTACTGCTGAGGAAGTAATACAACTGATGATTCATCCAAATTGTGATAATAGTGGGAATACAAGTAATTGCACCATGAGTTACTGTTGGAGTGTATTGGGGGAATAGACACTGGCCAATAAAACAATTCAGAAGAATGTACTGTTGTTGTTACTATGAATATGCAGGAAACAGAAATTTGTTGGTCTCATAATAGTGATGTGGGGAAGGTTTATAGACTGCCGTAGAATATTCTATGCAACATGTAAAAGGTATAGGTCACTATTCAACATACATTTCATTGGAACATAAATTAGTGTGCAAAATCACAGTTGTGTTTGACAATTGGGTATTCAGAACAGAAGGGTTGGCATGACTATTGGAAGGCAGCTTTGGACATACAGAAACCAAAGACTAGCTGAAGCAAAGAGCCTTCATCTTTGAATTGAATGGAATTTAAGTTCTCTCAAAGTTTACCCAGCAAATAATTTTTTTATGGATCATAAAATCCTCTCGCCCCTTCTGTTCAACATCTACATGAAACCGCTGGGTGAGATCATTCGTGGTTTTGGAGTTGGGTATCATCAGTATGCTGATGATACCCAACTTTTCATTTCGACCCCAAACCACCCCAGTGATGCCCTCGACGTGATGTCCCGGTGCCTGGAGGCGGTCCGGGTCTGGATGGGGAGGAACAGGCTTCGTCTCAACCCCGACAAGACGGAGTGGCTGTGCGTACCGGCATCCCGGGATATTCAGGATATCCCACCCCTCATTATGGGGGGTGAGTCATTACCTCCTGTAGATAGGGCTCGCAACTTGGGAGTCCTCCTAGATTCACAGCTCTCTTTAGAAGACCATATTGTAGCTGTAACTAGGGGGGCATTCGCCCAGGTTCGCCTGGTGCGCCAGTTGCGGTCCTATCTAGACCGGGATGCCTTGCGCACGGTCACTCATGCGCTCGTGACCTCTCGTCTTGATTACTGCAACGCTCTCTACATGGGGCTACCCTTGAAGACCACTCGGAGGCTCCAGCTGGCACAGAATACAGCCGCGAGAGTTGTGTCGGGGGTCTCCCGATACTCCCGTGTTACACCTTTGCTCCGTGAGCTGCATTGGTTGCCAGTTGTCTTCCGGGTGAGGTTCAAGGTGTTGGTAATGACCTACAAAGCCCTCCATGGCATGGGTCCAGAATACCTTGGGGAGCACCTGCAGCCGGTGTCAACTTCCCTCCGCCCAGTACGCTCCCACAGAGAGGGCCTCCTCAGGGTGCCGCCGGTCAAAGAATGTCGACTGGTGGCCCCCAGGGGGAGAGCGTTCTCTGTGGGTGCACCGGACTTATGGAACCATCTTCCGGTAGAGCTCCGGATGGCGCCCGACCTCCGCTTCTTCCGGCGCGACCTTAAAACCCATCTCTTTAAGGAAGCGGGCCTGGCCTGATGGGATGGGGTGGGTTTGCTATTATGACTTTAATTTTAAATTTGTACTATGGGCATTGTTTAATCATGTTTTAATAATTTTAACTTTTGTATTTGTCTTTTACGTATTGCCCTGTTAACCGCCCTGAGTCTCTTGAGAGAAGGGCGGTATATAAATTAAATAAATAAATAAATAAATAAATAAATATTGTATATGGAGCTTAATGAACTGTATGATGAATGTAGTCTACTGTAGTCTGCACTGTCCATCTGAATGCATAACTCCGAAGTCCCTTTCCAGCATTGGATGGTTCGGAAAAAAGTAATTAATTGCTACTGCTCAAGAGAAACTGAATTAAAGCTACTGTGATTTATGAAACTTTATGCAATAATAAACTGCTTAGTTTCATGAGATACTTTGTTATTTTGGTGCTTCTCTAAGTATGGCTATGACAGAAACAGCCATTCTGAAATCAGCACATTAAAAATAAGACAGTCATGGCAGGTGAATTCAGGAAGACAAATGAAAGGTGCACGCCAAGAAATATGATTTTATTCATAGCAAATCAGCAGCAGCTGCATGAGAAACAAATATATTATTTATGGAGCAAGAGAAACAGATCCACTTCACATAGCAGCAGCAACAGCAGCAATAGTATTGGCACCTGTTCTTTCAAGCTGTGTGGCAGACACATACAAAAGTACCATGAAATATTCCCAAGCAAGACAAAAAAGGAAGCATCTCTTCTTTGTTCTGTTGAGTCTCACTTTCAACAGGAAGAAATTCAACCAGTGACTTTCCTCACCAGGAAGAATGTTTTGACTACTTTTGCCATTCTTCAGGATGTTTCAAGGCATCCTTGTTCCACATAGCTTCACAGAATATAGAGACCATATTCAGACATATTCACTTTCAGATTTAAAATTCTATCATCATCAGTCACTATTGCAATTGTTAGCTTGAGGTGTTGGGAATTGTTCAATCTGGATCAAATAAGTTGGGGGGGGGGAATAGAATAGGTAGCAAGATTTTTGTCACATTCATGTAGTTAGTTATTATCATAAGTAAAAAATATTCTAGGATTTGTATCCAACCAATATGGTGCTGTAGATGCCATAGAACGTTTATGAGACCTGAACTACCTTGGAAGTACTACAACATACCCAAATCCATTTCAGTTAATGAAGACTTCAACTGACCTGAATAGTTAGCCATAGAGAATTTTTTAAAATTAAGTGTACACATCCGTAACCAAGATTGTCAGAAATGATTCCCTGTTCATGCTGAATGAATAAATTTATACATTTTCTTGTCTGCAAAATGAAAACAGAAATCCTACAAGCTACCTGGTTAAAGGTTCTTTCTTTTTCAAAAAAATATAATGTATGTTTAGTTTCTCAAGTGACCCAGCTTCTTTTTTTCATTCACTCTGATACAGAGACAGAATTTTAGAACAGGAAGTGTCTTAAAATGAAAAGTTTTATGTCCTGATAGTTCTAAGACACATCTGGGCATTTCTTGCTCCCTAAGCAGAGTGCTATCAGTGCATTTCAGCATTGTTAAAGTCTGTATAGGGTGACAGAAGGCTTATAAAGTACTGGAACAATATCATACTTAAATGTTGAGATGCCCATTCAGGCTTGAGGCTGGAAACCAGCGGGCTGTGCTGCACTATTCACAATCAAGCTACAGTTTCAATAAAGTATGGTCAATTTTTTTTTGCTACGTTGTTCTTCAGGTGAAGGGCACAAGGAGCAAGGAGAAGGAACAGAAATGTCCTAAAATTAGGCTAGGCATTGTAGCCCTGAAGTCAACAGTCTAAGAACTAAGCAGAACAGAGAAACTGCAGACTGAGTATGTTAGTCATCACACCATTGTGGTGCTCTTTGGGTCTTCTCTCACTTTAGGCAGGCCTGCTGAGGTCAGACCCAGGAGCTATTTGGGACCTTATAAACCATTCAAGCAATCAAGGGCTGGTTTTTAGACAGAAGCGTCTAATGCAAGCCATATTGAATAATAATAATAATAATAATAATAAGAATAATAAGAATAAGAATAAGAATAAGAATAAGAATAAGAATAAGAATAAGAATAATAATGATGATGATGACCAAATGTGCAACATGACTTTGATGCCCTGATGCAAGTACATAAGTCAAAGACATTGTGCCAAGATATTATGCCACACATTTCATCACTTACTTTCATCCTCAAAGGAGGAAAAGATATTAGAAATCAGCCAAGCAAGATCAGCACTTTTAACATGGAGAATTATTATCCATTAGCCATTTCCTGCTATTCATTCTACCCAACACAGCACTCTAGTTTTCTGGACAGATGGTTGCTGCCAAGGGTCTAAGAGTTCAGAAGACTTTATCCTCGATCCTGTGGATTCTTCTGCTTGTAGCAGAAAACATTTACCTCATATAGGTTTCCCAAGGAGCATCCTTCTTACTGTAAGTGGCACTAATGGGACAGACCTGAGCCTGGATTTACTCTAATCCACACTCCCTATTTGCCAAGCTCTGGATAGTGCCTGTCTGGTAACCCAGCATGATGGGTTGCAGAGTTAAAAATTGCTGCTGAGACATGGTAGCATCAGCAGCACTGCAGATGTGACTCTGTTCTGGGTCAGCTCAGTTTGTTGATAGGTGCTGGACCTTGTTTTGACTTGAGAAGCCGATGCTTCTCTTCATCACAGGCTTGGCAAGAGATTCCACTGAGTTTCACGGGGCCACAAAACAAGACTTCAGAGAACTGTAGCCAATATGCATTAGTCAAAACTTTGCTCATCCTGGAAGAATTTTCCCCAGATGGAAAGATTAGAGATGATGAGAAAGATGTTCCAGTCAGATGAGAAAAGTTCATTGGGCCTTGTTCTGAGTCATCCCTCGGAATTCTTCAGAACTCCTGTTACGAGTCGAATCTTAGCATGTGGGACAGGCCCCTGAGGCTTGTACCTGTCTGAAATCATTTAAGCAAAAGAGCTGGGAGAATTCTGCTCATAACAGAGAATTACTAATGGAATGTTTGGTCTTTCTGGGAAAAACAAAGCCATAGAAGATGTTGCAAAATTACATGGGGGTGGGGGGGCGGAGAGAGAAAAAAAACATGGAGAATATAATAAAGTAGTAAATTGTCCAAGATATTTAATGGAAGCCTTCCTCAGAAATACAAAAATTAAAACTTCTCTCTCTGTCTCTTGATTTGGGTGCTGTTCTTCTCATTTCAAAGCGGGGGCAGAAGTGAGCAGAACTGAGTTTCAGAAAGTGGAGTTAAACTGTTTGGAACCTGGTAGTGTAAGAAACTATTTGGTCTCTTCTGTGCTTATCTCTCATATTTTAAATAATTTTAAAAATATAATTTGGGGAAACAACTCATGTTTTGGGAACACATTGCTTTTCTTTTTCTTTAAAGGGGAATTTACAGTGTGCTGTGCAATTATTTCTTATGGCATTTGTCCAATCCAGATCCCTCACTATTAATAAAAAAAAACAACCAAGGGATTCAGGATTAAACTCCTAAGCTTCATTTACTTCCCTTTCTTCAACCAAGCTTGTCACTAAAATGCCTCCATACCATGGCATGTGTGGCACAATTCACACCATAAGTATTATTGTGGCAAGAGACAGCAACACATAACCCTAAAAGAAATCATAGTGCCGTTATTGGCCCAAACTGTGCAGGGATTGTAGTAGCCATGGCAGGAAACCAAATTTGCAGGTACAGAAAAGGACATTGGCTTGGAGGGGGAAAAAAGTGGGGGGCATCCCAATCTTGTGTTAACTGATAATGTTGAGTGCATCAATTAATGAGTGGAGCTCATCACGCACATTTGCCAGGGAGTGGCAGATCTTCTGTGGGTGGTCCAAGAGCTCAATACTGTAGGTATAAGGATCATATTTCACAGAAAAAGGCCGCTTGATATGTGCTGCATAGACCCTGAAAAGAAGAGGGTAGACATCAAAGATGGTAATGTAGGTGGGCTACTAAAAATGGTAAGAGATAAGGAAGCAATGAAAGGAATGTTGCACAAACCAGCACTCCTTAGCCTGGACCTTGGAGAACAACACAGTCATTGATTGTCTAGGACAGGGGTCTGCAACCTTGACAACTTTAAGACTTGTGGACTTCAGCTCCCAGAATTCCTCAGTGAGCATAGCTGGCTGAGGAATTCTGGGAGTTGAAGTCCACAAGTCTTAAAGTTGTTAAGGTTGAAGACCTCTGGTCTAGAATTATGGCAGCTCGTTTTGATATTCTCTAGGATTATGGGACGCGGTGGCTCAGTGGGTTAGGATGCTGAGCTTGTCGAGCAGATGGTCGGCAGTTTGGCGGGTCAAATCCCGAGTGCCACGTAACAGAGTGAACACCTGTTACTCGTCCCAGCTTCTGCCAACCTAGCAGTTCGAAAGCACGTAAAAATGCAAGTAGAAAAATAGGGACCACTATGGTGGTAAGGTAACAGTGTTCCATGCACTTTTGGCATCTAGTCATGCCAGCCACATGACCACGGAGACGTCCTCAGACAAGCGCTGGCTCTTCAGCTTTGAAACGGAGATGAGCACCGGCCCCTAGAGTCGGAAACGACTAGCACACATGTGCGGAGGAACCTTTACCTTTACCTTTAGGATTATGGGAATTAATCTGGGCGCAAAAGATAAATGTCAAGAATCATTAACTATATAAGGTTCAACTACATTTAATTTAGTTGAACCTTACATATTTTAGTCTAAAAATATACAAGATTTAACTAAACTCATCCCTTTGCCTAAATACAAATTCATTTTAAGCAAGCTGGAATCTCTACCATGCTATATATAAAACAGAAATAAATTTTCCACTTTTCGTTCAATAAATTTCACTATGTATTATAATCTTTTGATTATATCACAGAGAGTTTTAAAAAACACCACATTATGCTTAGGTGAATTAAACAAACAGCAGGTCCCTTGCTTGCTGAAGGTCAGCTAATATCAAAGAGGATACATTAGCAATGTATTTTAATAGAGCCAAAAGCTACAATTGAAAATAGCTGGCCACTTTGTGACCAAGGATGGAAGCCACTGAACTGATGAAGGATATGGAACTAATTGTAAATAGCAAAAAGGTTAGAAGCTAGAAGCTCAACAGGTGCAGAATTTTAAGTCACACATTTTAAAAATTAAGTGACCAGTCTTAGCTAATTTATCTGCTAATTGCACATGTACATATAGTCACAATCACTGGCTGGGATAATATTGTATGCCCTTTTCCCTCTTCCTCTGGTGAAGCTTTATCTATGTATCTGTTGCAGATGTAGCTCACAGAATCTTCTGTGGCAAAGAAGGAACTCTAAAGGGAAGCTAATAATTCCAGATTATTTATGTTATGGCACCATCTAGTGGCTTTGGGAAATAATATTAAGTCGTCCCAACAAACAGCCAGGCAAATCCCCTCTTTTGTGTTACTGGGTAACTTGCCTTTGATCATACTGATATTTAGATTTATCTTTGGATGCTGTGTGCAAATATTGTCTTTAAAAATGATGAGAATGGTCCTTGAAAAATCTGGCTCCAGGGAGTGTATCTTCACAAGTTAAGAGAAGAGCTGTATGGATCAGCCCATTGGAGTTCTTTCCTGTTCATATATTTCACTCATATACAATTCTTATCCCCCTCTTTAAAAATATTGGTGGAAATGAAAACATATGGAATATTGCTTTTCTCCCTAACACAAACTTCCTTGGATCTCTAATGAGTCAATGTACTGTATAATTTGTAACAGCAACCTACTGAAAAGCAAGTTTCACTGAAGCTTTTGAGAACACTGCAGTATTTGGAGAGATGCACTCCTGGTTAATGGGGGTATCAGAATGGGGTATCAGAAAAAAAGTAGTTCTTAACTAAATGACAACCAAGGGTTTGCTGTGATCCAGTGGTCATTCACATTATTGCAGTCCAATTCCATAACCCATTATAATGTAACCAGCATTTATTCCTGATGAAATGTGAGATCCATGTTGCAAATGTTTGAATATCTAGAAGATCATATCGTTATAGTGATTTATAATACAGTTACCGGTATTTTCATAATTTCTTAAGCATCTATTTTATAATTTTCATAGTTTCTTAATCATCTATTTCACTATCAAGGCTATTCAAGTCTTCACTCGCTAGTTAGATATTTCTAGATGTCTCATCAGATGTCTCTGAATCAGGGGTGTCAAACTGCCGGCCCATGGGCTGGATGCATCATGCTGAAACCACACCCACCCCATTGCCAACAATGGGAAAAAAAGTCACGATACGTCGCAACACATCACGTGACGTAGCGAGTTTGACACCCCTGCTCTAAATGGACTCGGGAGTTATTCTGGAAAGAGCGTGTCTCTTTGGAAGTGGTCAGTTACAGTCTTATGCATACATATCTATAAGTGCTATTGAATAGAATAGTCATGTAATCAGTGGTGGGATTCAGCCAGTTCACGCCAGTTCGGCAGATCTGGTAGCTAATTTTTTGTTGCCCAGGCCCAGAATGGACTTCCAGAAGCAGCATCCACACAGAGAACCGCTGGTTCACATATTTGAATCCCACCACTGCCTATAATGTATTATAAAATATTTTAAAATGTTGTATATATTTTATGTTTTAATGTTCTCAGTCCTTTATGTTTGCTATCCTGTTGGAGATAGTAAAAATGATAGTGAATGATAGTAAAAATAAATTAACAAAAAAGTAAATCAACAAGTCAATCGTAAACGCATATACATATACAATCAGAATAAATTTCATTTATCCCACGTTTAGCAATGCTGTAATTTAGATTTCATTTAAGAAGCAACAGTAAAAAGGTTTCTTTTTTTTAAAAAAAATCTTTGTTGTGAGGAAAAGCTTTCATTTGACGATTTGGTTAAAAAAGAAATCATTCATAATTTGTAGCAATCAAAACTCTGCGCCGGTGTAACTAGGCATATAGCTCCCCACTCTCCAATGATATGTCCAATTATAATTCTTACCTGAGTTTAGCTTTGGCATCATTAAAGCTCTCTGATACGAAATAAACAGGCTGATAGGTCTGATCTTGATAGGGTTGCACGGCCGTAACGTCAGGATCAAAGTCCCGTAGTTCTGGTTCATCGGACAAAGAGTGCTAAACGAAGGAAAGGAGGGATAAGAAAGCAAGAGAACCCCATAAGGCAGGGGTGTCAAACTCAATTTCATTGAGGGCCGCATCAGCATCGTGGTTGCCCTCGGGGGGCCGGGTGGGTATGGGCAGGGCGGGCGTGGCCTACTGGGTGGGTGCAGCTGGAGTGCGTATGGCCTACTGGGTGGTCATGGCCAGCTCTACATCATTGGCATCAAGGGTGCCTATGGGGGCCTGGGCAGGAGTGGGACAGATCTGGGGGTCTCTGGCAGAAGGAGGGTCTCTGGGCCAGGGCCAAGGCAGTGGGGGCCGTTCCCTCACTGTTTCCAGGATGGCTTCGCGGGCCACATGAAACCACTTCACGGGCCGGATCTGGCCCCCGGGCCTTGTGTTTGACATGTCTGCCATAAGGTGATTACTGTAGCAAGGATAACTTGATGGACCGAATAGGGATACCCAAGCTCAGAAGCAGCTGCTTCAGTTTAGCTGGATAGAGATAGATGGGGCAACACTTACTATGAGCTCTCCATAGGAAGAGAGGAGGCCAGCTCCATAGGCCTTAATGATGCCATTTTGCTTGCAGAGCCCAAACTCCACCGTGAACCAATAAAGCTACAGAGAAAAATGAGATGGAAAAGAAAAATAGTGATTCCAAACGGTTAGCATTTTCTTTTCCATATTAGACATATAAATTTGGGGGTTGTATTGCATCTGTTCCTTTTTTTGCATTGCATTTGGAAAGTTAACGAGAAGCTCTTCTGAGGGGAAAAAAGATGCATTTTTCTTTGTTCTTAGAAGTCAGTGTTTGTTTTCTCTTTGTCATGTTTATGCTAGAGTTTTAGAGTGTCTACTAATAATATTATTTTCTGGTGTCTGCTGCTCCTTTATTGAAAACCTATACTGGATTATTCTACCCCAATTTGGACCCTGCCAGGTATATTGGCTACAATTCTTAGAATTCCTGATTAGCGTAGCCAATATTGGCATTTCATATCAACATTTACGATCAAGATATATAGAAAAAGCAGAATTTCACAGAGACAATTATGCTCTATCTTTGTTTTCTAGAATTAAGAACTTACTGTTGCAAGTTTTTCAATCTCCTCATCAGTTGCACCCAAAGATGCAAGTCCAATGTCCTAGGAGCAAAAGAAAAACCATCATGTTGTTATTATGAGCTTTTTCCTCTGACCATTAAATGTTTTGTGGGCACAGCTCAATTTTTATGGATCATACAATAGGATTTGGTAGATTGGATCAAAATTACAACTTTCCAACCTCATTCCCTGCAATAATTAGCAGAAGTCCCATAATTCCTAGCCAGATTGGCAACTGCTTTGATGATTTACAGTATAAGAGGACAATCTTCCTGAACACTAGCTGTGAATTTATGATCCTGGCTTATCAAGAAACAGCTGGATATGCTACAGCCTAATTGATGAGTTCTTAATTCAACCATATTTGTAAAAGCCCATTATCTATTGATATTAACTCATGGGAAGTCTCCAAATCAATGTAAACTGAATGCAGATAGGATTGCTTCATTTATTGCCTGCTTGCAATCTTGAAATTATTTCTATAATTATTTCAAGATATTCTATTGCATATTTGTTTGTTTGTTTGTTTATATTTCATGTTTCTAGACCACTCAACTCCTCAAGGAGGGACTCCAAACTACATTTATTTTTTATTTTGCTTGTAATTGTTATCTGACATTTAAGAATCTCTTTGGAGTGCTATGATTCTATTTGGGGTGCTATGATGGATACACATGGCTTTAATCTGCATTACCACATCTTTTAAAAATACCAATTTGAGCCCATCCAATGAGGGGAAACTTTGCAGCAGATAGATGAGATTCATGAACAAATGGGGGAAATGATAAGAAATGAGATTTTGATTAAACATAAAGGGGAAAAATTCTATTTAAGGATGTCTAGGACAGAAGTAGGCAACATTTGAAGGGTTGGGCCACAATTCTGCCTTCTAAGTTTCCAAAAAGTCTATGAGGCCATTAGGTGTTACAGTGATATTATCTACAATGGTGATGACTATTAGCACTCTTGGGGGAGTGGGAGGCAAAGAGCGGTTTAGTAGAAATGGAAATAGAAACTGCTCCCATCTCCACTCTCAATGTTACCCATGCCCCAAATCATTATTTTAGAAGTTGAAGTTGCACCAAAGTTTGGCAAAGTATTATTCCCTTTTAACAATAGCACTTAGACCAGTGGTGTCAAACTGCCGGCCCATGGCTGGACACGTCATCCAGAAGCCACACCCACCCCATTGCTAGCAATGGCAAAACAGTCCTGATACATCATGCGATGTCACGTGATGTCGTGAGTTTGACATGTCTGACTTAGACTTATATAATGCCCCATAGTGCTTTATAGCTCTATCTGAACCGTCTCTGACAGTAGCAACATATTGCTCCCAACAATCTGGGGGCAATCTTGAGTCCCCTCAGGATTGAACTCCAGACTGTGGACAGAGTTAGCTTGCAATACTGCATTCTAACCACTGCGCCACCAGGGCTTCCTTTTAGCTGAAATGACCTGAGTGACTGAGTGACTATAATGCTAAAAACATGATAGGCAAAACTTAAACCATAACAATATTTGGTTATTTTAACACTGTCATTCAACAATAAGCTGCCAAGCATGAGGAAGGCACACATTAGGTCCCAGGGGATATATATGGCCTATGGGTTGCCCACTTTTGCCATAGGAGATGAGGGTTCATCCATTTTGGTAGGCACCTAAATAAGCAACCTGAAAAGGAGTTGGGCATTAAAAAAAAAACCTTCCGAATGAGAAGTGAAAGGTACTAGGTGTATTAATCTTAACCCCCTTAAACCAATCTCACAATGGAATTTTTTTTCCCAAAATCCACCTTTGAGAATGCTATGTCCCTTATGTGAATGCAAAATCACAAAACTGCATCTCATTTACTTTGGCCATGTCATGTGGAGGAATTCACTGGAGAAAGCAATTATGTTTGGAAGAGTTAGTGGTAAAAGGAAACCAGGCTGCCAAAGAACATGGTGGCTGGACACTATCAAACTGACTGGACATCAGTCAGAGCATAGAACAACTCAAAGAAGTAGTGCAAGATCTATAGATGTGGAGAGACTTGGCCCATAGTTTTGCCAAGAGTCAGACTTGACTGAATGGATAATATCATCATGTCCCTTATGTATTTTGGCAGCTGAAAATGTCTTTTTTTAAAAGGGTGCATCTTTGATCTGAGAGCTCAACTTCTGGTTGAGTAATTTTTCAACTGCCATCTTCCCAGTCAGCATGGCCAATGGCTGCTCTAGTGGCAAAATAAAGTTTGTACCTTCAGCACACCTTTTGCTCACCTGAGAGAACTGTGCAAATGTCTTATCAGCCAACATTGGTACATGCCCCAGAAGTTCGTGACAGCAGTCCCTTTGGAAAGAAAAACAGCCACTGTTTTTCTGTCTCCTCTGACTCTGAAACAGCAAGCCAAGGACTAAAGAAGCCAATTCTATGAGGTGGTACTCACGGCTCTGGAGAGTGCATGGGAGAAGAAGCGTGGCGGATGTACTGTGTGCACTGAAACACCCTGAAGGCTAAGCTGGCTAAGAAATCCCGAGCTGAGAGAAGGCCAGCTACTGGTCGGAGTTGGAACCCAGTTCTCTCTGAAACAATGCAAACCACCTTTTATATTTACTTGCAGGGCTTTTTTGTCATAGAACGCTCAGAACGGAGTTCGGGCACCTTTTTTGGATGGAACCTTGTAGGGTAGGCAAGGCGGGTTGTATGACCTGTGTGAGTTCTGGCACCTTTTTCTTTTACAAAAAAAGCACTGCTTACTTGTATCATTTAAGAAATGATGAACATGAAGAGCTTATTAACTGGGTCTTATCCAAGTAAGGCTCTATGTGCTTCAAATGTGATTTGGGAGAAGTGCTCTGGATCTTTCACAAGGCCTAACGAAAACTGTGGCTGCTTTAAAGGTCACATTAACTTCAATGATTTGATTTAAAAAAAAAACAGCCACAACTTTTTTCGGGGTGGGGGTGCAGGCTTCCGAGTAAGTCTGAAAACAGTCATGTCCATGGTAATGGAAACATTTATTCTTAATCATTATCAAAGCATGAACATCCCTACTGTTTAGTTCTATACTTTGTGTTACACTGTAGCTACACATGTACATCCAACCCTGAGTTTTATGGAGCTGGCTCTATCTTAAAAACAAAACAACCAACTATTCATAAGTAGTTTGGTGATAAATTTATTAAACATCTCAACTGCTGTAGATGTGAACAAGCATAAACTCTAGCTTGTCCATTTTTAGAAATATGATACAAATAATACAATTTTATATAATGTCTATAATCAATGTACTTATAAATACATGCTCATATATCATATGCTTCTCCTTTTTTAAGAATTAGGATTATTTTGTTTAACAAAAGAATACTTGCATTTATCATACGTATTTCCTGTGAGTGTATTTTTAAGTTTTTTCAAATAAAATAGTCTGAATATTTGCTGTCTTGCCAAGTGATCCAGGTTATATTGTTAACTACAGGTTTCTGATTTTTTTGAACAAAAGTTTCTGGAAAAATGTGAAACTTCCTATAAATAATCTCTTCAACCCAGGAATCTCTTGAAATCATTATGATCTGCAGAAACCACTGATCTCCTGCAGGCATCAATTCTGAAATAAGATCTTTTTGGTTATTATTTAGAAGATCTCTTCACTAGAGATGGCCACTCTGGTCTTTTTCTAGTCTTTATTTATTTTGTACATATTCTTTTCGAAGTCTATTCATTCCAGATCTATATCACTATTGGAAATTTATTTCTATTGATGGAATCCTATAATGTCTGTTGGGAAATCAACTGACAAATGCAATTTGAGTCACCACAAATTCTTTGGATCTATACATTAATCCAGAAGAGGTGGAGCAGATTCATTCTTCTCAAGATCAGCAAAGAATGGATTCCTCAAGCATCCTTTTTCTTTGAAGGACATTAGCCTTATGGATGCCCCCTCTACTGAGCACCTTTACAGAGCAATTTGGATGCTTCCTCTTGAACCCCCTCTTGAAGAAACCATAATTATCTTTTGATATTTTTATGAACAGTGTGCTTTGCCAAACCTTGCCAGGCTGTTTTCTGTACCTGACCAAGGAGATGTGACCTAGAATATTACAAAGCATTTTCTTCTGACAGCAAAACTTAAATTGAATTCTTATTTTGCATAACAAATGAATATACAGAATGGAGATTGGAGAACAGTGTTTTATACTGTCTCATAGATTTTGTCCTGGATAAAGAGTAAAATTTAATATATACACTTTATATAGGTATTTTTATTCGCAGAAATTTCCCAGGATGGTTTTGCAATGATGTTTTCCAGGCACCATCTCTGTGGTTCAGGGGACAGTACTTCTGAGTTTTAAACATGGTCCTATATATCTAGATCAAGGGTGGTCACTCTGCTGTGCTGCCCTTCACCGCCACCCCCTGAGGTCCCAGAAGTACTGCTGAAATTGGGTAGCAAATCTATTAAACCACAGAGGTGCAAAGCTTCAAGCAGGGTTAACACCATATAAATGTACAGTTCTCTAAACATGACCACATACTTACCTTTCAGGAAGCAAGAGACATCCTCCAGCTGAGGGATGTTGTTTTCACTATAGCCACTGTACCTCTCCAGTAAATGAAAGGCATCCAGGTGTTCTTTGCAGGCATGTGAGGGATAAAGACTCTTCAAAGTACTATACACTTCCCTCCTTTAAAAAAAAGGTATTATTCATATCTTTCCAGTATATTTGCATCAAAAAGGATAGTTACCTTAGAATTCTGGCAATCTGTTTAAGATTGTTGATTGAAACATTATTTTATTTTGCTTTTATATTTTATTATCATTATGTCTTTGAATCCATCTTGACACTTAGAGACTGCCTGGAAATGACCCTGTAGTTTTCAGAAGTGGTTTTCTATTGCCTCCTTCCTTGGGCTCCGAGAGAGTGACTGGCCCAAGGTCACCCAGCTGGCTTTGTACCTAAGTTGGAACTAGAATTCACAGGCATCTTATTTCTAGCTTGGTACCTTAACCACTACACTAAAGTGGAAGACCATGAGATGTTTAAATCATATAAAAATGTAAACAAAAATACAGTGCAAATGTCTGGGCAAGAATCTTCTTCAGACTTAGAGTGATGACAAGTCAAATGATATCTTAAGAATTCAGATGAAAATGATGAGACAGCTGTTCTGCTAGAAAAAAGTAATTTGACTTTTCTGAAATCCTCTAAGAAAAGATCTAGAAAAGGTTCCTTCACACTTACCAAGTGGTAATTTCCTCTTCTGTGTATTCAACTCGAGGAATTGGGTCTCCACTGTTAGAAAAATACAAGGAGCAGGTACATAAAAATAATAGTGTAGCAAATAGTACAGACCAGTCCTGCAATATTTAACTAAGTCTTACCCAGTCATGTCTGAAATCTGTCACAGAGTACCATATTCTAGATTATAGAGTACCATAAACTAAATGGCATCAGTTGATTGAAACAAGAGAGAGAGATGATAGTTAGAGTCACAAAACTAATCATTCAATAAAAATACCTAGTTCTAATATGGGTACATATATTACATGACCTATGTATTTTATTATAAAGGACAGCCCTTTGTTTCAGAAAACTACCCTTTCTATATATATTTAATTATTTAATTTCTTGGGTTTTGTTATTGAATTTTCCATTACAAAGCAAAATTATAAACAAAAGTATATATGAACCTCTTTCAGATTTGCCCCTTTTTCAGGTTTGTCCTTTACCTTTTTCCAAGGAAAATATGGTCACTGTAAGTAGAAGCACTCATTTACATGCTAGATCAGACATGTCAAACTCGTGATGTCATGTGACGTCGCACAACGTATCGGGACGGTTTTGCCATTGCCAGCAATGGGGTGGGCGTGGCTTCCAGATGACACATCCGGCCCACAGGCCGGCAGTTTGACACCCCTGTGCAGCTAGATCAATCAAGGGGCCACTTGGAATTTTGAGATTGTGGCAGCCATAGCAGCTGCAGCTGTTCCCAAGTTACTTATGTAACAGAAGGAACACAAAACATCCAGTTGCAGTTACCTATCATTTATCATATTTCTAAGACTGCCCCTGAGTGAAGGTGTTTAGAATTTGGATCCAAATGAAAAAGCCATGTCAAAGCCAGCATGGAGATGCTTGCTTCATCTGTCAAGAGTTCATTAAAGAAGCTGCCACCGTTGGTGGGAGGCTCTCTTAGTAAATATGTTGTCTCAAAAATTTTAAAAAATTACATATTTGACCCACCTCACCCCATCCAGAGCTCTATTACAGTTCCTCAAACATGTATTTTCTTGGCACTGCACAGCTACACAAATATGCAGGTTTTCCAAAGCACCCACTAAGGGCTATAGTGAGTACACCCATACCAGATTGAAAGCCATCGTTCTGACTTGGGATCTGTAAGCTGCACCCCTTTTTAAGTGGCACTGATAAAACACAAGGTTTGCTTGAGGATGGTGCCTTGTTTTACAATTGGCTTGCTGCCCCTTCTTCTTTTTAATTAAAAGTGGCCACAAATCTGAACATCTTTTAGCTCTAAGAAGAGAGTAACCCAGTGATGGTGAACCTTTTAGAGACCAAGTGCCTAAACTGCAACCCAAAACCTACTTATGTATTGTCGGGTGCCGGGTGGGTGTGGCCAATTGGGTGGGTGTGGCCAATTGGGTGGGTGTGGCCAATTGGGTGGGCATGGCTGCGGTGGTAACGGCAGACTAGGTGGGACTAAAAAGTTCGATCAATCAATTCCAACTTTGCGAGATCTTTTTTTTCCCCTTGAGAAGTTGAAATTGATTGATTGAACCTTTTTTTTTTGTTTGCACACGGCAGCGGAGGCCTAAAGCGAAAAGTTTTTATAAAACCCAGCTGAAGGCCTAGGACTGGGGCAACGGAGCGCATGCCCACAGAGAGGGCTCTGCGTGCCACCTGTGGCACACATGCCATAGGTTCGCCACCACGGGAGTAACCAATACTCTAATTTAGAATTAGGTTACAGTTATTTGATTCAAGTTTGAATGTGTGAATGGATTGAAGGGAATCATGTCATACACAACTGGCAAACATGGAATACTGGAAGCAAGATGGAAGACTGTGAAAGTGAAAAAGTGTTGGAGCAAGAAAGGGAGAAAAGTAAAACTATTTTTAGAGAAATAAACATAGAGATAACAGTAGGAAAGGTGGCAGGTCTTACTGCTTATAGTGGAAAGCAATTTCTGCAATCATTTTCCTTCGCTCACGATATACTTGGTCAGAGAATCCCTTGGAGAAAAGAAAAAGACCATCTCAGTTTTGCACTTAACAGTATTATTTATGAGATGCCAAATTCTTATTGAAGTTTCAAAAAGAAGCAAGAGCTGATGCAAAGGAATCTGAAAGTATCACCTATAGCGGTTAAGGTACCATGCTACCATACAATACAATACAATACAATACAATACAATACAATACAATACAATACAATACAATACAATACAATACAATACAATACAATACAATACAATACAATACAATACAATACAATACAATACAATACAATACAATACAATACAATACAATACAATACAATACAATACAATACTGGCAGTTTTATTTTAAATCTCTTTGCTAGTCCTCCCTAGCACAGAATCTGCCTTTTTACATTTGTCATAAGCATGTAATGACCTCAGGACAGGCAGTTCAGATTTCATCAGGGTGTATGTGAAATTGGGATTTTTCCTCAATTTAAATCACTTTATAGTTGAACTGCTGAGATCAATAAGAATGACAATTTCTTATCTCATAAAAGGGAACATTCAGGTTATCCTTCTAAAGAAATAATGAAAAATTGTTTACTTACTGGGTGATCCAGATCCAAATCAGGGTCAAATTTGGTAACTAAATGGTGACATAGATCTAACTCCGAAATTTTTCTTGGAAACCAATGAACTGAAATCCAGAATAAGAAAGAGGAAGTTAGGTGAAAGCCCACAAAGTGATATGATGAAGTTGGTGATGGTAGGAATGTTGAATTTTATCTAAGAAGATCAAAAGCAGAAATATAAAATAGTTGTTTCTATTAATCTCAGTAACCCATGAACTGCATTTATCTGCTAATACCTGGTAGTACCTCCTCTAGCATAACATAATAACTGTGTAATTCTATAATCATTTTTTTACCCTCGTTCTTTTACTGGAATGTAAATCAGAGACAGAATGCAAATCTCTAGCTGAAAAGACCAAACTTTATTGAATAATATGGAGAATTCCAACAGAATAAGTCTAAGATTAGGGTAGGCATTCTTAGACACAGTAGAACTGGGAAAACTGATCAAACAGAAGGTCTCATTTGGGTGTTTGTCATCTGCTCACCAGAAAGCAGACTGGGGATGGGTGGGCTCTGACCATTCCAATCCATCAGCACTGGTTACTACTGGACAATCTAAAATAGCCTTTCCCAACTTAGTCTTATGCATATGGCAGGTGTCTTCAAACTTGGCCCTTTTATGACTTGTGGACTTCAACTCCCAGAATTCCTCAGCCAGCCACGCTGCTGACTTCAAATCTCATAATCACAGCCAGCATAGCCATCACCATGCAGTTTTTGAGGTTATCTATCTATCTATCTATCTATCTATCTATCTATCTATCTATCTATCTATCTATCTATCTATCATCAGATTTCTCTGGCTACCATTTCACAGAAAGTGACTCTGGGTGGTGAACAACAATCCAGTAAAAACAGTAAATAAATCACTAACTAAAACCATTCTATAATGAATGATTAAAAATGAATTAAAAATGTGAAAAGCAACTAAAACAGGAAAAAAGAGAATAAGAGATGGGGTGATATGAATAGGAAGGGAGCTTTTCTCACAGGTTCACTTGTCACCTGCTGGCATAACAAGTCTTGAGGGAACTTTGGAAGCTCAAGAGTGATGAGGCCAATCTTATCTCTGGGGAGGAAGCAGTTAATGGAATTATCTTCATTCAGGAAGTTATGTGAGATCAGGGATGCAGTTCTCTGGATCTCAGTGAAATTAACAAGTTTTACTAGTTAGCTTCACATGTCTAGAAACATGTGGAAAGTTAGATAGCCCTTCAAAGAATATATACATATACATATACATATACATATACATATACATATACATATACATATACATATACATAAGTTTTGCTGACTAATCAGAAGATTGCAATGAAAAGTGGCTTCCGGTTTGCGCGTGCGGCGCTTCTGGACACACAGGAACAGTCTGCTTCCTGCTGTCCATTTTTTCTTTTTTGGAGGACCCTGAAAAGGGTCGAAAATCGCTCTGGAGGGGTGACTACCTCAAGGAGGCCTTCCCTGTGATCGTGGAAGGGTGGCAGCCCTCTGATTGAATCCAGGACAGCTCCTTTGGCCCAAAGAAGAAGAGACTGGCCATAAAGATGGCCGATTATTAAGCCGCTCCCTGCCGAAAGCCAAAAGCCCTACTTAGCACTAAGAAGCAATCTAGAGGACCTGGGTGAGACTTTACCTTTCTTACTCCCTTAACTATTTTCCTGTGGGACTTTCCTGAAAATTTATTTCCTCGCTTTTTGAAAAAACGGTGAATATTTACTCTGGAAACAAATCTTAAAGCCTTAAAGAAAATCAAGTAATTCAGCAAAGAAATTAAGTAATTTTATCTGTATTTACTAAAAAGCTCCTATTTTTGGTGGGGATCTACTACCCTATTTCCTCTCTAAGCTGTGAACTAAGGAAAAAAATTGGACTAATGCTACAAAAGTTTTATATTAATTTGGGGGGAAAAAGAAAATTTTTACATTACATTCTATATGCTATTGATGACATCTTGTCACGAAACGTGGTACAGCAAGTATTTTTTTCTCCTGTTGTGAGAGCTGACTGAATTTAAAGATAAGTGTGGGAACACCTGGTACTAAAAACAACTCTTTTGGAGGTGGATAATCTTTGACTATTATTAAAATAGCCTCCATGGAAGATTTAGCTGTAAACAACAATGAAATGGATGAATATATCCCACCACTTGATTATGATACTAGACACGATTTTGGCAATGACAGAGCAAATTAAAGCCAAACTCAAGAAAAATATGACAACTTAAAACCACCAAACCAAATTCTGACCTTAAATAAGGAAATGATAATCCAAGAGCAAATAGAAGAAGTGGAAACTAACACTAAAATAGGAAATTTTAAAGAACAACAAATGCAACCTACAGAGAATCTTAAAGTCCAAATTTCAATGTCAACTACAAAACTTACAACTCAAAAAGCAATAGCACCTGAAGAAAGCAAGAGTGAAGACACTAAAGGCCTTCAAATATATTATATTGAGAATTCAACTAATCAAATGACAACCATAACACCAGCTACTACTACTTTCTACCTAATCCAGATGGAATTGGAAGAAGAAAAATAAATGACTGATCTGATGACAACTATATTATATCAATAATCAAAAACTGAATTTTTACAGCAAAACTTCAATGGTTACAAAGGGGACACTTTCCTTGCCAAACTGACATTTAGATACTCTCCCTGGATTCAAATAAGTGGTATAGGAAGAAAGGGAGATACATTTGAGAATTTAAAGACGCCAAAAGGGAAGCCTGATTGGCACAAAAGGAAGGCAAGAGTTAGATTTAAAAATCTAAGATTTAAATACTTGTTTCTTTTTTGGGATTCCAAAAGATAGAGTATAAAAATACTTTTCACTGGATTAAGGGGAATCTCTAAAAAATATAACTGATTTTATATTTAGGTTTTAGATCTGTAAGGGAATACAAAAGTAAGCTTTTAGAATATAATTCTGAACTATATTATAGAATCTAGAATTTTATATACAAAAGATAGTAGTTTAATAATTGTTGAACGGTTAAGACAAAAAATATCTTTCTAATAATTGGTGATTTGTTAAGATGAAAAATAGACTTTAATGGCAGAACATAAGAACATTTTGTAATGAATAATGTAAGCTTTGTAGACAAGAGTACTATTCTTTATTGAAATAGGGAATTGTGGGTTACCCAAAAATTAAGCTTTCTTTCGTATATTATAGGCTATTCTAGAATATTTTATTGCAATTAGATAAAATTTAAAAACAGGATATTAATATGTATTAGTGAAAATATACTGCTAAAAAAAAAATAAAGGGAACACAAGATAAGACATCCTACTATTAAATAAAAGTACACTGTGTTGTTTAAGTGTTCCCTTTATTTTTTTGAGCAGTATATATTGAAATTTTGTTAATTGACTAGGTTACAACTAGAAGTGTATTAACTTCACTATTTTGACTATGTGATAACTAAGGGAGTCAGAGAGGGAATCCCTGTTGATGCAACCTGAACTATTTACAACTTGTTATTTGTTATTTTGACTACCCAACCACCGTATTGCTTCACAAATACATGTATATGTAAATGTTAAAAAATCAATAAAACTTGTGTAAAAAAAAGAAGATTGCAATGAAAAGCACCTGAAAAGTGATTTATGAAATTGTCAGGCATAAGCAAACCAGAACCACTTCACGAATAGGCCCAAGTAATAACTTTGATTGTTGATCACCTATATTACAAGAATCTTGTCAGGTGGTCTGCTTTCCTTGGGAAATGGCAAATATAGGCCTAGGGCAGGGGTCAGCAACCTGAAACAGTGAAAGAGCCACTCGGAACCAGTTG
The DNA here is from genome assembly GCF_947247035.1 of Vipera ursinii. Lineage (NCBI taxonomy): Eukaryota > Metazoa > Chordata > Lepidosauria > Squamata > Viperidae > Vipera > Vipera ursinii. The sequence continues at coordinate 105,438,329 of NC_139512.1, read as the reverse complement.
CCTCACAAAAGGAAAAACTGGGAGCCGCAAAAAATGTGTGCACATGCGCGTACATGCGCGCATGCGCAGAACAGGGTTTGACTGAAGAGTGGAGCCAAGGCGAGATATGCGCCTACCCTGCATATTTGAATTGATTGGTTGAACTTTTTTAGTCCCACTTTTTTTGGGGGACTGCACATGGCAGAGGACTGGGAGCTGCGGGTTGCAGACCTGTGGCCTAGGGGTTTGACTTCAGCTCTAACCTGGAATGCCTTTTTATTTCCCCAAGAGGGGTCCCCTCTCCTTTATCAGCGATTCCAGTACATCAATATCTCCTGCTCCTAATATATTATATAAGCTACAAAGTCCTTCTTACACTTGTCTTCTTTGGTGCTCCTTACATCTTCTGACACCCTTTTAAGGGAACTGATGAATGTGCTCAGCGCAGAGCAATGGAGTTCACATCGCACAAAGTATTCCAGGTCAGGAGAACCTTCTTGTACTTTCTTACAGGGCCTTGTTTCCAAATGATGAATTTTGGCTTCAAAGGTCTTTAGAGACAGAAAGAAGGGAAACAGTGACTGAGAAAAAAAGAAATAAGGAGTTTCCTCCCAGATAAAGCAAGGAATAAATATTACATTTAAAAAAAAACTTTAAGTAAACTGCTATTTATCTTTTAAAACTATTTTTATTAGAATTCTTCCAATACAGTAAAAGTATTAAAAATGAAAGGAAAAAGGAATATAAAAGAAAAAAGGAAAGAAGTGAGGGAAGATGGTAATCAAATTTTGATTTTATTTTTTTAAATTATTCATCTAATTTCAGGTCTCACCAATTTTTGCTTGCAGACAAGTTTTATTTCCTGGAGATATGCCAATGCACCATTGTTGCTACTTTGTCACATTGTTGTTTGTGGCCAAACTATGTGATCTTGCAGCGCCTAAATATATGGTCCATTGTTTCTTCAATATATATTATTATTAAATCTGTCTTATTTAGGACAAATAAGGAAGACATGCTTCTTCTTAGTCTATAAAACAGGGCTATATCCAATGGGTAGGAATATCGCAAAAGTGTATTTTGGCTAAATGTTTAGAGAAACTTCAAAATACAGTGGAACAGACAATTGTAGGAAGGCATTCTTTCATTACAGGTAGTCCTTGATCACCAACCAATCATTCAATGACCGTTCAAAGTTATAATCGTGCTGAAAAAAGAGATTTACAATTGATTCTCAAAGTTGCCACTGCAACTTCCCTGCAGTCCCATGATTACAATTTGGGCTCTTGGCAGCCAGCACACATTTAAACAATTGCAATATTCCAGATCACATGATCACCATTTTCAAGCTTCACAGCTGACTTCCAACAAGAAAAGTCAATGGGGAAGCCAGCAGGAAGTTGCAAGTTGAGGTCAAGTGTCATTGCACTTAATTACCACATAGGATTCACTAACAATCATAGTTGGAACTGATGTCATAAGTTGGGCACAGAGACACATTTCATTTTACAACTCCATCACTTAGCAATGGAATTGTCAGTCATAGTTGATAAAGTAAGGATTACCTATACACACATATAAATAAATACTGGCCAGTCAACTGTCTGAAATACTGCAATTAGACTCATCAAGATAACTTCTGAAGAATTTCCAAGTCAACAGATACATCATTTGTGGAAACTATTATTTCATAACAACTAGAAGCTATAGGCTACAAAAGTCCAGTACAAAATGCATTACCATTATGAACACAATAGTTTTAGCCCACCGCTATCCTAGTTGCACTATGAGAATAAAGATGTGCTAGCTAGACAAAAGATTCTTGTAACACTGGTGACGCAGTTTGAGAATAGCTAAAGCTATTGGAGGAGGATGAATGACATAGTGTAGTGATGCTACTTTTATTAAAACACTATTAATGCAATTATATCGCATCATTACAAGCATGTCAAGATAAACTGAAACCTGGGTATTTTTAAGACAGCTGAAACATTTTCCATGTAGTTTTTGAATAGCTGAGCACTATGCTCTGGCCAAGGTGCTGAATGTAAAATATCAAGAGAAGTGCTTTGATTTTTAAGACAAATTCATTCTGGAAATTCTGGTTTGAACCCCTTGATTGGCACAACTCCTGTATAAACATCTTTTTCCAGGAAAGGCACACTGGAAGGAGGAGAAATGTTTAAACAGCTCTACATGCTGTTCTACAGTCCTCTCATTTTTTTTTAAAAAAGTACTTCATTAAGACTAAAATTAATCTCTGGGTGAAATGGATAAGGAAATAAGCAAGCTTTCCACATCTTCACTCCTGAAAGATCTACAGGCAGATCTACAGGATATCCCACCCCTCATTATGGGGGGTGAGTCATTACCTCCTGTAGATAGGGCTCGCAACTTGGGAGTCCTCCTAGATTCACAGCTCTCTTTAGAAGACCATATTGTAGCTGTAACTAGGGGGGCGTTCGCCCAGGTTCGCCTGGTGCGCCAGTTGCGGCCCTATCTAGACCGGGATGCCTTGCGCACAGTCACTCATGCGCTCGTGACCTCTCGTCTTGATTACTGCAACGCTCTCTACATGGGGCTACCCTTGAAGACCACTCGGAGGCTCCAGCTGCACAGAATGCAGCCGCGAGAGTTGTGTCGGGGGTCTCCCGATACTCCCGTGTTACACCTTTGCTCCGTGAGCTGCATTGGTTGCCAGTTGTCTTCCGGGTGAGGTTCAAGGTGTTGGTAATGACCTACAAAGCCCTCCATGGCATGGGTCCAGAATACCTTGGGGAGCACCTGCAGCCGGCATCAACTTCCCTCTGCCCAGTACGCTCCCACAGAGAGGGCCTCCTCAGGGTGCCGCCGGTCAAAGAATGTCGACTGGTGGCCCCCAGGGGGAGAGCGTTCTCTGTGGGTGCACCGGACTTATGGAACCATCTTCCGGTAGAGCTCCGGATGGCGCCCGACCTCCGCTCCTTCCGGCGCGACCTTAAAACCCATCTCTTTAAGGAAGCGGGCCTGGCCTGATGGGATGGGGTGGGTTTGCTATTATGACTTTAATTTTAAATTTGTACTATGGGCATTGTTTAATCATGTTTTAATAATTTTAACTTTTGTATTTGTCTTTTACATATTGCCCTGTTAACCGCCCTGAGTCTCTTGAGAGAAGGGCGGTATATAAATTAAATAAATAAATAAATAAATAAATAAATAAATAAATAAATAAATAAATAAACCTCCGCACACCCAAAATATCCACCGGGTTGTTAAAAACAGATACTTAGGGTAAAACAAGGATTGATTTGTATGAAAAGATTTATGAACTTGCTTCTGTTTATTGGCTGCAAATTCCTGGATTGAGTATATCTCACAACTTTCCTTAATTGTTAGAATACAGTATGTCTTCCTACATGAGCCTCCATCAGGGAATTCATCTCTAACTGGTGTATCAAAATCTGAAGTCTGCCTGCTTCTGCCATAGATGTTACATTTCAATTATGCCACACATTCTCATCTGTGCAAAATTCCTGCTCATACTTCCACGTCTAATCCTAATAACCAGGCTTTTGCTTGTACTTCTTCAAGAGTTAAATTAGTTCCTTCTCTGAGATGCAATAAGGGAAAGGCTGCCATTTTTACTTAATCAGAGATAGACCAAGGGAAGAGAAAGCAATGTCACGAATAAATTCAATTTAGCTCCAGGTTTTGTAGATGCATTGTTTGAACGTGGGATGTAGAACAATCAATACCTCAGCATTAATCTGACAGATCTGATTGCATTACACTTGCTTTAGTTGTATGTAATGTAAAACAGCAGAGGGAAACGAGGCTGCCCACTGCCTTTTTCATCAACAGGCAAATGTCATTACACCCATCTGTTTTCATATCTTCTACCTGCAGTGCCAGAGGGGGTCGGAGAAATGAATCTTTCACTGTGGAAGCCTGGTGTGCATTGGTGTTTACTTTCTTTACACACCACTTCATGACCGACCAAAAGCACTTTGCAGTCCTGAAAATCTCTCTTGAAGGATCTCAGTGATCTTCAGAGAAATGTCCTTTAGTCTCACAAATCTTTGCACTCTTTTGGATTGCTATTATTAATCTTATTCAACTGACTGCAAAATCATTTTCATGCCCATTTGTGTATACATATATATACACACAAATATTTTATTTATTTTTTAAAAAATGAATACTGAAAGACATAACAAATTACCTTTGGGCCTTATCATATATACTTCCTGCAACATTTCTGAGCTTTCATAGGAATTATGGAAAGAGTAACTAAATTCTCTCCATCTCTGGATTAGCTTGGTTTGCCTTAAAGATACTGAGCTCACATTTTAGTACTTCAGTTTTCTTTTCAGTTTGTTTAAACATTTTCCCATTTAATCTTGTGCTCTGTAATTATTTTTGCTTTTGGAATAGCCTGTTTAAAAAAAAGACAGATGGTAATTTCTGGGTTCCTGGTTCCTATCGTTATTTGTTATTATAACGTTGGCTTCTAACCTGACCAATATTAGAAAGAATCTGTTTGCAAACCCAATTCTGGCTGAACAGGAAAGCAGGTAAATACTGGGGGGGGGAAGCATCCAATACATCCTACTAAGGAACTGGTATCTCTGAATGTATCCATTCAGAAGTCTAATCTAGTAAATGTTGAAAAATTCCACCAGAGCTGTGTCTGACTACTTAAAATAGGACATACAATCCATGAAAGTTTTCTAATTTCAATTCTCCTCTTAAAAGTCACTCTCAGAATCTTAAACTGGAATAATGTACCCTTTTCTTTCTTGTTTCTTTTCCTATCTCACCTTTCTCTATCTCTCTTTCACACACACACACACACACACACACACACACACACACACACACATTACTGCTTTACTTGCAACCACTTGGTGAGGGAAATGTCTTTGTCCTTAGAGTAATAGCTCTGTCCCTGCCCCCTTTTGTATCTTCAAAGTGTTTCCTATGGAGCATTGTGCCTCCTGACTCATTGAAAACATTTGCCTACCCCAACTGAGCATAAAAGTCAATCCTGTCTCCTCACCTCGAAGACTTTAAGGGCACGCGATGGGAGGGAAGTCTTCCCTCCTTTAAGTGTGAACAGAAGATTCAATACAGCTATCCCATCCTTCTCATCAAAGATGATCGTCTCAGTTAATTCAGCAGCTTCAGACGCAGCAGCTGCAGCAGCTTCTCTCTCCTTTCTGGCATCTTCAATAAGACTCTGACGTCTACCTATGAATTGTGGAGACTGGGCAAAGAGCACAAGGAAAGAAAATTCAACACAACCATGGAAAACGGTTCTCATCTCTATGCAATATATGAATAAGTGATGCTTCATCTAGCCCAAATGTAACTATTAATTATCCTTCTGGTATGCTCCTAGATAATATGCTATGTTAGGAGTTGAACACTTGTTTCAGCAATTTCATTCCTATAGTTATGATGTTTCAATCATGATATGGGGAGAGAAGAACCTTTCTCAGTCATATTCCCATCTTTACTGTTTAATATCTTTATGACGGAGCTTTAATATCTATATGAGGGAGCTTGAGATGACAACATCTGATATCCAAGTATGACTCATTACCTGAAGTTGGGTCAGAGAAGCTGTTGATGTCTTGACTCACTGTCTGGAGGCAGTAAGGGATTGAGGATAGGGGAATAAGATGAACTTAAATTCTGGCTAAACAGAGATATTGTTTATCAGGAAGCCATCAGATTCTTGACTGACTACAGTGATCACACTAGATGGGATACTATTCCCTCTGAAGGAGCAATTTGATATCTTAGGGGTCATTCTAGGCTCACATCTGCTACAAGATGGACAAATGGAGGCCACTATTGGAAAGATTGTCCATCTTTGGTTAGTGTGCTAGTTGCCATCCTATCTGGAGGATATATATCCTCCATATATATATGCACACCTCCACCCACAGATATGAATCAATAGGACTGTCTCCTTTGAGTAATGCCAACTCATCTCATGTGTGCTTCCCCAAGAGGGATTCTGAAGATTCCCCCCTATACAATATTGAGGGATGGGGAGCAGAAAACTATATTTTCAATATATGCTCCATCACAATGGAAAGGAACACTTTTTATTTGGATGGCATTGTCTATTATGCTTTTTCAGAAGGTAGTAAAGATTGAATTGTTTTGAAGAGCATTTCGTTTTTAATATTGCTGAGTTAGGTGCTGGGTAGGGAGGATGGATAATTATTTATCACAACTGTAATATATCTGTATCAAACTTATTATGTTTTGTTATTATTGTGGTTGAGGGCAAGAGAAGAAAGGGACGACAGAGAATGAGGTGGCTGAATGGAGTCACTGAAGCAGTAGGCGTGAGCCTAAATGGACTCCAGAAGATGGTAGAGGACAGGAAGGCCTGGAGGAACATTGTCCATGGGGTCACGATGGACACGTCTTCACAGCTTACAACAACAACAACAACAATTATTGTGGTGAATTTATGTGAACTGTTAAGTTGAGTTGGCAGAATGCAAATGTTATAACAAATAAATAAATGATACCTGGACTACACTATGCATTAAAAATCATTTCTGAAATATACAGAATGTTAAATTATTTCAGGTTGTAAAATTGACAATGGCAATCAGTTTACTTAGCATGCTGATATTGATGTTGAAAGCAATAAGCTGTTGTTTTCAATCTTTTTGCTAATTATTAACAAATTATAAAGCAGCAGCTTTATAAGAGTTTGCCCCAAATGGAGAGGTGGGCATCAATAAAATATTTCCTTTTGATAAAGCAGGTTTTTTTTTCTAGTAGTAAATCTCTGCATTGCCCTGGTTTAGGGAGGCATAAAGAGCAAAAACCTTAATCTCACATTTAATCAGCCACCGCTGACATCAAGCAGCATGCAGAGGAAGAGCCGAATGTTAGAAGAAAGGACTCAGTGCATCAATGCGACTCTAAAGGCTGCCTTTTGAAAAAGGGAACTTTGCACTTGTCCGTTTAGGGTGGACAATGGTCCATAAGACTCCCCTTGGTAAGTTGAGATTTTCTTGGTTTATGTCTTTGCTTTTGAGAGTTTTATGGAAAAAAGGACAGAGTGGGATTTTGAGATAATTGCCTGTAAGCATTCTCAATTGTTTGCTTCCCACTCCCATCTCTCATTGTTTTCAAAACATTAGAAGGAATTTTTGCACATCTGGGAGCAATAATAATAGTGAAAGGAGAGCACAAAGGCATAAACAGCAGCTTTATCTGTTCAAAAGCATATCCAACCCATGATTGCCAGTTTTTCCAGAAAAAAGACTTTTGCCAAGCTTATCACTAATATGATGTTATTTGCAAACTGGAGGTATTAATTAGAAAGCATGCCAGCTGAGTAACTATGAGATGTGTTAAAAAGCTGATGGAGATAAAAATGAGACCCAGTTTCCAATGTTGCTAGAAACTGGAGAGATTGTAAGTCCTGCCTTAGGCAAAGCCAGCTGGATGACCTTTGGCTGGTCGATCTATCTCAGCCTTAGGAAGTACGCAATAGCAAACTACTTCTGAAAAATCTTGTAAAGAAAACTGCAGGGACATATCCGGACAGTCTCTGAGAATCAGACACCGATGAATGGAAGAAAAAAAAAAGATCAAAAGGCAGATATAAAGCATTTGAATGCACTTCAATATGTAATGATAGTATTAAACAGTGATTTAGAGGTTCATTACTCACTCCCATGCTGATTTGCTTCTTTTCTATCATATAATATTTTCCTCCCCAACCTCATGCTGTATATATTGGATTGATTTTAATCCCTAAAATCCTCAACCAGCTTCACTATTGGTGGATGAACTGTCTGAGCTGGATAGTTGATAGTTGTAGTTGATATTGTAGAACAACTCAGCCAGAAAATATGAAGATATGGAAGGTCAATGTGATAGTGCACATAAAATGGGAATGCTCCTCACTAACCTCACACCAACATCTGAAATTGATGTAGAAGAGCCTTGGTGGAGCAGTGGGCTAATGCCTCCTTAAGTAACACCAGCTGCCTGCAATTAGTGCAGGTTCGCATCCCACCAGGCTCAAGGTTGACTCAGCCTTCCATCCTTCCCAGGTAGGTAAAACGAGGACCCAGATTGTTGGGGGCAATTAAGCTGACTTTGTAATAATGCCGCTTGGGGTGTGTGTGAAAGCCCTAATAAGCAGGCATATACATAGAATGAAGGCTACTGCTAAACTTGTAAGCCGCCCTGAGTCTTCAGAGAAGGGCGGGATATAAATGGAATTTAAAAAAAAAAGATGCGTTCAAGGGAATTGGTGAAAGAAGACATGGAAACAATGTGAACATAATATATATGTACTTACCTAGAACTAATGCTATTTGTAGAATTTACTTTTGAATGAACATTTATAAGCATATACTCTTAACTGTGATGACATTGTCTAATCTGAATTATATCCATGTATTAAAAAACCCCGTTGATTTTTTTGTATAACATCCATTTGTATAATATTACAAGTAATGTCTGCTATTCCCAACCCTAGTATCCTCCAAATTCCTAGAATCCTATTGGCTCCAAATGATTGGTTGTTCTACAAATTGCAATCCTAAATTATCTAGACAATATTAGGTTGAGGAAAAACTCCTATGTAGGACTGTGGACTTTTGGTTGGTTTTATGGTGACGCTGCTTTAGTTATTTAACTTGATGTGCTTATTTAAATCCAAGCTATAGGCAGAATGTCTCATAAAAACTTGCTTCTTTTCATCTGTGAGAAATAGGATACACTCATCTTCTACCTCTCTTTGAACAGAAGGTATCAGTTACTACAGTTTAAAAAATTTTCACCAGCACTGAACAGATGATGTTTTTTCTATTGAGGAAGATTGGTGATGACGTTTGCTTTTATTTCCAGGGGAAAAAAACAGGGGGGGTCACAATTTCGTACAACACTGCTTATCAGACATAAGTTAACCTTATTTGAAATGTAACCTGCTACATTAAATACAGGAGACAGGATAATGAAAGCTGAAAGTGTCAGGTTTTATTCCTATTAGTGCTTTTTAAAACTGTGATTTCAAGCCGGTGTTTCATTATGGGTCATGCAATAGCCATCTGGGGCCAAAAGACCTTTCTACCTTATTGCGTAGCATTACTTTCCTATTCCTATTCAGGCAAAAGAAATTAAAGATAAATATGGTAGCTTTAAGCCTCCTTTTTTTAATATGATTTCAAACAATGCGCTTGCATCTGCTCAGTAAAAAAAACAAACCCAAAAACCTGTGTTTTACAAAGCAGTGAATCTAGACTGCTTATATCTAAGAGTTATTTGGCTAGCTTTACATGTGAGTAAACCTTGGAACCTGCCCTCTAATGACTGGTGGGACAGGATTTTATATCTTTGCTTGTGCATGAGAATTGAGCTCCATTCTTTGCACAAAGGCAACAGTGAACATCACTATTGGGGTGGCAGGGTGGCATTTGCCTGGCATTTGACTGATCTTGCAAAATGTATTTCCTGACTGCAGACAGAGAAAGCAAAACAAAGTCAGTATCACCTTTGTGGCCCTAAATCAGAAGAAAGCAATTTAGGGAGCCTTCTGATGTTTTGGACCAGAGTTTTTGCAATCATCTATGACTGACCTCACTGGCTGAAGTCAACAGAAGCTGAGAACCAAAAGACACCGACGGTTCCACCTTGCTTATTCCTGCTCTAAGCAAAATTCTAAGGACTGTGCATTAGCCCAAACCAGTACAAAGTTAAAATGAGCAAACATTTTGCAGGGCTAGAGAGCCACTTTGGTGTAGTGGTTAAGACACCAGGCTAGAAATTGAGAGGCCATGAGTTCTAGTCCTAGTTTAGATACAGTGCCAGCTGGGTGATCTGGGTTTGTTCTCCCTCTCTCAATCTTAGGAAGCAGGCAAGCAGGAAAACTGCAGGGATTTAGTCCAGTAGTCAAAACTGACTTTGGGTGTCCCCCACCCAAAGAGAGACACTTTGAATCAAAGCTGAATGAAACTGGCTATAGCTGTATCAGTTCAACAGGTACTGTGTACCACAATTCCAGTTCACAAAGTGGGGAGATTTTAAAAATCAAATGCACTTGCTTTACTGCTTCAAAGGGTTGTTGTGAGGCTTGCGTTGGGATTTCCCTTGTTCATCAACTGATCTCCTTGGAGGAATATCTATTGATTTCTGTTTCAGATTCTCTATTTCTCTATCTTTTCAAATTTTTTTTAATGCTGGTGATAACAAAAAAGAAAAAAATGATGTCAAAGATAAGTAGCATTCAGTATAACATAAAAGGAAAAAAAATAAGAAGCTGTACAAAATACCAAGAATTTCTAACTTCTGAAAGTTGAATGAATTAGATATGTAACTAAATAGCTGCATTTATACAATATGTTTAGCTGGTTACTGAATTAAATCCATGTTGTGGATTTACACAGCATAGTCAGCCATAAACTAATTGAATGGGCTAGATTCATAAAATGTGTTATACCACAAGAAATAAAAACAAGATCCAGGTTAACCTAGGTTAACAAGTTTAGTGTTGCACAAATGCATCTGCTGGAATTTCACCTGAATTGTTTAATACAGCCAATGTTTTATTGCAACATCCTTGAAACAAATCCTCCTACCCTGATATTAACTCCTTCCTCATCCCTAAATATAAAATAATAATTGATTATGATTTTTCTTTATATATTTTTAAAAGTAGCATGAAATCAGAACTGCAATATGCTTTTTTAGGGAAGTGGCAGTAAAGAAACTAAGATCTTTTATTTAAATGTAACTGAAATGTTGTTTACAATTTCTTTCCTACCATTCTCTTGTAAAAAAAAAATCCTTTAAAAAGTTATCCAAAAAGCTGTTTTAAGATCACTTCTGCTAACCTAGTTCTAGATGTTTTGCAATGTTGACTCCCTGCCTCTCCTTCTGCTCCCCCCAGATATCTTTGTTGTAATGAAAACTGCTATGAAAACTTCTCTTGGACTTAAAAATAAGTTTACGGCAAGCATTCCATTGCTTTTAACAAAAACAAATTTAAAAACTCCTTCTCAGGCACATTAATTTAGTTTCATAGACAATTTTGATTAAGGTCTCTTACTAATTAATTGAAAAAAATGTACTATAGGAGAACGTATGATTTCTGCTGAAAACTGCATAAAGCACTGTTACCTGTAGAACTTAACACATTGAGCCAATCAACAAACTTTTCTTCCATGAAGTGAAATTACTATTTAAAATCAATAGTAGTGTACATCTAGAGTAAATATGCAACTGTTAACCCAAAGAGAACCAGAATTATTTCAACAAACAGATTGTCCTTCAGATACTAACATTGGTTGCCTAATTACATTATATTTTGTGGTTGTTTCTAAAGAATAACCATGATAAGCACTTTATTTCAGGACCGTGAAGGGTGGAGCCTTAATCCTTTCTTCCTACACAAATAATTCTCACAGTAATTTGCTGCACAGTGCAAGATTTTGTTGGCATCAAGTACAGATTCTTTCCTGTGGTGAAATGCAGTTTCTTGGAAGATGGGGCAATTTTCATCGGGTCTGCAATGTAGGAACAAAGTATATTTTGCTATAGACTGATGCTCTCTGGAAATGTAACCAAGAAAGCAAGAGAAATGTGATCAATGCTAAGCTTGTAAGCCGCCCTGAGTCTTCGGAGAAGGGCGGGATATAAATGGAATTAAAATTAAATTAAAAATTAAAATTAAAATGGTGTTTTATGCTAAAGCTGCTATGCTGGAGTAGTTTATCTGACACCTTCATAAACATTCCAGGTTAATGAACCAGAATATTCAGAAGGTTGGTTCACACACATATATGCAGTATTTGATCCAAATGTACTTGATGACAGGCAGTCAAAAATATAAGTAAATTAAAAAGGTAAAGAAAATTACCTTTGGTGTTACAAATGCAATGGCCACATACATAAAGTTACAGTTAGCAATATCTATAAAACTTTAATACAGTCTGATACAGTTACATCAAGTCTTGTGGGGAGTTATAACCTTCCCTCTGTGCATATCTACTAGTGGCAAAGTGCAGACTTAACTCAGATACTGCAGCAAGGAAAAATGCCGAACTGAACTGAGGTTCAAGTGTTAACAAAGAAGGTAATTAGCAATTTGCCATTGGATACGAATCACTATTCTCTCATGCAAATAAAGCAAGGCATATAACCACACCAAATTTCTACTAAACTAAAATATTGTAAAATTCCAGTGCTAGGCAACAATAAGACATGCAAAGCAATTCAAGCCATACAGTAATAGAAGAAAGCTCTTTGTCATTGTTCTAGTTTTAGCCTGGCTGTTACGTGATTCCACATTTTTGCCATTTTATAAAATATTTTTTCCTTATTGCTTCACTTATTCTTATATAAATAGCATACTTCTTCTGGGCAACTGCATTACTTTTTGGTACTAATCATTAGCGCCAACATTTCTAAGGACCGATCTGCCTAGCTTTGGCATTCTCCCACAATAGATTGATGCTCATGATACAAAGTTGGTTTCTCTTCCTTCCCTACGTCTGTCTCTCTCTGCAAATCAACATCTCATCCCAGGGATGGCTGAGAGCATCTTTGCTTACCATGATGGCCTCGGCTTGTTTGGAGTCCAGCTCTGATACTGCCCGCCGGAAGCCTTTGGCTGAAGAACTGGAGGCATTTGGGGTTGGCATCCTTGCTGATGAACTGGCTTAGCTTCCAGCACTGTTTTCCCTTCTTATTCTGGGTTTTTATAGGGCATGTCTGACGTCAAAGACCCTCTCTGATCCCCCTCTGTCCACCTCCCTCCCTTCAGCCTCAGGGAGAGAAAAGAGGAGGAGGGAAGAGATGCAGAGGAAGAAAACACTTGTGTCCCATTAAATGTAATTGCCACAAAGATGACAGGCACCCAGCTCCTGCAAACTCACCGTTGACTCCCTGGTACCCAAAGTATTTGCTCAGTTATTCACCCTGGGTTTTTACTACAGCTTCCTCCAGTCATATGCACGCTGAACATTCTCAGTCAATTGTCCCGCAGTCTGCCTTTGATAAATGTGATTGTATTAGCCTCGCCAAGCAATACGTAAAGAGGTGAAAATAAATAAGAGCAACATTTTGTGGTTGCGTGAGTTGAGTCATGCGGTTAAAGAGGATAGAAAGAGGATTTGGGACCTGGGTCTGAAATTATTAAGAGTTTGGTGGAGAACTTTGGGGGCAAATTGTCAGGTCAGAAGAATGGAACATTTGTCTAAAACCCAAGGAGCAAAAGGTTTCTGATCTTCCACAGCAAATGCTAAACAGCTACAAACAGCAAATGCTAGACAGCCACAAAAGGCAAGCCTTTGGGGATTCACACTTGGGACTTACCTGCATTGAGTATATCCACTACTTGGGACTTACCTGCATTGAGTATATCCACTAACATGGAAATAGTGGCTTTATTCTGTAACTGTTCTGTTCTCCCACCTACATGATACTCAAGCATCATGTATATACAGAGGGTGAGGTTCTATCAGAATAAAGAGGCTTGACTTAAATTTCAAGGTTCACAAACATTAATAAAACTACTCTCCATGTTAACATCCTCAACATCCTCAGCAGGGTGAACTGGGAGCTGTGTTTATAGACCTTCTACATCCCGGAAAGCCTCTGTGGTTTTTAAATTTATGATCGTTGCCTGATCAATCATTTCAAAGCAGGCTTAAAATTCTCCAGAATAAATTAATAAAATGTTCACCTCTGCTTTAGTCTGCTAATGATTCTTAATGTATTCAAATATTTCTGGAAACCCGGAAATTTTTAATGGCTCCTAGAATGTAACCTAGTACAAAATGTTCTATATACTTTAGATCAAGAATAGGAGATAACCCCCAACAACTACTATGAACATGGTCAACAGCCAGGAATACTGCATGTTCTCACTCCCTGACATAAACTGTATACTTTTTAAAAAACCTGATGGGGAGGGAGCAGCCTTTTTAGCCTTTCTTTCCAGTACCTTCCCCCCCCCCCACACACACACACAGACATGCTGCTTGTTGGTTGAATCAATGACCTTCTTTACTAGCAGTAATCCTAAAAAGAGGAAGAGGGAGAGGGAGAGGCAACGTCATGAGGTGGAGAGAATTCTAGAATTCAGAATTAGATCATCATAAGCTGTATATTGAGTTGTGCTTAGAAATGCTATATTCATTCTCTGGTTGATCTACTGCCTATTGCTCGATCCTATAGAAGGCAAATCTACATACTGTATATTTCCGTATATAAGACGCTATTTTTTCCTGCAAACACGCTGTTCAAAAATCAGGTGCATCTTATACACAAAAAAATAATGGTAACCTCCGCAGCCCAGGGCATGCCTGTGTGGGTTCTTTACACGCCACTGCCATGCCGCCTGGTGCAGAAGGATATTGCTGGCCTGAGATTTCGCCTGGTGCTGGAGGATCGTACTGCCCCAGTTGGGGTAGGCAAATGTTTGCCACCTTCTATGATCCGTTTTTTCACTGGTGCAGCTCGGGCTGAAGCTGCAAGAGGCCCTGGGAAGCTGCCTCAGTACAGTGATTGACGGCCGAGGGGGTGGGCAGGATTAAGCCCGCAGAGCGCCATCTGATTGTGTGATGGTAGCAAGAAGCACCAGTAATTGGGGGGGGGGCATCTTATACAAGGATCCATCATATAGATGGAAAAATACAGTATATTTCATACACTGAAAAAATAAATATATGCAGACCCTTTGGTGCTATTGTTGGCTTTTTTATTTTGTAATCAGGGTTACTGGACCAAGAATAAAGTTACTATTATCTATATTCTTTCATAAAGTAATGGCTAAAAATCACATCAATAACAGATAGCCAAATTTGTCAAGTTTGATTCTATCTGGTTTAATATTTTTCCAGTATTATGTTGGTATTGTTACCTTTTTGAGTGAAGCTGACTTTTTTCTTTCAAGACCAACCCAAACCTTCCTATAAAGACCAACACTCATTTTAGTGGGCACTGCTAACCAATGTTTTATGCATTTCTAATCTGACAAGCAGCTGTTTCTAATGTTCATTATTTTCCCTCACGTATTTCTGTATATACAGTATTTCTATTCCAATATACACATTTCCTTAGGTATTCTCGATAGGTTATATTGCAAAAAAATTGAAAAGCTGCAGATATCACTGTTTAATTATGTTCTAGTTTGTGCAAAGCTTTGAGATGTGAAAATTAAATAAACTCACATTAAAATGTGAACTAAGTGGATTTTCTCTCAAGGTTAACATTTCTGTCCAATGTTTGAGACTGAAAAAAAAATCCTACAAAGGCCCCTCAGCAATAACCAAACAGATTCCACCTTTCCTAGGCAGCAAAATAGAGATAAAATGGGTAACTGTCACTGTGGCCCAATGTGTTGGTTTTTCTCTCATCTCAGTTCAGAGAACAAGAAGGGCCAGAGGCATAGCAAATGAGTGGGAAGACGGCTTTTGTCAAGTCTAAGTCAAGAGTGGACAAATTGACAGTGAATCTAGATCAATGTTTCCCAACATTAGCAATTTAAAGATATGTGGACTTCAACTCCTGGCTGGGGAATTCTGGGAGTTGAAGTCCACACACTTCCTAAAGTTGCAAAGGTTGAGAAACAGTGACCTAAATACTTTAAAGTCTGATTATTATGAAGGAAAGACTGGGATGAAGATTCTACCATTTTGTTTTTACCCAGCAGTAGGATGATAGTTTACTGATCAGAAACAGAAGGTTTAGCACACTTCTCAGATTCACTGATCGGTCAAATTGGTTGAATTGGAAACTATTGGCTAAGTTTGTCAATTTTCCTTTTCTTCCTTCGTTCTTTCTCTTTTCCAGTGCCTCTTCATGTTTTGTAGAGTGAAACTTAATTGTTTTGTTTCCAAAAGGTAGAAAAACCTAGCAGATTGGGTAAAATTGCTAGAGAGGCTGATCTATATCTTCTTTGGAATGGCAATAGAAATGGATATATAGTAGCAGTTTCTTAGAAGTAAGCGTATTTTTTTTAATGAATAATTAAAGTGAACTACCAATTTGGCCTCCTCATCTTTCCTATTACATAATCCTCAGCATTTTAGTTCCAAGAAGCAAGAATTGCTTTACTAAAACAGGATAATGTCCAGCTGATATTTACAATCCTCCCTCAATGTAATATCTTTGCTTTTGTTGCCCATAATACTAATGGGTATCTATGCCTATCTTAGCATTTGGGTCTTTGTAGTCAAATGTGATAATAGTTGAGAGGCAAGTTGATAGATAGAATCTGAAGAGAGTTATGAATGTCACTTTGTTCTCCCAACTGATTCTATCTGAAAAGATGATTAGAGTACAATGCATCAAGGAAGTTGTGTGATGTGGTTCCTAAATGTAACAAGCAGAAAAATGAAAACTGCCCTGGGGGTTGGCTTAGTGGAACCAATCAAATGGGAGAGAAACAGTTCAGGCTGTTCATCTCGAAGGAGATGAAAGAAATGGCACGATCAAGGGCAACAATGTGAATCCTTGGGATGTTTGCTTTGACTTCTGAGCATTGTTTTGGAGATATAAAGAAAGGAAAATATACCTTCCAGGCGTATCAACATTATAACCTTAATGTTCCATATGAAATGTGTCCATCACTCAAATCCTTTCCTTTGGGTTTTGTATACATTCTTGGAAAGTGAATAATTATTTTCCAAGAATGTAATAAGAGCTGTCTGCCTAGTTCAGGCACCCCCATTATATCTTTATGCAGATGTTCTTCTAAGGAGTTCTAGCTTAGTGCTCTAAGGAGTATTCATGGTGTTCTAAGGAATTCTAGCATGGTATGGGGTCTCCTGCTTGAGCAGGGGGTTGGACTAGATGACCTCCAAGGTCTCATCCAGCTCTATTCTGATTGATTGATAGATTGATAGTCCCACAAGTGTTGGATTATTGTGGAAGACAAATGTAATGGCAAAGAGGCATAGATTATTTCCTTGATTTTTCTTATACAAAATGGCTTTTCCTTTTTCAGCCTGCATTTAAAAAAAATCCCTGATTCTTCTAAGATCCAGTTTCACTGGGGATCTTTAGTTCTAGCATTTGGGAAAGGAGGAAATGGTTTCTTCTCATCCACTTTATCCATACTCTGTATAATCTGGTACACTTCAATCGTGCCCTGTCTTATTTATCTCCTTTGAAGACTAAAAAGTGCCAAATGTCACAACTTTCCTCTCAGCAGAGCTGCTCCACCCCTGTGATCATCTTAAGTGCCCTGCTCTGAATCTTCTGTAGATCTCCTGTATCCTTTCTAGGTGCAGTGGATCTAAATATTGCAGATGCCATCATACCATTGATTTACATATAAGGGCATTACCATATTGGTACATCCATAACATGCTGTTGGTTTTTTTTACAGTGGATGTATACTGCATTCACACCTTCATGAACTGTTTATCATTATTCTAAGATCTCTTTCCCCATCACTCACTGCTAGCTCTGATCCTATTAGAACCTTATATAGAAAAGAAAGACTATTCCTTATGCAACCATGAAATTGTTTTTCATTCCAGTGCCAACATCTGGACAGGGCTGGTATGATACATTGGCTCAAGGGTGAAGCTTGTCATTTAATGTAATGAAACAGCTGCCTTGGTATTAGATGCTGGGTTGCAAAATATGCTGTATATTGGATGATATATCCTTCACCGTCAAGTGCAATAGAGGAAACTGCCTGTTGCAGAGAATAGAATAGAATAGAATAGAATAGAATAGAATAGAATAGAATAGAATAGAATAGAATAGAATAGAATAGAATAGAATAGAATAGAATAGAATAGAATAGAATAGAATAGAATAGAATAGAGCTGGAAGGCACTTTGGAGGTCTTCTAGTCCAGCCCCCCGCTCAAGCAGGAGAATCTATACCATCTTAAAAATCTCCAGTGATGGAGCACCCCACAATTTCTGAAGGCAAGCTGTTCCACTGGTTAATTGTCCTCACTGTTAGGAACTTTCTCCTTAGTTCCAGGTTGCTTCTCTCTTTGATCAGTTTCCAACCATTGTTTCTTGTCCTGCTTTGGAGAACAAAAGCCTTTGGAGAAGATTTTTTTTTTTATTACCAGCAGCAAAATATTTCTGGCCAAAGTTGCTTGACACAGAGTAGAGAGGTTGAATTGTATTTTCCATTTTGAGAGTCAGGTGGCATAATATGAAGAGTCAGGATTGTCCCGTCCTGTGCATTCTTTAAAATGTTTAATATATCTTCTGCAAAAAAAATGCATAGAGAACAATTACTTACAGATGATGGAGAGAGGAAACAACCAACAGAAAAAGTTCATACAGTTTTATTTGTGAAGCCCAATCTGCATCTCTTCCCCCCCCCCACCCGCCCTCTCTCCTATAATCTTGAATAATTACAGTCTGTCACTTGAGGCAATTACAGCACAGTTTGGCATTCACGGAAAACTCTGCCATTCTCCCTTTACAGCTCCAATCAAGAAAAGCAAAAGCAATAGAGTTTAATAACCCATAATGATTTTTCATGGCTTAGCACCACCAGCAGCAACTTTTCTCGGACTTGAGAGACAACAGGAAAATAGAATTAAAATCCTGCATGGTTACATGAACTTCAGACCCCTTCATTATATAGCAACGGGGCTGCTGATTGCAGTCTGTAAATGGCAAATTCTTTGTGTCATCCCAATAAAATGAATGGTCCCACTCCAGAAGGAAGGCTCTAAAAACAGGCCCCTTCACAGTCTGTTTTCCCCTGCAAATAAATATAGGCTGCTTTGGTTTTTTTTAAAAAAAAGTGCTTCAAAACTAAAAACAGATTTAAGAGTCTGTTTATTGAAATGAATGGAGAAATAATCAGACTCTGTTTAGTTGTTTCCCTTTCAAGAAGGTTCTACTCATACCTCTCTGTCATAGAACTCCTTGGAGTTGTTTTTTCCTCCATTTGTTAGAGGAGACTTACAAACACAGGAAGAGAATTCAATGGTAGAGCAGAAGCACCTGCCTTTTGCAAAGAGTCTCCAATATACAATTGCCCACAACCCTTCTGACCTTTTGCAACATTCTAAAAACATGATATTTTCAAATATTGAGAGGAGGTGGACTGTAGGATTCTGGTTGCCTGTTAATTAATCCTTGTTGTTTTTAACTGCATATATATATATCAGTCACATTGCATAATCAGCAATTCAGAAATTCCTCTAAGGGGAGAAAACAATAAGGAGCAAAACTTTTATTAAGGGGGATTTTTAAAAAAAACACAGCAAAATCAAAATAAGACAAAAGGTTTCGTTCACTTCAGGTAAAGTGACACTGCTGTGACTTATGGAAGTAATTCAATACTAATCGGGACAAATTCTACTAGGGATTTCTGGTGAGACCATAGCAAGCTAGTCATCCTGCCAAAGCAGGACAGCCGTACAGCCAAGATTGATGGCTGGATGTGGAATCCCAGCCAGCAAAATTTCTCTGGAAAAAGGAGAGCATGTGAGATTGCCCATGTCATCCCCGGATAGCCATTAGACCATAGGAACTGACATTTTGTGGTTATGAGTTACGGTAAGTGACTGTAAATTGAGGGATTAAGCTCTAAGTTTATAGTCATAATGCAACTTTTGTGGTCAAAAAGCTCAATGGAGCCTCATTTATTTATCACCTTTGGAATTAGTTTTTACTGCTTTTTAAAAATCTCTGGAACACTCTTTAGAACTTTGGAAGTTTGTATTGCATACACTAAATTTCCCTCACAAATGAAGTTTTAAACATAAATTTAAAAATTAAAAATTTTAAATTTCTGGAATAATTGGCAAAAGGGTATTTAGAATATTGTTTTTGGAAAGCTAAAACTAAACTAAGAGTCTAGATGGATTTGAATTAAGAATTTGATATTAATTATAAGAATCCTTCCTATGAAAAACTGTAGCTATTTTATTGTTTTGGGAAAAACATGATAAGATGGGTCTTTGAATTGTGGACAATAAAGGGAACCAAAAGAAACTAAAGATTACAAATAAAGGAGAAGTATATTCTAATTTGACACGTTACTACAGAATGGAACCAAACACTTTAACAGTGGTTTTTACAGACATTTCTGAACTATGGACTCGAAAATTAATTTTGAAAGTATCTCACATCATAGAGGATAGTGTACTCTTTCTACTGTCCAACCATGAGAAAAACATTAGTGACCTGTGTAATATGGAGTCACAGAATGTCAGAAGAGTGGGGGTTAACCAGCATATCGATCCCCAAACATACCGGTAATTCCTCTGAGAGAATCCAAAACAAAACAAAGCAGAGAAGAGAAGAGAAATGTTATGGCTTCAAGCAAGTTTTCTTCCTTCAGTCCTTCCAGTGCAGAAGGCTTCCAGCCAAGAAGAAAACCACCACACAAGCTCATCTTAAAGTCATAAATTCATGTTTCAAGCTTACCAGAAGCCCATTTCCTAAACAGTGGTACCTCAGTACTCATCGTTAATTGGTTAATTGGTTCTGGGAGGCACAATGAGTACTGAAAACAACTAATGTCAAACAAACCGTATGACCCTTTGTTTCGGCCAGGAAGGACTTTCTGTCTGTCCCTTTTCCTATGTCAGCAACCTTCTCAGCCTGGCCAACTTCCTGTTTGCCCTCTGTGGCCATTTCCCTCTTCTTCTTGCAGTGACCTTTCCAGCATGGCTGACTTCCTATACATTCTCCATGGCCATCCCCTTTTCCTATTACAGTCTGTTGAGTACCAAACAGACAATGAGTACTGGGACATTTTCACATCAAAATGCATCCAGTACCAAATTCAACAAGTTTTGAAGCAATCAAGTACCAAGGTACCACTGCATATACTACAACCAGATATGAACATAGAAAAGAGCATTTAATGGTAAATTCCAACATTTCATTAAAATTTCCATATTTTATTCATTAAAATCAAAATTGTTCAATGTGACACTTTTTTTTACTCTTACAACAATCCTATAGAATAGTTATGTCAAGAGGTAATTTTTATGCATAGATGAAAATTGGGAACTCCTTAGAAAAGAAATGGAGCACTTACATCACCATGAATATACGGTAACTGCCAATCTGCCTGTGTTATTGTTCAATCTGTTTTCCACTGCTGATAAGCTAGTACAAGGATTCTCCCTCTGTTCTGAAGGTCCTTTGTTGATAATTTCACTTGGAATCAGCCACCACCTTTTACACAGACAGGGAATGTCTGTACTAAGGATAATTTTCTGCCTCTTTTTCACACAGAGAATTGTGTTTTATAAAGGTAAATACATTGTGATGATACTTCAGGCAGATACATAATATTAATATAAAACTGAATGAAGAAAAATATAAACATTCTAATAAGAGCACTGAATGGTGTCCCCCCCCCCCAATGTTATATGACTGAATGTTATTAAGAGTTTTTGATCTCAAACTATTCTTAGTTTCCTGAAAACGTGATGTCTACCAATGGGAGGTGCTGGGTGGCATTTCTATTTTTTAAAAAATGCAGACAATGTTTTGGCATTGTTAAATTATTGGGAAATGATTTTGTTGTTATTGTTACTTAGTTCCAAAATAAGAAAGAAAGCATTACTTATTTTTTACATGAAAATGCTGTTGTAACAATTGAAATTGACAAGGTCCAGAAAAAGGGCAGGAAGTAAACAAAACATTGAAAAAAGGATATTAATGACTCAACAATGGAGCTAAATACAGCAGTTGTCTTTAATCAATACAGAAACTTTTAAGAATAAAACAGACATTTAAAACACTGACAACAAGAAAGTAGCACAGTACAGTAGTTATAATAAAGTAATGATGGAAGAACTCTTCTTGGCTATATTTGGGACTAACACTATGTATTTTCAAAATAGATGGATAATCAATCATTGTATAAACTTAATCAATTCCAAAGTTGAGCTATCTGCCTCAGGCTGCTCCTTGGAATGTAATGGCTAACTTTCCATGATCTATACTTATTCAGTAGTGGCTATGAGGCTCTATATATCTTGGGTTCAAACTGAACTTTCTTGAATTTTATCAGTCCAACAAGGTACAGTAAACCAAAGTATGAAACCAATATTTATTACTGTTATTTATTGTATGGCACATTCAGATCACATTTCCATAAAAACACATGCGATAAAAATGTAAAATGTGAAATGTAAAATTTAAAATATTATACAGTCAGGACTATTTTTAATATGCAATAACAGAATCTTGCAAGTGTGAATGTACTTCCCCTTTCCTTATTTTGTCTTTGCATGAACTAGGGAAAATGCTTCTTGTGACCATTTTCTCACATTATTTTCATAGTAGCAGCTCTTCCTCCTGTCCTCCTGTTCCATTCCCTTTGCTCTTTACCAACTTTCTGTAATAAAATTCACCAACCATTTAAGGTATTATTTCTCTTTTCTCCACTGAAACTCTCGGGATCGTTTCTCTGCTTTTGCCCTATGAATCTACTGGTGTATCCCCAAATCTTGTGTTCACTTGATGAAGTTTTCAAGAGTAATGGGCATGTAATCCTAGAGTCATTCCTTGGTTTTGGTAGCACTCAAGGACTTGACTCCCTTGTCAAGTACAACAAAGAACTTGAATATAAACAAATTTACTTCAGCACCAAAAATTCTTTTCTCTATTTTACAGATATGCTCCACGAAATGTGCATGACCTTTTTTCAGGACCATAGATGAGAAAGGAGAGATCAAATCTCTTCCTGTATATTGTAATCCCAAATCAGATTGGGAAGTCATAAAACCCTTTTGAAAGAGCAGCATCCAATTTTTAGCATTATATGCAGTGTTTCTTCAACATGTACCCTCAGCTCTATCAGAATCATCATTACTGAATTACTGCAGTTGTCAAAACAGACCTTTGGTGCCTTGGAAAAGTTTAAACCTAGGACTAGACTAAAGGCAGCAATTCTGCAACTGAGATAGAAAGTAAAATTGTGTCAACACTGGCTTGAAGAATAGAACTTTGTAGCCTAATCTGGAAATCCAAGATTAAAAGGCTACCGTTTACTGCTGTAAAGGTAAAGGTAAAGGTTCCCCCGCACATGCGTGCTAGTCGTTTCCGACTCTAGGGGCCGGTGCTCATCTCCGTTTCAAAGCCGAAGAGCCAGCGCTTGTCCGAGGACGTCTCCGTGGTCATGTGGCCAGCATGACTAAACGCCAAAGGCGCACGGAACGATGTTACCTTCCCACCGTAGTGGTCCCTATTTTTCTACTTGCATTTTGATGTGCTTTCGAACTGCTAGGTGGGCAGAAGCTGGGACGAGTAACAGGTGCTCACTCTGTTACGCGGCACTCGGGATTCGACCCGCCAAACTACCGACCTTCTGATCGACAAGCTCAGTGTCCTAACCCACTGAGCCACCGCGTCCCTACTATTTTACCCAACTATTTTACCCAACTGTACCCAACTATTTTAAAGTCTATTCCTTTCTTCTCAAGGCAGTTTGTGACTGCTCCAGAGCAGCAGGGTTTGATGTGATGCTCCTAAGGATGTTGTTCATTTTCTAAGAAGTTTAATCATTAACATAGCGAACATATTTGTTCTGGGGATATTCAGGATTCTGATGCTAATATGGTCTCCAGGACTAGAGAATGGGTCCTATATAGATTCTAGTAACTTATGAGCCGTAGTTTCAAACCTCTACAATGTATGCACTTGCACACTCAAAATTACATCCCCGAGCCAAATAGCTGAATTATATCCAACATCTTATAACCAATTGCTTATATATGATGAGCTGATTATGTAACCTTTTGGAAATCAGATATTTCCAAGATTCAAGTAGATAGGTTATTTTGCAGAGGAGTAACACAATTTTTCAGTTGGTAAAATTCTATGCAGAATTTATTTTCTCTGCTCCAGGGTACACACAAAATGACCACTTCTGAACAAATCACCAATGTGTCAGACATTAAATAATGTTCCAACTTTGTTAGAGACTAATTTATCAAGCAAGCCTATTAGCAGCTGTATTGTGACAAGGAAGCATGGGTGATTATAGTTGGCATGTTCATTCCCTTTTTTTCTCTTATTCCATCCTACTTCCTCTTTTAACTGCTTTTGCTGCCTTCTAATTTTTGACTGAGCAGACTGGACTAAAAAACCCTTGCATTTTTTAAAGTTATAATTTCCAGATTTCTTTTAAATAATACTATAGGTTACAGCAAAAGCTGTGTTAAGCAGTATAGGTGATCATCTGGTTTCTAATAATATAATAAGCACACATCTACCTGATCTTCTATATTCATTACTTCATTCCATAAAGGTTCTTACTGAAGTCAGTGTGCCTCCTTCTTGCTAGCTGTTCAAATGACATTTGCTATATGGAAACAAGGGATTCAACGGTTGAAAGAAGTCTGGAGAACACCTGACATATCCCAAGAATTTATAATAAGGGGGGCAGATACCACCCTGTAAACAGAGCTTTTCAATAACCTATTTCTTATGACTGCAAGAGGGAAAGAACAGAATTTTGAAGATTCTTATCTTGTATGCATCTCATGAGACCACTCCCTCTCCAAGGAAGAAAGGCATGTTTGTTTATTGCCCACAGTATCACAAGGAAAAACTGGGGCACATGTCCATGGGTCCACATCACTCACCCTCCCCGCATTTTCCAGTGATGTTGGGAAGCAGCCTCTTCATCTCTGAAAGGATACGGAGGGGAAATTTCTCAGAAGTCCCCACTTGCATATAGTTTATTTTTAAAGTTGGCTTCTCAACAGTTAGTGCGTCTTTTTGTTTTCAATGTCACGGTTACTAAATTATAAAATATGTAAAATTATGGAGAACAGTTGCCATTCTGAACAACATTAGGGAAAACTATCGATAGGTCACAAATCAAATACCCTAATTTAGCTTCCTCTGCAATCCAGAGAGGATTATAACTCTTCTCACTCTCAGTCACAATGTCCATGATAGGAGTTGTATGGGGACAGCCCGAAGATTGGGAAAACTATCGTCAAGTAAATGTACACAGTTTATAGAATGCAGAAGTAATCAGACCAGTTTTAGATTCAAGTTTTTAAAAAAAACATACCAAGTCAGAAGGGGACACAAATTCTTTATGTCAGTGTTTACTGCATGATTTCTCTCCCAAAAAAAAGTGTATTTATATCAATAGAATATATTTTTCCTTGCCTCTTATGAGATGGAGGATAAGGATAGACTCACTCAGAAGAATATAATAAGCTGCTGAACATTCAGTGTTCAGGCTGTAATATCTGCTACCGGGTGTAAGGATGTCTGATGTCATTGATACCAGTTTTATTTTTCTCAGCTGTTTATCATTTATTTCAAAGCATAGTTTGGAATACCACTTTTTTCAGAAAAAAAGGAGAACTGTACTTTTTAAATTAGTAGCTAGATAAGAAGTCTAGAAAAAAAGACAGACTAATATAATTTTGAGTAGATGAATTGCATTTCCTGTAAGCCCTCAATAATATCCATGCTCCCTGGAACATATGGGAGAATCAACCAAACTTCTGAAGATTTTCTACCCTAATGTGGTTCCAACCTCCATGAAAAATTGTCAACTAGGTAGAAGAAACACTTTAAAATATCTGGAAGGACCCAGATTGGGAAAGCTTGAAATAGGAAATCCCAAACATTTCAGGAACTCGGGAGTTTGTATAAGTGAAGACAGTGTACAGGACTCACCACAGTCTGATCTTACTTTCTTTGAGAAAGTTGTTAGAGAAGTCTTCTTAGTGTAGCTGTTTTTGCTCCAGTCATTCTTTTATTAGCCTTCTGCCACTGGTGCCTCCATCTTATCATTGCAAGCAGAGGATGGTGAGATACATCTAGGGATACTTCATGAGGTGGATAAGATGGTTTAATTTAAAGTTAGCACAAATGTAATTACTACATGTTATAAAGCAGGGGTGTCAAACTCAATTTCATTGAGGGCTGCATCAGCATTGCGGTTGCCCTCAGGGGGCCTGGGTATGGCCTGGGTGGGCGTGGCCTACTGGGTGGGCGTGGCTAAAGTGTGTATGGCCTACTGGGTGGGCGTGGCCAGCTCTACATCGTTTGCATCAAGGGTGCCTATGGGGGCCTGGGCAGGAGTGGGACAGATCTGAGGGTCTCTGGCAGGAGGAGGGTCTCTGGGCCAGGGCCAAGGCAGTGGAGGCTGTTCCCTCACTGTTTCCAGGATGGCTTCGCGGGCCACATGAAACCACTTCACGGGCCGGATTTGGCCCCCGGGCCTTGTGTTTGACATGTCTGTTATAAAGTGTAATTCCTGATCCATTGTTCATTCTTGAAATATGGGGATTTATTTTCCAGTCCATATGCAAATGGCATCATTATAATTCTTATTTCAGCCTCACCAACATCATTCTATTCAGATTTGTTTGATTCCAGTTTCCATCGGCCCCAGCCTGCATGCCTGGACATTTGTAGTACTTGGGATTCTTCTTATCCCCTTCATTTCCCCTTGATAATCTCATACTTACCTGAGGTGACTAGGTTCTGTTCTGTCACAGTTCTCCTTTGCCTGAGGGGAATTGCAATTTCATCCTTCAGACAGCTCCCAAAGGACTTCTTTCACCAGCTTTTTCATTTTGTTTCACTTGCCTTTGCTTTCTCTCTCCACCACCTAGGGATGCATGTTCTGGAGCAAAGAAGGTCAAAAGGGTCCGCACAAGTGATTTAACAATAATTTCAGACTCACAATCTCTCAGAGAATCTAAATTCCTCTGTGACATTTCCAGACTCAGGCTCCCACTGACTCAGCTGCTGATTTTGATATTTAAAGAAGGATTACCTTGTTTGTTATCTTTTTTTTCTTTAGATAGGAACAGGGACTAATGGAAAGTTCTTTTAACACTTTCCTATGCTCTTGCCTTTGATTTTGGACACTTATGTGAGCTGATCCCTGCCAAATCTCTAATCTCCAATCACTTAGCATCAACTGGCCAAAGCCATCCCACCTCAAAGATTTGTTCATACTGCCCCAATAAAGCCACCAGCAGTTGACTTCCTGTAGAGCAGAGGTGGGTAACTAAAACCCTTTTATGACTGACTCAGGAATTCTGGGAGTTGAAGTCCACAAGTCATAAAAGGGCCATCGTTCCCCAACTCTGCTGCAGAGCATTTGGTGCATCGAGTCAACATGGTCAGGTGACGTTTGCCTAAGTGAAGATCAGATGAGTTACTGCCATCTAATCTTAACCTTCCAAATTACAGTCAGACACAGAATTTGATCACAAATTTATATTCTACCTGGAATTCAAGATAGGTAAATATTGCACTTTGTTTGTTTGTGTCTCAACTTTATTATTTTTTACAAATAACTCAAGATGGACAAACATATCCAACACATTTTCCTCCCCCTATTTTCCCCACAACAATAACCCTATGAGATGTGTTGGGCTGAGAAAGAGTGACTCGCCCAAAGTCACCCAGCTGGCTTTCGTGGTTAAGATGGGATTCGGTGTATTTACTTAAAAGTAGATAACCTGTTCTCATATACAAAGATTTAACTCAAGTTAAGCATGTTTTCTCCCATTCCTATTTTTATATGTTGCCACTAAATACAGACCATTCTGTAGGGCAGGGGTGTCAAACTGCTGACCTGCGGGCCGGTTGCATTATCTGGAGGCCGCGCCCACCCCAGCTCCGGCAATGCAAAAAAAGTCACAATACGTCGCAACACGTCACATGATGCAGCAAGTTTGACACCGGTGCTGTAGAGGGAAAAATAAGCATATTTGTCTTCTTACCACTTTAGTTAGTTTATTTCTTAATTAGGTTTGGATTCTCCAGAGTATATTTCCAAGGTACAGGTAATTGATTTCCTGCACAAATTTCTATTAGAGTCGGAAGTGTGGTTAGCAGATACACCAAACATGTTCTTGGGACCCAGATGATAGAATTTATCTTCAGAGGCTCATTTCATCATCTGCCTGGTGCATTTTAGCAATAGGTGAAATGTTGAACTAATTTAAATCATTCTTTTAGCAAGTAAAAGTTCTGCAGGAATGAGCAGAGTTGCTTCCATTTCTTGACAAGACTTGGTGTTCTGGCAGCATTCTTGAGCCAATGCATGAGAGATTCAATGCAAAAGATTTATAATAAAGAATTGATTCTCTTAATGATCAAGAAGATTTCTGGGAAAGCTGGCTCTGACACACACCTCTGTTCTGACATTCTAAAGTAAACGTTTGAAGAGAGATTTCCCACTAAAATCTTGTACTTCTAGACTGTTAGCCTCCAATAATCAAAATACGAAATTCTTAGAGAAAGACCAAGCTTGGAGTATAACTGATGCTAATATTGTGTCTCAGATATCATAGAATGATGATGATGATGATGATGATGATGATGATGATGATGGTGGTGGTGGTGGTGGTGGAAGGGAACTTGTAGGTCATCTAGTCCAACCCCCTGCTCAGCCAGGAAACCCTATACCATTTCAGACAAATAGCTATCCAGTCTCTTCTTAAAAACTATAATTTGGGAACAATTGTAAATATGGTAATTGAGAAGACAGCTTTAAAACATACTGTAATTAGAAAATATTGTTGTAATGCTATTATATGTTAAAATGTGGTATTATTTTTCAAACACTCAAATTCCAGAATCAGATATCCAGGTTTTTGGGGTTTTTTTTTTTACAGATCTCACCCTTTTGTGAATAATTTCCCCTCTTTTTCAGGTGCAAAATGGCTCTCTGAATTTTATGAAAAGCAGTGTAACATATCTTTGACAATTTAGAGATCTTGAAAAAAATAGTCTAAAAATACTCTTTGCTTAGATTTGAAAAATAAAAAAGCAATGGCATCAGAGAGCAAGCTTATCCACAACTCCATAGAGGGAATATGTCCTTACCTGGCACAATGAGTTGCATGATATCTTTAAATGTTTATCTAGTCTAGGTGAGAAACTGAACTGAATGCCTATAGGGTTGGCTTTTATCATTTTTATAAAAAGGACAATGGACTCACCTTAAACATAAAATGAATTTTTTAATCCTTGAGAGAACTAGCAAGGCATGAGGATTAGATGAGGCTAGCAAAAGGTTTAGTAGAATATTATTGTTTCATACTTTTTGTAGAAACATGGCAAATGTCACTTCAGCCAGATCCTAAATATCACTAAAACTAATAAATTGAAAGTGGGAAAAAAGAAACAGACACACACGGACAACTTGAGAAAGAACTGAGTGACTCATGAGGTTAAACCTCAGTGTTGATTATATTTGGATTCTCTGGCAGAACAAAGATACGTGATAGGATCTTCCATTAGTTCTCTAGATGTATTTATGTAATCATAGATTAAATAATAACATGGTTTGAATATACGTTTTGGAACATACGTAAGATATAATAATATAAGTTTTTGGATCAAGTGTTTAAGAACATAAGAAGAATCTTTAGATCAGATCAGAGGACCATACAGTGCACCGACCTGTCTTCTTTGGTGGCCAAGCAAATACCTCTTTGGGAGTTCACCAGTCAGGTAAGAGAAAAATAAGCCTATCCCCACTCCTATTTCCCAACAGCTGATCCCCAGTGGCACGTGGCCTTTGTCTTTACAGATCATATACAGTATTCGTTTTAGCTTATTTGTAGCAGAATTTCTCTCTGCTGTGATGTAGAGATTCAGCAGGATATCTCTGGCTTATTTAGCTAATTCTCTCTTGACAATGACTTATTTATACATTTATTTATAAACCTGGTTCCTAAAATGTTATATTTTTATATAATGAGATATTTATTTTATTTGCTTAAATATATGTGAAACATTTTAGGTACAATGGCCAGAATGTTAAGGTTAATATTCTTTTAGCCTTCATTGTACATCTATCCCTTATCATAATATGGCTAAATACCAAGCCATCTCAGAGGTGAGATTTGGTCAAGAAGATACTCTTCTTTGTATCTGCAACAACTTACAAAGGGAGGGATCAGGATTATGAGGCCATAAATACCATCTGGCTTGTTTGGATCCATACACAGTGCTTTTTTTGTAAAAGAAAAAGGTGCCGGAACTCACACATGTCATACAACCCGCCTTGCCTACCCTACAAGGTTCCATCCAAAAAAGGTGCCGGAACTCCGTTCTGAGAGTTCTATGAGAAAAGAAGCCCTGCCTTTACAAATAGTCCTGATCAAGCGGATTACTGAACATATGATGCATAGTCTGACTTTCTGAAGCATGGATATCTGAATCTATCTGTTATTTCATCTTGATCTGGAAGAGATTTAGAGAAATTATCCTTTAATGAACAGCCTATGATTTGATTGTATGAACAAATATAAAAATAAATAGTATTGAATTAATTAAATTTTCAAAGAAGATAAATAGACTTGAATAAAGGCAAATGTTCTGAACAGTTGGTGGCCAAATGGCTAAACACATATTCTGATAAGGAAATTACAGCAAGTTTGGAAGGCAGCAAAAATAATGATGCAAAAGCAGCCATTTCTGCCTCACAATATAAAATTATGAAGTGCTCAATATAGGGTTCTTCCTATGCATTGGAAACAATCATTAGTAGTGGTTACTTATGAAATATCTATTTCTGAAATGATCAAAGAAATAATATTGTAGCATCTACTGAAAGGTAAAATAATAGTATGTGTTAGGTGTAATTGTTCCAGTATAAGTGTCTCCAGTTTTGATTTCCAAAGAAAATTAAGAGATAGGTATGCACAAAGGAAATTCTCCAATTTCTGTCACAGAGATTCAGGGAGGACGATTCCTGAAGAAAAAATGATATCAATAGTGGTATCATGAAAAAGATGTGGAGGGAGAACAGATAGTGAGTAAAGGACTGAATTTTAAACATTAGTTAAGTTTTGTTGGTGAAAATTCAATTCTAAAATATTTTCTTTGATCAATTTTTTAAAAAGTTATTACTTTACTATATCAAACTAATTAATAAAAGAAACTGTATATATGTATAGACTGGTTTTAAAAATACAATGAAACATCAACATTGATCATTGATAATCATAGCATTTTTAAAGTTACCTATTAAAACAGAACTTTCCAAAAAGAAAAGAACTTTCCTTCTTATTTCCTGCTTAATGTTGACTCATCTACTAAGCATTCAGTTTATTCTTATGCATGCTTTACTGCCATCATACAATATTTTTATTAAATTCAACAGCCAGCCTTTGATTTAGTGTTAACACAAAATGTTGCATAATTCAAATCCTTTCACATTAACATGTGTTTTCCCTAAATGAACCAACGAAGAGAGTAATTCTGTTTTTCTATCTTTGTATATTTCACAGTGATTTACTGTAGAGCAAAAGCAGATCTAGACATCTCTGATTCAGCATAAAAACTACACCAAATTTTATTCATCGTCATTTCTTATATGCTTTAGTCACAGTTAAGCCAAACAGTTCCCGAGACAACTTCAGTTAATCTTCTTGTAGCCTTATATTCATTCTTGCTACCTTTTCTTCTATACATGGGAACAATAACAGGATAGTTACATACTTCACATATATTTTACACCAATGTTTCTCAAACTTGGCAGTTCTAAGATCTCTGGACTTCAACTCCCAGAATCCCTAGCCAGCAAGGTTGAGAAAAACTGAGCTTAGCCCATAATATACTATTCCTCCAGTTATACCACCTATAGATTCAGCCTCATCATTTCTTCAATAATCTCACAGGATACATGAGTTCCTTTCTGTTCTGTTCTGTTCTGTTCTGCCCTGCCCTACCCTAATATAATATAATATAATATAATATAATATAATATAATATAATATAATATAATATAATATAATATAATATAATATAATATAATATAATATAATATAATATAATATAATATAATATAATATAATATAATATAATATAATATAATATAATATAATATAATATAATATAATATAATATAATATAATATAATATAATATAATATAATATAATATAATATAATATAATATAATATAATATAATATAATATAATATAATATAATATAATAAATATAATATAATATAATAAATATAATATAATATAATAATATAATATAATATATTCTGTCTAGATCCTAAAGAAAGTCACCTTTAGAGTGTCAATGCTGTTTCTGTCCCAAATTATCATGCTTTTTAAATTAAAGTAAATTAAAGAAAGTTTATACACATCCATAGATTATGATATTAATGGCCCTTGGTACCTGGCCATTTGTTTTTCCATAAACTTTCATGAAATGATAATCATATTGAAAATCAAGATCGTTTGGATCCTTTATGTTCCCTGGACTACCCCACCAAGTGAGAAATATAGTTGTAGATTCACAGAGATGGGGTGAAAGTTTCTCAGTCCATTTTTGTTCCATAGGATAAACTTCTGAAGAATGAAACTAAAGGAGAAGGAGAAATTCAGAAATAAAAACAGCCTGCAGATTGCAGCCTTAATGTAATATACCTAATGAAAAATAAATTTCAGTAGAAAATCAGGCTGGCAGAGGCTGCATTAAATCAAATACATCAAACAAATAAATAAAACAATGAGTACTAGAGGGCCCAAGCACCTACGTCATGTCATATATAAAAGTGGAAGAAAGCCTAATGTATCTCATCATAGCTCCTATCACATTGCCACATGCAGTCTAAGCAAACATCACTTTCAATGAGGGAAAAAAAACTTGAGCAGGCATATTTGTTAAACAGGATCAGGGAAATGCAAAAATGCCTTCCTGCTGATTCCTCCACCGGTGACGCAATTCCTGCTTACAGCAAGCAACCCACTGAATCCCTATCCCTATTTATTCAGTACAAATTTGGACTGAATCATTGACAGAAATAAAATACACACCAGCAAAAGGAGCATAGAACATGGGATCATAGGGCTGGAATGGACCTCCAAGGTCTTCTAGTCCAACCTTCATTGTATGAACTATGTATGACATTGTATGAACTATGGTTCAATGTTTTACAATTATGGTGGAACCATTTGGTCCTGTCCAACCCTGTGTTTTTCTACTCCCCTTTTGTAAGATTGCATTAAGAAATGTGAAGAATTTTTCCCCCTTTAGAGTGTATCTGATTTCTTTAGGCAAAAGGAGTTGCCACAACTCCTTAGGGAAACCCTCTAGAGAATAAGAGGAACTACACAGTGGTGGGATTCAGATATGTGAAGAACTGGTTCTCTGGGTAGATGCCACTTCCAGAAGTCCATTCTGGACCTGGGCAACAAAAAATTAGCTACCGGTTCTGCCAAACTGGTGTGAACTGGCTGAATCCCACCACTGGAAGTACAGCAGCATGACTTCAGCTAGTGGCTAAAATCTCAGTGTCAGATGAAAGGGCAAAAGTATACCTCCAGAGATGTGCACAGATAAATAAAATGAAAAGAGATCAGTTTCATGATGGGATGGTTCATTTGCTCCGGATATTTTACTGTTGTAGAAAATCAGCATCCCTCCTTCCTTGAGAATGAAATATTTAGGGAAATATTTAAAGTGGCAGGATAGAATATTTTTCCTAAAAGAGAAATGGAGAAAAATCTTAACAAAGACAGAATGTTGTCCCAGTCTTTCCGCTACAGGAAACCTGAGGAGGCCAATCTTTAGAAATGGAGATTTTTTTTCAATCCATTCAGAAAGACTAGGGCCACATTATTCATAAGCAAAATGCTTTCAGCCACAGCTCCCACAGAAGGCTGGAGCTGATGGGATTAGAAAAACAAAGACTCCTAAAATCTACATTCCCCACCCAGCACCAAGGACAGGACAGGACCTCCAAGCTACAACAATTAAAATACCAAAAGAGCACACTCAAGCACAGGTCAAAGTACATTTCACAACAGGCATCTCAAATACAAAGCCCAAAGGTATAGAAACCCATCCACTCTCAACTCCATTTTGTCAGCTGTCCCAGACCTGCATGCTCTTGCTGGTTCTGCTCCTTATTAAACCTTCTTTCCTAAGCAGCTAGCTTCCATTTTATTTCTAGCGCCTTAGCCTCCCCATTTTATTTACCCCCAGATTGGAAATGGACCTGATTTTTCTTTCAACACTGTCAACAGTGTAACACCCAAAATATCTCCCAAATCAATCTGGGGTTGGATTCTAGCTGTACAAGTTCTATGTAATTGACCGAAGCTTAGTCTTGCTTGGTTATCTGGGGATAGTTTGAACCTGATAATCTGGAGGAAGTGGAAAGGATCCTTGGGGTATTGAATCCATTCACCTGTATGTACTCTTCCAGGTTGGTAAAGGGATCCTGGGATATGACACTTAACGGGATCCAAGTAGCAGTGGATGCTTCTTTTCGAACAGTTAGAAAAAAAGCTATGGAAGGTTGTTTCAATATATGATCACTGTGGTAATATGCATTAAGATGGAAAGATGGAAAGACTCCCTACTATGGAGGAAAGATTGGTGAAATTGACAGGTCTTATTGAGATGGATAAATTAATTTCTTTGAAAGTACACTACCTGCATTTATTGGTGGCTGGAAACTTATTATGGATTTTTTTTGTGCAAAATGAAAAAAAATGAAGTTGTGATGGATGGTTAGACCGGATAGACTATAAAAAGAAGAGTATTATAACTTTGGAGTGAGCCATTAGAATATAAATATGCTATGAAAAATACTGGAAGTCCTTTTTTGTATTTTATTTTTTATCTTTTCTATTTTTAATTTTTTTGCCTTTCTTTGCACTTTTTGATTTATCTTTGATTTCTTATTTTTCTTTTTTCTTCCTTACTTGATATTAGTTTGTATTTGTATATAACCTTCCTTTTTAAAAGTTTCAAATAAAATAATATTAGAAAAGCAAAACAATTAAAAATCAGAAGAAAAGTTTCAGAAGAACTCTCACAAGTATGAGTGTCTCCCTTATTAATTAAAGTAGTCCAACTTCTTTCAGGTTTCTGTGTGAGACTGAAAAAGCAGTGATTAGTTTAAGAGTCATAGTAACTTTAATGAGTCAGCTTCTTCAAGCGGGCATATTTTCAAAATATGCACAGAACTAAAACACCGTCCCAAAGAACAATACAATGTAAACACAGATACACAGAAATGTTAGCCTCCATTTCTGATGTACATTTTCTACGAAGTGCAGATTGAGTTTCTAAAGCTAAATGACAATATTGATGCAAATAGAAAATATCAACAGAGGAAAACAATGTCTATAATTTCCTCCCTGCCGATAGATTTTTGCAAAGGTTTTAGTCATTCTTTGATCAAAGACCCAGTGCTTGTCTTTCCCCTTCTCTCTTCTTCTTCTGCTCTTTTTTTAATTGGTATTAGTCACCAAGCCCTTTAATAGCTCAACATCATCATGCCAATTATGGCTTTCCAGAAATGTGTTCTTGTTAGTTGGGCCCTGTAATTTAGAGCCCTGTCACGCATCTGCTTCCGTGACATAAAATGCCTGCTGATTGCCTGTAGAAATGGCTATGCTGACAGCTGACCAGAAAAGAGCAAGTGAAGAAATGGTAGCTGTAATTCATTCTTTGAACTTTAAATCATATCTATAGTTCTTCAGCATGTAAATAGTTAATTAAAACATAGCTTTCTATTTCATTTCTGTTAGGGGTTACTTTATCTTAGGATAATCTACCTATATTAGCAAGTTGGCTCCCTTCCTTCTTTCTTTCTTTCTTTCTTTCTTTCTTTCTTTCTTTCTTTCTTTCTTTCTTTCTTTCTTTCTTTGCCAGAATGTAAATCTAATCCTGGAAATCTTGTGAGGATGAATGAAACATTAAGAGAGAAGAAGGTTCAGAAAAGATATCTCATCTTGAGATGGAAAACAAGACACTTAAAATAATCTGCTTTGGTTTAATTTGTTATAAGATGTTGTACAGAGAATCTCTGACTCTGTTTTAAGTTTCTGTTCTTATATGCTATAACAGGGGTGTCAAACTCACAATGTCACATGACATGTCACGGCATACCGTGACTTTTTTTCCATTGCCGGCAATGGTTTCGCCATG
Organism: Vipera ursinii; assembly: GCF_947247035.1. Classification (NCBI taxonomy): domain Eukaryota; kingdom Metazoa; phylum Chordata; class Lepidosauria; order Squamata; family Viperidae; genus Vipera; species Vipera ursinii. The sequence continues at coordinate 105,402,463 of NC_139512.1, read as the reverse complement.
GTGCATCTGGCCCACAGGCTGGCAGTTTGACACCCCTGCTCTATAACAATAGATACCATTTCTCAAACCCCTGAACTTTCCTACCCTGAAGAGCTGATAAAAACTCCCTTCTACTTGAGGCTTACATCTCATTTAGAGATCCAAGCCCTGGCTTCTCATATGGTGTTCACCATTCCAGCTAGCTGAGAGACTTTTCCTGTTCTTATCAGTTTACAGTCACCATCTGAAGGCTATACTTCTACCTCTCAGTTGCTGGCTGCTATGAAAATGGCCACTTCCAATCACTGAGGTGTTTTGACTCAAACAAATCATAACATGAGAAACCAAGGTGATCCAGTTGTCTTGAAAATTCAGAAAATTCATTTTTTAACTAATCAGCACCACACAGACGGAAACCTCTTTTCCCATTTGCTTCAGCCTCCAAATATCAAACTGCACTTTTCAGTCCTCTAACACAAATCCAGGACCAGCTCCATCACGGGAAAGGAGTATGAGAGAAGAGAGATTGCAAATCTTCCTTATACCACAAGCAGAATAGCCTCTTATTTCTGGAATCTTCCTAATACTTCCTCTTCCTCACTCCAGAGTTGAGCTATTGGAAAGTGTTCTTCAACTCCCTTGCTGCTTCTCACAGTGGAAAAGAAATAAACTGTGCACAAATGTATATTTTTAAAAAAGATTTTACTGATGCTCGAATGACAGTCACAGGCCCAATCTGACGAGTCATATTCACCGAGCTGAGGAGAGACTGTCACCCTTGGATAACGTTTAACAAATGTACGACAGTAGTTTCATCATTAGAAACATATTGAAGAGAATATAATTTCTAAAACCTTCAGAGCACCAGGACTTCCTGGGGCAGTAAGGAACCGGTAGCAGGTTCTTTCAGTAAATGCTAAAGGAGGTGGGGGAGAGAGAATTTGTATAGCCCGTTTAAAGCTGCATCATTTGCTCAATAAAATTACCTGAAATGAAGTCTGTAATTGGATGCTGATGAAAGTCAGCAGATCAAGCTAAGAGAGGCCTCTTTGGCTTTTTTCTGCTAATGACAATATACTCCCTTTCCATTTAATTTGGATCCTGTTTTGGCCCAAGGCTGTTCGCTATAAAACCAAACAACGTGAGGACCTGCCTTTCTCCATCTGCTTCTGTTACATCCACCTGGGACCCTGGAATATGTCACCAGACAGTGATGTGGAACAGCACAGAGCTTCAACGTGCTCAGCCGCCCTTGCACCCTGCTTTAGGAACAACAAGCTTCAGGCAATTTCCCACTGCTACCATCTCACTGCCCCTTCTTCTCTCCCCCGCCCGCCATCAGATTGCCTCTGATCCATGTCTTTTTCAGCACAGCTGACACAAACCCTGAGGTGTCCGTGGCAGAAGCTGTTTCATCAGAAATGCTTTCCTTTCTTTCTAAGCTGTCCCTTCAGGCTTGGCATTTTCTGCACTTCTGACCTTTGTAACCAGAGAGTGTACACATTGGTCAATGCACACCAGCTCAGCAACCAGCCATCTTATGCCCTTGTGCAAACAATGGCTTATATGCTGAGCGGAAGCACGTGGTCAGGGAGAATATGGGGAATATGAGTAGAAAATAAATTCTGCCTTTCTGTTTCTCTTCATTTCAACTACTTTGTCTGGGTAATTTTAAAAAGGGAGGAGGATTTTTTTGAAGGAATTATTTTAAAAAAGAGGATTAGAAAACTTGAACATGAGAAAGTCTTGTAAGGTTTGTGAAAAGTTCACTTTTCTCAGAAACAGAGAGGTGGATGGATGTAAAATTTGGGGGGAGAGGTACCTTCAAGTTAGTCTTGACTCCACGCAACAAATCCCTGAAGTTTTTTTTGAAAAGGTTTTTGGAAGTGGTTTGCCATTGCCTCCTTCCTAAGGCAGAGAGAGAATAATTACCCCCCCCCGCAAAAAAAACCTCACAATCTTTTGCAGAAGGTCAGCAGTTTGGTGGGCCGAATCCCAAGTGCCACGTAACAGAGTGAGCGCCTGTTACTCGTCCCAGCTCCTGCCGATCTAGCAGTTCGAAAGCACGTAAAAATGCAAGTAGAAAAATAGGGACCGCTATGGTGGGAAGGTAACAGCATTCTGTGCACCTTTGGTGTCTAGTCATGCCGGCCACATGACCACGGAGATGTCCTCGGACAAGTGCTGGCTCTTCGGCTTTGAAACGGAGATGAGCACCGGCCCCTAGAGTTGGAAATGACTAGCACGCACGTGCGGGGGAACCTTTACCTTTTACCTTTACCTTTAACTACTATACCTGACTGGGCTTCATGGTAAACTTGCATTGCATTAAAAAAGACATGTTAATATTTCTGTGCTGGGAAAGGATCTATTGCAATATTCGTGGAACATATTGGTCATAGAGGTCGTTTATTAATCTTAAGTTTAAATTGTCTCGCATCTTTTACATGTCAGGGCTGCATTACAACACACACACACACTGTATGCCATTATTTATCTCTGGGTGTAAACATATGACATACATATATATCCACACAGAGACATACAGTACAGATTTTGTAGCTTAAGATTAAACAGAGAACTGAAAGTCTAGTATTCTGGCATCTTTCAATTGATTTTTCATTAAAAAAAACTTGTAAAACAAGTTTACCACCAGAAATTAGAAAAAGCTTCACTGAATCAGACAAAATATTCAAGTAAACTAGTTTTTTTTGTACTAGTTTTTTTTACAACAGTAAAATTATTTTCAAGAAATCCCCTCATGCTGACATCTCTTTATTATTTTGTATTCACTTAGGCTGAGTCCTAAAAGCCACTGAATTATCCATACATACTTAGAACCCCTTCAAAGTCCTTACCAAAAGTATACTTAGAAGTAGTAATTTCTGCAAATGAATTAATTGTACTGTGGAAAAATATTTCTTTTTCTCTGTCTTAAATTTCTATTCAAATTCTTTGAATGACTTCAGAATTGCTATTAACACTATGTGGACAAGCTCCAGGACTGTGAAAATAGTCCAGCCTCGAGGGGACATCTGCATAGGCTCAGTCCCAGCTCAGGAATATGAATCCCCCCCTGTGAACCCTAGAGAGATTCATCAGTAAAAAAAAGCAGACTTACTTACTTACTTCTTCCCTCTCCTCCTATCTGGAAAGCCCACCGTCCCTTAAAAGAAGACTTAGACCTTCACTATATGGAAGAGAGGATGGGGAGAGATGCAAAATGAGAGGGATGTAATTTTGGAAGAAAGTAATGGAAGGCCAGGCAATAAGGGGAAAGTCTAGCAATAAAGGGGTAATCAATAAATCAATCAGTCAATTTGCAGAAATGGCACACCATAGAACTACCTGTGGCAACAAAGCAGAAAACAGTTGAAAAAGCAAATATTCTTTCTCGCTCCATGTTCTTGCCATCAGTTGCAAATGAAGTGAAAACAATTGCAAGGGACATTCATCGCTTGTTCTCACCCATTTCTGATCAAAACATTTCATGCAAACAAGGGCCAAAAAAAAAAAAAAACCTTCTAAAAATGTTGCTGCTACTGCCACAAACGACCATTTGAAGCACAGAAAAACAACATAGGTCTAGTTGGATTTCTATCACCCACTTTACATGTAGTAAATATGCAATTTGTAAAGTGAGTGATTTGTACAATTTGAAATAAAGCTCAAAGAACTGTTTTTTTTTACTTTCTGCTCTTTATACTTTATACCTTTCTTGGTATATAGGTATATGGCTCGTTTTAAAATGTGTTGTATTATAAAACATTTAAAAAATATTGGCCAATAATATTATTGTTACAGAGAAAAGGCAGGCTATAAATAAATAATCCCCTTCATGGATTACTGCCTTGTGGTGAAGGGGCTTGCATAATTCAATGAAACTATGAGCTATGCCGTGCAGGGCCACCCAAGAAGGAAAGGTCATAGCAAAGAGTTCTGACAAAACGTGATCCACTGGAGAAGGAAATGGCAACCCACTCCAGTATCTTTGCCATGAAAACCGTATGGACAGTACCAAAAGGCAAAATGATATCGCACCATTGCACTCATTTCACATGCTAGTAAAGTTATGCTTAAAATCCTACAAGCTAGACTTCAGCAGTATGTGGATCGAGAACTACCAGAAGTACAGGCAGGATTTCAAAGAGGCAGAGGAACTAGAGATCAAATTGCCAACATACGCTGGATCATGGAGAAAGCTAGGGAGTTCCAGAAAAACATCTATTTCTGCTTCATTGACTATGCTAAAGCCTTTGATTGTGTAGATCATAACAAACTCTGGCAAATTCTTAAAGAGATGGGCATACCAGACCATCTTATTTGTCTCTTGAGAAACCTATATGTGGGCCAAGAAGCAACAGTGAGAACTGGACACGGAACCACTGATTGGTTCAAAATTGGGAAAGGAGTCCGGCAAGGCTGTATACTGTCGTCCTGCCTATTTAACCTATATGCAGAGCACATCATGAGAAAGGCAGGGCTAGATGAATCAAAAGTTGGAATTAAGATTGCCGGAAGAAATATCAACAACCTAAGATATGCAGATGATACCACTCTAATGGCAGAAAGTGAAGAGGAACTAAAGAGCCTCTTGTTGCAGGTGAAGAAGGAGAGTGCAAAACTTGGGTTGAAACATTAAAAAAACCAAGATCATGGCATCCGGCCCTCTCAATTCCTGGCAAATATTTGGGGAAGAAATGGAGGTAGTGACAGATTTTATTTTCCTGGGCTCCAAGATCACTGCAGATGGGGACTGTAGCCAAGAAATTAAAAGACGCTTGCTCCTCAGGAGGAAAGCCATGGCAAATCTAGACAGCACACTAAGAAGCAGAGACATCACCCTTCCAACAAAAGTGTGTATAGTCAAGGCTATGGTCTTCCCAGTTGCAATGTATGGCTGTTGAAGTTGGACCATAAGAAAGGCTGAGCGCCAAAGAATTGAGGCCTTTGAACTCTGGTGCTGGAGAAGACTCCTGCGAGACCCTTGGACTGCAAGGCGATCAAACCGGTCAGTCCTAGAGGAGATCAACCCTGACTGCTCTTTAGAAGGCCAGATCCTGAAGCTAAAACTCAAATACTTTGGCCACCTAATGAGAAGGAAGGACTCACTGGAGAAGAGCCTAATGCTGGGAAAGATTGAGGGCAATAGAAGAAGGGGACGACAGAGAATGAGGTGGCTGGATGGAGTCACTGAAGCAGTAGGCGTGAGCTTAAATGGACTCCAGAAGATGGTAGAGGACAGGAAGGCCTGGAGGAACATTGTCCATAAGGTTGCGATGGGTCGGCTTCGACTTTGCAGCTAACAACAACAACAATAATAAATAAATAAATAATAAAAGAAATTATAAATCTTGAATAAATTCTAGGTTGTTTTTTTTTAAAAAATACTTTTTAAATAATAGGACTGGGCTGCATAGTAGATTCAGAAGCAAACAGATGTTTTGAGGGTTAGGGTTTGGGTTACAATTCAAAACAATAGGGTACATGTCTGTAATTTGTTGAATGAAATACATCTTTTCTCAGAATTCAGCTGCTGCTGCAGAAGGTAGCCATGTGATTCTAGGGAAAGTCACAATTTTTTAAGATGTTACAGAGGCTATGTCAGGGCTCCCATACTCTCCAAAACACTTTTTTGCCTCTGTATCCAAAGGACTGTGCATCCTAATCAAATATAATAAAATAATATTAAGCTTCTGGTGAATGCATCTTTATAACGAATGCACTCATAATTTCCCAAAGTTTCTATGTAAAGATGTTGAAAAGTCTTCCCAGATCTTTCGTATGTTACCTCCAGTTTCTCCATCACTGCAAAGCAATTGTTTTGCAAGAACTATGGATGGGGATAGTTAATAATAGTATTCCAATTCTAAGTGCTCAGCAAAGCACCAGCACTTTTCTCTAATATAAAGACAATCTTGTTTTACACATACATTCAATTAGAAAAGCAAATAGATTTAACCAGGAGAAAATAACAGCAGGGTAGGAAACTCTAATTGAACCTCCAGACAGTGCTTCAACATGCTTCGCTCTGGATATGAAATCCAGGCAAATATATTGATTCATTTGTCAAGAGGTCTCTATCTCTTATTAAACTGTTTGATAAATATTCTATCTGTCACACTGAAGGACAATGGATTGTTTGCTTCTTGTTTATATTCTAAGAGCTTAAGATTTGTCAGGGCTCCAAGACCCCTGAACTGTTCTTAGAATAAAGTTTACACTTTTTACTAAATAGGAATTGTAATTTGTGTAATTTGTGTAATTAGTAAAGAAAGGATCAGTATTCTCACCCAGTTCCAAACATGCTCTTTATGATGTGCTAATTGAAGCTTTCCCTTCATGGATTACTGCCTTGTCGTGGTGAAGGGGCTTGCGTAATTCAATGAAGCTATGAGCTATGCCGTGCAGGGCCACCCAAGATGAAAAGGTCATAGTAGAGAGTTCTGACAAAATGTGATCCACTGGAGAAGGAAATGGCAACCCACTCCGGTATCTTTGCCATGAAAACCCTATGGACAGTACCAAAAGGCAAAATGATATGACGCTGGAAGATGAGCCCCTCAGGTCGGAAGGCGTCCAATATGCTACTGGGAAAGAGCTGAGGGCTAGTACTAGTAGCGCCAGAAAGAATGAAGCAACTGGGCCAAAGCTGAAAGGACACACAGCTGTGGATGTGTCTGGTGATGAAAGGAAAGTCCAATACTATAAAAAAAATTCTCCATAGAAACCTGGAATGTAAGATCCATGACTCAAGGAAAGCTGGACGTGGTCAAACAAGAGATGACAAGACTGAACATCGACATCTTAGGTAGCGAACTAAAATGGACAGGAATGGGTGAATTTAATTCAGATGACGATCAGGTATACTACTGCGGGCAAGAATCCCTCAGAAGAAATGGAGTAGCCTTCATAGTCAATAAAAGAGTAGGAAAAGCAATACTGGGATACAATCCCCAAAATGACAGAATGATCTCAGTTCGAATCCAAGGCAAACCATTCAATATCACAGTAGTCCAAGTCTATGCCCCAACCACCAGTGCTGAAGAGGATGAAATTGACCAGTTCTATGAAGCCCTACAGCACCTTATAGAACTAACACCAAAAAATGATGTCCTTATCATCATGGGGGATTGGAATACTAAAGTAGGAAGCCAAAAGATAACCGGAATAACAGGCAAGTTTGGCCTTGGAGTACAAAATGAAGCAGGACACAGGCTGAGAGAATTTTGTCAAGAGAATACGATGGTCATAGCAAACACTCTTTTCCAACAACCCAAGAGATGGCTCTACACATGGACATCACCAGACGGTCAACACAGAAATTAGATTGACTATATGATCTGCAGCCAAAGATGGAAAAGCTCTATACAGTGAGTAAAAACAAGACCAGGAGCTAACTGTGGCTCAGACCACGAGCTTCTCATTGCAAAGTTTAGACTTAAACTGAAGAAAGTAGGGAAAAGCGCTAGGCCACTCAGGTATGAATTAAATCATATCCCTGTTGAATATACAGTAGAGGTGACAAATAGATTTAAGGAATTAGATCTGATAGACAGAGTGCCTGAAGACCTATGGACAGAGGTTTGCAACACTGTAGAACAGGTAGCAACCAAAACCATCCCAAAGAAAAAGAAATGCAAGAAAGCAAAATGGCTGTCTGAGGAAGCTCTGCATATAGCTGAGGAAAGGAGGGAAGCAAAAGGCAAGGGAGAAAAAGAAAGATAAGCCCAATTGAATGCAGAATTCCAGAGAATAGCTAGAAGAGATAAGAATGCCTTCTTAAATGAACAGTGCAAAGAAATAGAAGAAAACAATAGAATAGGGAGGACCAGAGATCTTTTCAAGAAAATTGGAGAGATGAAGGGAATGTTTCATGCAAAAATGGGCGTGATAAAGGACCAAAATGGCAGGGACCTAACAGAGGCAGAAGAGATTAAGAAGAGGTGGCAAAATTACACAGAAGAACTATACAAGAATGAGCTTAACGTCCCTGATAATCACAATAAGGTGGTCACTGACCTCAAGTCAGACATCCCAGAATGTGAAGTAAAGTGGGCCTTAGAAAAACTGAGCAACAACAAAGCTAGTGGAGGTGACAGTATTCCAGCTGAGCTATTCAAAATCTTAAAAGACAATGCAGTAAAAGTGGTACACTCAATTTGCCAGCAAATTTGGAAAACTCAACAGTGGCCACAGGATTGGAAAAGATCAGTTTACATTCCAATTCCAAAGAAAGGCAGTGCCAAAGAATGTTCAAACTATCACACCATTGCACTCATTTCTCATGCTAGTAAAGTTATGCTTAAAATCCTACAAGCTAGACTTCAGCAGTATGTGGATCGAGAACTACCAGAAGTACAGGAAGGATTTCAAAGAGGCAGAGGAACTAGAGATCAAATTGCCAAAATACGCTGGATCTTGGAGAAAGCTAGGGAGTTCCAGAAAAACATCTACTTCTGCTTCATTGACTATGCTAAAGCCTTTGATTGTGTGGATCATAACAAACTGTGGCGAGTCCTTAAAGAGATGGGCATACCAGACCATCTTATTTGTCTCTTGAGAAACCTATATGTGGGCCAAGAAGCAACAGTGAGAACTGGACACGGAACCACTGATTGGTTCAAAATTGGGAAAGGAGTCAAGCAAGGCTGTATACTGTCACCTTGCCTATTTAACCTATATGCAGAGCACATCATGAGAAAGGCAGGGCTAGATGAATCAAAAGTTGGAATTAAGATTGCCGGAAGAAATATCAACAACCTAAGATATGCAGATGATACCACTCTAATGGCAGAAAGTGAAGAGGCACTAAAGAGCCTCTTGTTGCGAGTGAAGAAGGAGAGTGCAAAACCTGAGCTGAAACTAAACATTAAGAAAACCAAGATCATGGCATCTGGCCCTCTCAATTCCTGGCAAATAGATGGGGAAGAAATGGAGGTAGTGACAGATTTTATTTTCCTGGGCTCCAAGATCACTGCAGATGGGGACTGTAGCCAAGAAATTAAAAGACGCTTGCTCCTGGGGAGGAAAGCCATGGCAAATCTAGACAGCACACTAAAAAGCAGAGACATCACCCTGTCAACAAAAGCCCGTATATTCAAGGCTATGGTCTTCCCAGTTGCAATGTATGGCAGTGAAAGTTAGACGGCTGAGCACTAAAGAATTGAGGCCTTTGAACTATGGTGCTGGAGAAGACTCCTGCGAGTCCCTTGAATTGCCAGACGATCAAACCGGTCAGTCCTAGAGGAGATGAACCCTGACTGCTCTTTAGAAGGCCAGATCCTGAAGCTAAAACTCAAATACTTTGGCCACCTAATGAGAAGGAAGGACTCACTGGAGAAGAGCCTAATGCTGGGAAAGATTGAGGGCAATAGAAGAAGGGGACGACAGAGAATGAGGTGGCTGGATGGAGTCACTGAAGCAATAGGCGTGAGCTTAAATGGACTCCAGAAGATGGTAGAGGACAGGAAGGCCTGGAGGAATGTTGCCCATAGGGTCGCGATGGGTCAGACATGACTTCGCAACTAACAACAACAACAACAATTGAAGCTTTTGTTCTTCGGTTGTCAGCAGCTAATGGCTGGCCGCAAATGTGTGGCTGTCTTTCCCCTGCTGGTTTTAGAGGGCTTTCCTTGGATCAAACAGAAAGACTGCCATCTCTCTGTGATCAACAAGGCACCCCTCCTTCTTCATCACCTCTTGGGGGGGAGGTTTTTAAGCACTTTTCAGGGCCACCAGCAATGCAAAATCTGGCGTGGAAGGCAGAGACTTGCTCTCCTGTGTTCGTCTCGCCGCGACACAAGACCAAAAGTCCAGTATAAACTATACTACTGAAGACCTGTCTATAATCTATGAAGACATACTGACTTCTTTTTGGAATTATTTGGCTTTCTCAGTCATCCAATGTGCCATTAATAATAATGTCTCTTGTTCCTTGGTCTTTTTTACAGCCAGCTTAAACATTTGGCATCTCTTTTTCCACATACAATATTATAATCTGTTTAGATGATCTTAATAATTATTTTGCTAGTAAATGAAATTAGGAACATTGTAAAACATTTTGCATGCTTTGTTTGTTCTGACATCCACTTTGCTTTCTTCTGTTTCTTGGCCTTTGGCAGTCTCTTTTCGTATCCATCCTTAACAACTTCTTTGATTTAATTTCTCAGTTCCTCTGGTTCTCTGTCATTGAGGCTCAGGATTTCAAAGTGATTTCTCATGTTCTCCTTGTAAATAGTGGGCTTGTGCTTAGGGGCGTATCAAGGAAAATGATTGTTGGCTTTGTTCTTCACTTAGCTTGAACTGGAAAGTGTACATCAGTAGTTCATGATCTATTCCATAGTCATCTCATACCAAGCTTTTGCTGAAATAACTGAGACTCTTACATCTCCTTGTACTAATAATATAGTCAATTTGATTTCCATGTATTCTATTTGATAATGTTCATGTATGTAGAAGTTGTTTGAGTTGTTGGCAGTGAAGAAATCATTGGTTTGACAGCAATTGATAAATCATTCTCCTGCTTCATTTTGGTTTTCTAGAGTGGACCATACAATCTAACTATGTTTTTCTCTCTCTAATATTTCAATTTTGCCTTTCCCATTTTCAACTTCAAGCAGCATATCTTGCTTGCATATTACCGTATATCAATTTCTATCGGGCATGAAAGACTAGATACACCACACATGAAGGTGCAATTAAACTGATTTATTGCTAAAATAAATACATAGCAAATTTATTGCTATGTATATGTATAGAAATCTTCAACTAACAGCATCTGTTTGGAGCTAAAGGTCAACATAATTCAAGGGAGATTGGACTTAGTCCACTTGTGGCTATGTAAGGATTCTAGACTGATCCCTCTTTTAACTCTCCCCCCCAGTTTTGGCCACTGCTTCTCCTACAATTTCATGTTGAACTTGACCTTTAATCTCTTTAATGTCCTTTTCTTCTGCATGAATGATTGCAACTTAAATGTGGCTATTTGTCAAGTTAAATGGTTGTTCCCAAAGTATAATTTATATTAGATGGTCATTAACTGCATGGTGCCAAATTATTGTCCTTGCTATTGTATATTCTTTCTGACTTTGAAAGTTGCACTGTTCCTTCTTTGTTTTTGATCTTCCCAATATGATCTTCTGACTGTCTAATCTCAGACCATTTGATTTTATTGATGCCTATGATGTCAATGGACAGTCAGTTCATTTCATCTTTTGCTCTGTTCTGGTATTTTCATGTACATGCTTTTACATTCCTTGTTCCCACTATAATCCTATCTTTGCAGTTTGGGGCTTTGTTTTCTGCATGGAGGCATCAGCAACTAGATATCTCTAAGGCTTTAATCTGTATCATATTTATTATTAGAATTGTAAGAAGTTGAGCACCTTCCAACTGGAAGGGGTCATCAACTGACATTATCTTCTCAACTGCATTATAATTTCTGTCTGTGGCTTTCTTGATAAAATACAAGAGTGGTTTCCCATCTCCTTCTCCTATGCAGCATAACACGATGCCTTTGCCATTGTCACTGAAGTGATCATCCCCTTCCAGCAACTTTCTATATCGTTGATGATCAATCTAGGTGCCTTCTTGCTTTAGCTGGGTACCTGGGGTAACCTTCAAACTTTGGGTGACCCTACTAGGAGTATATACTCTTGGTATAGACTGCTCCAGGACTCTATCCTGCCCACCATCACCACCACAATGAGATAGAACAGCAGGAGCCAGGCAGTGTACAGTGTTAACCTAACTTTTCTAAAAAAAATAAATTCTCATTCTCAAATGAAAATGCTGCCCATTTTGTAATTTATCTTTTTCCACTGTAGAAAATATTTCAGCAGGAGAGCAATTGTTCCAGTGTCTTCACTTCTCAAAGTAATAAAGTGACAGCCATGCATGTGTAGACCAATGCTAGGTCTTTCAGTTACATATCAGCATCTCAGGAGATCCATTCACACCTTGTAATTAATCGTGAAATGATTGGCCTGTGCCCCAGGCACCATGTCCTTCTAGCCACATCCACTAAGACACAGCTTTTGAACTACTCATCTGTAGTTTGATCATACAGAAGTTACATAAATCATCCTAATGCAAACCATGGTGAATGTTTGAGCTACTTTGGCCATATTCAGGAGGAGCCAACTGCTGAATACAAAAACTATAAGTATGTTATTGTTAGACATGACATATAAATGATGTTATCCTGTGCATAATGTTATCACCCTTCGTCACCTCTCCAAGTATATCACAAATACATCAGAGGTACTTAACAACTTACAGAAGGAAATTCATTAAACTTGCATCAGTCAGAGTTGCATGAATTTTATGGACTGGAACCAGGGCAATCCTTAATTTTCACAGCTTTCAGGCCCATGTTTACGTCTTCTTTGGAGCCACTAGAAATGTTGAGTTGTTTCCTTAAGGTCAATTTGCTTTCATTCCAAGTGCAAAAGTACTGAATAGTACTAGTGCTTGCATTTTCTCACATTTCCTTTTGTTCCTCCGTTCCTTATGGCTGATGTAGTGGTGGGATTCAGCCAGTTTGCACCACTTCGGCAGAACCGGTAGCTAATTTTTTGTTGCCCAGGCCCAGAATGGACTTCTGGAAGCAGCATCCACACAGAGAACCGGTTGTTCACCTATTTGAATCCCGCCACTGGGCTGATGTACCATCTCCACTTTGTTAATGGATCTAATGAACTACAAGAAAAGAAAAGGAAAGGAAAGAAAAGGAAAGGAAAGGAAAGGCAAGGAAAGGAAAGGAAAGAAAGGAAAAGAAAAGAAAAGAAAAGAAAAGAAAAGAAAAGAAAGAAAAGAAAAGAAAAGAAAAGAAAAGAAAAGAAAAGAAAAGAAAAGAAAAGAAAAGAAAAGAAAAGAAAAGAAAAGAAAAGAAAAGAAAAGAAAAGAAAAGAAAAGAAAAGATATTGTGAACATTTGCACTAAAACATCCTCTAAGTTATTTCTAGGAAGCAAAGCCCTAAGAAGCTAGACCTTGAAGAAAGGAAACCAAATAGCAATGGCATTTTGGGCTTTTATACCAAATGAACCAAATCCAGCCCTAGACCTTAACCTGTGTCCCAGGTGAACATTTATTTATTTATTTTATTTATTTTAATTCCATTTATATCCCGCCCTTCTCCGAAGACTCAGGGCGGCTTACAAGCTTAGCAGTAGCCTTCATTCTAGGTATATGCCTGCTTATTAGGGCTTTCACACACACACCCAAGCGGCATGATTACAAAGTCAGCTTAATTGCCCCCAACAATCTGGGTCCTCATTTTACCTACCTCAGAAGGATGGAAGGCTGAGTCAACCTCGAGCCTGGTGGGATGCGAACCTGCACTAATTGCAGGCAGCTGGTGTTACTTAAGGAGGCATTAGCCCACTGCTCCACCAAGGCTTTAGGAGATCTGATTCTCCCATGGGCTCACATTTGCTGCTGAAGTTGGTTATTTTGTGTTTCAATATCCATTGCATGACTATTGCTTGTATACCCCTCACTGATTTACAAAACTGAGCTACTTTGAAGATGGTAATTGGGAAAGGGAACAAACAAAATTAATGAAAAGATACGAAATAATTCGACAATGGAGACATGTTGATGGAAAGTATCTAGACAGCTCACTAGAAGATGACTCCCTCAGCCAAGAAACAGAGTTGAGCACTTTGCCCTAAAGTCCAACATCACTAACAGGGAAACCTTTACCTTTTTAAAAAGCACTATTAATAAAAGACTATAGATTTTGGAAGGTATAAATATACCTTCAGTTAATGATGATAACATATCAGGAGCTGAATGTTGTCAAATCAAAACACATCTAGGCAGTTCATAAAGCTGACCACATGATGGGGCCATGAGACCAGGTTTTTAAGCAAAATGTGCATTCTTCACACACCTAAGGTAAGATCTATGAAAGCCTTCCAATTTTGAGAAAGCAGGTTTCTCATTCCATTTGATTATATTGGAGAGAAATAATTTCCATGAAGTTAAGCTTTACTCATCCCATTTCACTGTAAACACACATCCGAATAACTAAATAGTGGGTTTAAGATATGATTACAGGACACATTTATACAAAGCAGTGGAACAGCTTCTGTTTATTTCACCACATGTAAAATAACTATTTCCTGTCTTTTTTTAAAAAAAAGTATTAAAATTGTGGTGGCATCTTTAGAAAGTGACAAATTAATATTTGAAATGTATTAATCTATCTCGCATTATCTGCTGCCTCACTAAGATGGATTTGAATGATTGAGAAAGTGTTTTCTGGAAAAAAAAATATTATTGCCTTGCATCCATCATCCCTCAGGAACATCAACTGTTCTTCAGTAAGGCTTCCATAAAGCACAAAAAGCTGAACGTGTATCCATGTATCCATGTTTTTCAGCTCACAAGTTTGCTGTAGGTACAAACACCGGTACATGGTAAATAAGGGGATCAGAGGCCTGCTACATAGGGGGCCTGTGTAGACCTTTGAACCGGTTCTCACTTCAAGGAATTCTTGAGGAAGCAGCAGTTCAAGGTTGCTTGATGAAGCAATGCAGCCCCCTTGCTTCTAAGAATGAAGCAAAGCCACATTCTTTTGATCATTCTACCTCCTCTAGCTGTTCCAGCAGCTAGAAGAGACGTTTACACATGGCTGCTTCTGCACTAAAACCTCTTCCAGCGATTCTATGTATGGACTGAGGCTGTAGGATGACATGAAGTGCTTTGATGAGGCAAATGGTGTCTGCCTCTGTGGCATGAAGCACCTTGTCAAAATGAAGCCAATTCATGTCCCACAGGCTTAATATCCGTAGGCATCAAGAGATTGGCTGCTAAAAGATAAATTAGATGTGAACTTATGGGGACAGGGGGAGGAGGATCAAGAAGACATGATGACAACCTCAACTACGCAATTGTAGCCAACTTCACTTTTTAATACCTCTCCTTCTCCTTCTCTCTGTATCTTACTCCCTGAGAAGAACTATGACAGGTTTATTTTTATTTTTAAAATAAACTCTAAGTTTTACTTGCCACATCCAGCCACAATTCTAATGAAAAGCCAGTGCAAACACTAACATACTTAACCCTTATCAATGAACATTAAGTTAAATAAATAATGTTTTATTGATCTCCAATGAGATAGAGCCAATTGGGTTGGCCAGGACATTTCAGCAAATCAGTCAGGCGCAACAGTTTATTTCTTTTACCCAAACCAGATCTTGAAAAATACAGAAAACTCTTACTTTTTTCTAGAGACCTAGTAGACAATCATGGATAAAAATGATCTAGAAAGCAACCTTTAAATGTATTTTTAAAACCAGTCTGTTAATAGCAAGCAGCTGGTGGTCAAGTTTTTGATTTTTTTCAAAACTGGTTTTTCTATTGACCATTGTTTACAAGATTTCAAAATGCTTAAATATTTCAAAAGTGCAACTATCCATGTTTTTCTTTAGAAAACAAAAACTCCCTGGCTTCAGGACCACTGCTCAGCCCACCTAACATTATAATGTATGCACCTTCTAGCTCACGGTTTCCCAACCTCAGCAATTTCAAGATGGGTGGACTTCAATTGCCAGAAATCCCCAGCCAGCATGTAGCGCTCCAGCTAATATATGCATCTTGATTTGCTTGCGCAAACCCCTTGAGAGTTGTTTGTGAGCTTTGTGTGCCCATCTCATCAGGACTATGCCAGTTGACCAATCCAAGGCGGCTTGGATTATACAAGTTGATTCCTGGGAGGAGATGATGGTTCAGCAAGGGTGGCTTCTGTAGGAGGAAGATTACACCTGATGAAGGAGAGGTTTGGGGAGGACCAGGTGTAGACTTCATATCCCTCTGTGATATCAACCAACCTAAAAAAAGAAAACTGGGGTGGATTCCAGATTGGCTCATATTCCATTTGTTTTTATAAGCATATGGTTTTCACTTTAAGGTTGCCAAACTGCTATTCCATCCATTTGTTTTGTGACAGAATGATTCCCTTGGAGCAATAGGCAGACCTAGAATGGTGCCTTGTCTAGGTGTTCCACATTGCTATATAAATACATCAATATCACTCTGATTAGGTATACTGTACACCTTGAAGTTTATGATAGAAGATCAGCACAGATGTAAACAAAAAACACTATGCCAGCCTCTATATTCTATCTAATATGGCCTTTCTTCTCTGGTCTGAAGCTTTGATTCTCCTGAAAAAAAGTCAATAGTGCTGCTTGCTACTTGCTCTTGGCATGATTAGAGGTGAAACTGATGGGATACTATAAACTACTCTAGATTTTCTCTGGTGTAGAATTAAGTCAATCCACTTTCCAAATACATTTTTGAATCAAACCCCAAACAATACATATACGGTAACCTTTATTTTCCCTATCTGTAAAATTGGAGTAATAGAACTGTGCTACATTTATAAACCCCAATTTGTATGATTCATATAACAAAATCATTCAAAGCTTACCAAGGCATGTGATATTCATGCTACATTCAAGAAAACATAACTCAAAATTATACCACACTTCTACTAGCTGTAGGCAAGTTTTCGGAATCAGTTCATGTGAACTGACAAACTTGAAAAAGAAAATTGGCTATGTCTTTTCCTTGAACAACTTTAATGGAACAGATCAGACAGTTAATGGTAATGATGGATGATGTGTTACCGGTTAGGGACAAGTGCCTTCTGTTGAAAAAAAAACTGTGCAGACGGGACTATAATCACAATTCAAAGAGTCCTTTGAACTTTGAATACTTGAGGTATTTGCATGAAAATGGATCTTTGTTGCCCTGACTGAAATATGTGGAAAGAAAGAAAGAAAAAAAGAAGGTAAAATGATATCTTTTTCTTTTTTGGTGAAAGAAAACAAAAGCTTACACAATTTGCAGTAGTCAACTGAGTATTCTTCAGGTGTGTTAGATTACAAGGGCCTCCATGCTGTAATCCAATGTATCTGAATGGCACCAGGTTGGAAAAAGCTACATAAGAAGGCTCCTAGGTGCAAAAATAAAGAAATTGATCTGAGTGAGTTGTATTCATTTCACACAATAGAGATGAAGTTGAGAAATTGGACTGTGAGTCAAGGACTAAATTGCTTCAAAAGCTAAGTGTCTTTAGAAGTTCCAAAAGCATATGCAATTCCATTTATATAGGGGGGAAAATGAATATCTTAAAATAATCTAGCTTATTGCTTTGAGGATAAAATATAGGAAAGAAGGAAGAAAGAAGCCCATAGTTTTAGACTCCTTAGAGAAATATAACTATTCATTAAAAAAGAACAATTTTCTAGACCTTCATTCAAATTTTCATAACATGGATGGTGCAATTGACCTCTCTAAGTAAATAAGATTAAAGGGCGTGAAGGAAGCTATCACCAAGAAAATATTCCACTTGAAGGACAGCATATAAAAGGATGAAGAAATAAGGGGCCAGGGAAACCATTGAGCTAAATTTATAAGGTTTCTGCATCAATGTCTGGCAATTTCCTACATTCATATAAAATGATTCAGTGGAGATGAATAAAAGTATCAGGGGAGAGATGAAGGCTATTGCTAAGCACATTGGTTTGTGCTTAAATTGTAAGCCGCCCTGAGTCCTCGGAGAAGGGCGGGATATAAATGGGATTAAAATAAAATAAATAAAATAAAGGGTATCGGGTTAAAAGAGCTTGTATTGAGCAAGTGGCATTGTTATCAGGTTTTGTGTATCTCATTTCTACCTTACCTGTAAAAATAATAAGTTCCAATTTAATATTTATGTGCTGCCTCAGTTTAAAACTGGGTGGAAAATTGCATGATTTGTTGTTTGTACCAAGAAATACATGCCCACACATATTTAACATTTACCTGGAAAATCTTTCAAAATTTAGCGCAGCTATAATGTACCCAGAACAAATTATTATTAATCATATAGGTTTGCATAGAAGTGTTTAGGAAGCATAATAACTTCCACAGCACAACATGGGAGTTAAATGAGTCTGTTGATGCGGTACACATCGACAAGTTTTCAGTCTGAAATACAAGGACAAAAGCACAGCCACTAGTTTCCTTTCAGATCTCAAGAAGGGAAGGTAGCTTTCTCTGTTTTGATAGACTCTATCTCTATGCATAGCCCATTGTGTCAGTCAAAGCCTAGTCCTCCAGACCAATCAAAAGCATCTAAGAGAGACAATATTGTTCCTTGAACTGAGTTTGTTTGCCTCCAATCATGCAACAGTACCCTGTGACTTGAAAGGGAATTAGGATAGCACAAGAGTGTCTCTGGAGTCAAAGAGAGAGCTGGCTTCCATTCCTATTCCTGTCAGAGATTTATCAGATGTACACTTTCGGGGTCTTTAACTTCTCCTCCTCCTCCTCTGACCCCTTCTTTTCCTAACACACACACTTTGACCCCTAAATTAGCAAGGGAAAGAAAGATGTTCTTTTCAATGCTTCTACAGTGACTGCCGCCCAGCATTCCTTTTTTCCCCCTCAATGGTCTTTTAGGAGCAACTCAGTGGTGGCAGCAACCTGACAGTCAACAGATGGTGTCCCAGTGAGATGGGGGGGAGGGTAGAGAGGAGGCAGAGGTGGAGGTGGAGGAGGAGGAGGAGGAGGAGGAGGAGGAGGAGGAGGAGGAGGAGGAGGAGGAGGAGGATTATTGTTTCAACATTCACTCTTTGTCTCATCGTGATATCTGCATGGGTCAGGCAATGAGAACAGAAGCATTAATTGAAGTCTATCATTCTCTTAGGCTCCACCAGCTCCTACTAACCAGTGCTAACTTGCCTTCAAAAACCAGTCTTCTTTCCTTTCTTCCCCCTAATTTATTAAATCTTCTTTCTCAAATAAAGAATTGTTATATATACTGTAATACACACACAAACAAACATATAAAACAACTTTTTCTCAATGGAGTTGTTGGAATTTATTAGGAAAAAATTTCTAGGGATGGACCTGTCAAATCCCCTGTTGGGGTCTGCACCTGTTGAATGTCTGCTGGTGGCTACTGTGAGCATAGAAAAGTTGGCTGAAGACCAAAGGAGCTTCATATTCCTTTTCCACTTCGGGTGTGTGATACGCTTTTCCTTTTGAGCACATGTTTCTGTTGCCCCATTCTTTCCTTTACGAGATTTTCAAGAAGAGGAAGGGCTTATTCTTTAATGCATGAGTTGATGGACATCTGAGTAAATTTTTATATCAGAAATGAAATAAGAAACAAAATTTTGCTCATTTTGAAAATTTTCAAACACAGCAAACAACATGTTGGGAGAAGACTAGCTTTCTTCCTGGCATATATCAGTAAAATCCCAAAAGCCACATTAGAGCAATATCTTCCTTTGGTTGACTTAAAGTCACAAACAAAAACTTTCGAGTTCTTTGTAACTCATGACTAGGTATTTTATTTTATTTATTTTTATTTTTATTCCATTTATATCCCGCCCTTCTCTGAAGACTCAGGGCGGCTTACAAGCTTAGCAGTAGCCTTCATTCTATGTATATGCCTGCTTATTAGGGCTTTCACACACCCCAAGCGGCATTATTACAAAGTCAGCTTATTGCCCCCAACAATCTGGGTCCTCATTTTACCTACCTCGGAAGGATGGAAGGCTGAGTCAACCTTGAGCCTGGTGGGACGCGAACCTGCACTAATTGCAGGCAGCTGGTGTTGCTTAAGGAGGCATTAGCCCACTGCTCCACCAAGGCTCTATGATGGTGAATAAAGCAGAAAAGTAACAGCATGTGGGAAAGGGAATAATTAATATTCCAGCTGTGTCCAAGACTCACCACAGAACAGTGGCAGATTCTTTGTTTTTGGAAAACAGGAAAACAAGAGATATCAGATCAAATGTTTGCCTAGTTGTTTTGAATTTTCCAGTTCGTGCTAAGTCCTCTCTTCCGTGTTTTCAATATAGGCCATAATATGATGCCACTCCCATATCTGGCACCTATGAACTTGCTGAAGGTTGTATTCAAAGAATACACTGGCAAATCTCACTTGTGGGTGTCTACAGGGTATGGTAAAAAAAAAGTCAAGATGGAGGCCATACTTGTATCACCGAAGCTCCACCTGTTTTGTTAATGTGTCAGTCACATAAAAAATTAGCCGAGCTTTAACTGTACTGTCGTGGCCACCATCTTGAATTCTTCTACCACATCCATTGAACACCCTTGTTGCTTGTGTGTCTTATTTAGTTCCTTATTTCTTTTCATTGCTACAGAAACTATCACTGCTGATATCTTGCTGAAGTTCTATTCCCTATAATATTTCATTGACTATCAGCCTTAACATATTATTGAAATCAGCTACCTAAGAGAAAGTGTCAGGACAGTCTGACTATAATTCTTCCATGTTGGTGAAAAATGAGCAATGGAGATGTAAGTTGAGGATCCTGTTTTTCTCAAACACTGCAAACTTTAATGTTTGAGTCACCTAACAGACAATAGTGAATAGTGGGATAATGTGGCACTGATGAAGTTTCTAAATTCCAGATTAGGTTGGGCAGGTAGTTTTCCCATATGAAAAATATATGAGCATTTGATCTTTTTCACATTTTTCAACTGGAATACAAAATAAAAGCTTTTTTGCTGATATTAATTGACTGTGAGACAGAAAGTTATTTCCAGATTATTGTTAGGGCTAAATTGTATCCAGACCAGAAGAGGCTATATTGAGTATAGATAATACAGTCACTCATGCGCTTGTGACCTCCCGGATAGACTACTGCAATGCTCTCTACATGGGGCTGCCCTTGAGGACCACTCGGAGGCTTCAGCTGGTGCAGAATGCAGCTGCGAGAGTTGTGATGGGGGTCTCCCGATACTCCCATGTAACCCCTCTTCTCTGCGAGCTGCATTGGCTTCCAGTTGCCCTCCGGGTGAGATTCAAGGTGCTGGTGATGACCTATAAAGCCCTAAATGGCGAGGGTCCAGATTATCTTAGGGAGCACCTGCTGCCAGCATCCACTTCCCATCATCCTGTGCGCTCCCACAGGGAGGGCCTCCTCAGGGTCCCGCCGGTCAGGAAGTGCCGGCGGGTGATCCCCAGGGGGAGAGCGTTCTCGGTGGGCGCGCCTGCCCTATGGAATCAGCTGCCTGTGGAACTCCGGATCGCCCCCGACCTTCGTTTGTTTCACTGGGACCTAAAAACTTGGCTATTTGATTTAGCCGGCCTGGACTGAGGGGTTTTTAATGGTTTTAAATTTTAAACTGTTTTGGGGCTATTAATTTAATTTTATTTTAATTTCTACATTGCACTGTTTTAATTTGCCCTGTAAACCGCCCTGAGTCCTTCGGGAAAAGGGCGGTATATAAATCAAAATAAATAAATAAATAAATAATATAGCTGATTGAATGAAGTGTAAACAATCTGTTCTGACATTGCACATGCTGGCACTCCAGCCAGTCTGGAAAAGGAGCTTTAGTGGTGTTACCAGAGTTGGACTATAAAAATTCAGGCAACTACTTGAAGAGAGGGAAGAGCTACACAAAGCTTGAACACAGCTACTATCAGTTGTGCTAAGTTTTCCTGCCCAGATCTGGAAGCCCCATCTAATCTGATTTTTGAGAGAGAGAAAAGATAGGCTTACTTTTCAGGGCAGAGGTCAGGCTACAATCACATTATTTCAAAATTTTCATCATGAAAACTAGATAAAATGTTTTAATATTAAGTCTATAATTCTAAAAAAGCAGTAAAATAAGTGAAACTTACTTCCAAGAAAGCATGTTTAAGCTCAAACTGTGTAATTCTTTTACTTCAGCAGCTGCAGATGGAGATGGGTGGAGAAGAGAATAAACGAAAAGTCATGTCAATTGATACATTCACACAGCTCCCCCCCAATGCCCAATTATGTAGGTCTTTGTGTTTGTACAACTTTGTATACATTTAAAAGTAGGCCCTTTAAAAAAAAAAACAACCACAAAACTGCCCTCTGCCCAAAGGCTGTACTCCGTTGGGCTCCCCCACCCACTTCAGAAAACCAAAGAGAAACTTTCTGAATGTGTGGCGTGAAAAGAAGATTGAAATGAAATCGAGCAGTAAACAGAACGCAGGCACCATCATCACCCACAAAGCCGGAGACAATGGTACCAAAGGAAGGAAAGTTAAGGGGGAAGGAAAGCAAAAGCAGGGGAAAGCACTTCAAGTTGGTCATGAATTCAACCGTGTCATGGTCTTTATGCTAACCAAAGGCCGTCCTAGGGAAGCACACAGTTCCATTATCACACACTGAGCAAGCGTGATGAACGGTCACCTATAACACTGATTCTGGCTGATAAACGCTCTGTTCCTCGGGCAGGCACAGGCAGGGGTTCCCGCTACCCCATATACATTGGGTCACTGACAATAAAAGGAAAATAAAATGCATCTGCTCCTATGGTGTTCATGGAAGGGGCTGGAGTAAGGCAGCCCACAGAGGACATTGCTTCCTCCGCCTCCACCTCTTCCTGTTTTCAATGCAGTTATCCCCTGATCTGTATAGATGATAAAGTCCTTCCTCTAATTTCACGCCTGCCACATCCAGCTGCTCCTGTGCTCACAATGATGCACACCCGTTCTGAGTCTCCTCCCCCTCCCCCACCTCTCCAATACATCTCTTTCTTTCACGTGAGACCGTAATTCTCATCCAGACAAAGAATTCAACTGCTATGAACAAATTCTATAGCCAGAGTCTTAAGGAACCGTGGCAGAGGCCTGCCTGCAAGGCAAGATAAGGTCCTGGCTGCTGAACAAAAACTTTATTTTAGAAAAAAAAATCCTGTAGTTTCTCTCTTCTCTCTTCTTTGCTCTCTTCTGCAAAGTTCCAGTAGACTGGAAATCTGTCACAAGTTCAAGCTTTCTCCTGCACTTAAAATTGTTAGAGAGGCTTTAAACCCATGGGCTCCTTTGCAATTCTCTAGTCTGAGTTGAACTCAAAGGAGAAGTTATCTTTTTCAGATTAATTTTTTAGGCTGGCTTTCTCAAAAAAAAAACCTCAACAAACTCCAGGCAGCTCCAAGCTTGGTTTTTAGGTGTGTGCCTCACCCAAAAACTAGGTCTTATTTTGGGGGTAGGGCTTATGTTAGGCCCACCCCAAAAAATATCAAGCTAGGGCTTATTTTCAGGGTAGGTCTTACTTTCGGGAAAACCAGGTATTCTAATTTTATATATACTGTATGTGTATATATTTTAAATATACATGTGTATGTATACATACATATATTACATGAATCGTGTAAACTGTGATAGACTTATATTCTTAACCGAGCCTTGGTGGAGCAGTGGGCTAATGCCTCCTTAAGTAACACCAGCTGCCTGCAATTAGTGCAGGTTCGCATCCCACCAGGCTCAAGGTTGACTCAGCCTTCCATCCTTCCAAGGTAGGTAAAATGAGGACCCAGATTGTTGGGGGCAATTAAGCTGACTTTGTAATAATGCCACTTGGGGGGTGTGTGAAAGCCCTAATAAGCAGGCATATACATAGAATGAAGGCTACTGCTAAGCTTGTAAGCCGCCCTGAGTCTTCGGAGAAGGGTGGGATATAAATGGAATTAAAATAAATAAATAAATAAAATAAAATACCATTGCAAAAATACAATTGTCAGATCCACACATTATGATTGCTGTTTATGAGATGTGGCAAGTGTGTACAAGTGAGCAGCCTGGAGGAAGGCCTATTCACCTAGAAAGAAAATCAGTTGTGGGAGCAACACATTTATAGTCCAGAGTTTCTATTCCTTGAAGCAGAGATGATAGAAGCAGATATGCAGCTGAGCAGCAAGGCTTTATGAATCTCCGTATTATAACAATAGAAAGCTTTTTCTTTAAGCTGATAAATTAGGCATTAATTATCACTCTCCAAAACCAAAGTGCCAAAATGCAGCAGTAGCTTTGTTAAAATTAGGATGATTATTTTCTGCTTTTTCAATTGAAAACTAACCAAAACGAAATAGATACGGTGCTCCTAGTCTCCGGATTTGATCAGCAACAGTAAAAAGACAGAACTTCCCAAATAGGCCCCATCAACCCAGTTTGCTGTTACAAGAAATCTAACCCAGGAATCATTTCTAGTGGCGGTAGGGTGGCACTTCCCCATTCTGAACTACAGCTTCAGCTCAAAAAGTAGGTGGTAGCTGTGGCCAGGAAGGGCTTTGTACAGTTCCATCTCCGGCAATAGTTGCATGCTTTCCAAAATTGATGGCCACTCATGCTCTAGTCTCCTCACAGCTTTGACTATTGCAATGCACTTTTACATAAGGCTGCAGCTGAAGACAACTGGAATCTTCAACTCATCCTGAATACAGCAGCATGAGCGGTGATGGGGATGCACACGTAACACCTCTACTTTGCAAATTGCAATGGTTGCTGGTTTACTTGTTGGTGCAATTCAAGATATTGGTTGGCATCCCTGCTTAGTTATAGGGCCTGGTTACTTGAGGAGTTGCCTTTCTCCCATAATATATACCTGGCTGATTAGAACTAGTAGGGTTGGGACACTCCAGGTTCCTTCAATTATGCAGTCAGGACATCAGAAGCACACCTTCTGTGTCACAGCACTTGCCCTATGGCAGGGGTCTTCAAACGTGGCCCTTTTATGACTTGTGGACTTCAACTCCCAGAGTTTCTCAACCAGCGTTGCTGGCTGAGGAATTCTTGGAGTTGAAGTCCACATATCATAAAAGGGCTTAGTTTGAAGACCCCAGCCCTATGGAATGAGGATCCTCCAAGATCAAAATGATCCAAATTTGCTAGTGTTTTGAAGGGATCTGAATACCTGCATCTTCCACCAGGCCATTGGGCAGAGTGATTGGGGCCTTCTTTTAACCTAGGTTGTTCTCTTTGGTTTCCACTGATTCTGCCATCCCTATCCATTTTTTATATCTTGTTTTTATTGTTACATTTTTCATATTTTAACTCATTTGTATACTGCTCAGACTCACTGGGAATCAGGTGACATATAAATTTAATAAATTAATTAATAATACTAATACCTCCTCCTCCCCGCCCAAAAAAATATTATCTTCAGATTGCTCGGTCTGGATTTTAAACGTTTTCCACTTAAAACATCCTATTCAATTCAGTCTTGGATTATATAAGATTTAAGGTTACTTAAGAGCTCATTCGTCTAGACTTTTCACTCCAGATTGTCAGTATTTTTCTCTTATTGTTTCCATCTTCCTTAATGGACATTCTCAGATGTTTATAGATCCACTGCTTTCTTTGATGGAAGTTTATCACACACCATTTCACTGTGAAGAAAACTGCCTAAAATCAGCTTTCTCTTTTGTGAGTTCTTGCATCTCATTTCCCAGGTCATATCACATTCAAAATACACATCTGTTCTGTTCACTAACAGCTTTACAATGCATTTGTTGGTGCCTGTGTTAGACAGGGAAAGCCGAATCATGGAACAGGCAGATGTAGATGATCAGTTTGACATGTATGCAAACAGGTGCATTTTGAGAGTACAGGTTTTTAGGATGGAGTTCATTGGATTCCCAATTGTATTGGATATTTCCCTTCATGCAAATTTAGCATAGTAAATTCTAATATAAAAGAAAACTGGCATTTTAAATGCTCTTGACAAAGGAAAGAAGGCATTGGACTAAATCAAAGTTTAAGGTTATGTAAATTAAATTGTTCTAAATGTAATTATTCTAGTACTAGAATTCTTATTTTTAAGCCTTAACAAAGTTCAATTTCTTGCAAAAACTGAATTCTATGACCTATAGTAGATCACAAAAAACTGGCTAGTATTCTCCACTCCAGAGTTAGGTTGATAGATTACCACTTAGAGATCAATAAACAGTTTCAGTATATCCTTCTCATCTTTTCATTTTGTGCTCCAGAACTTGATGGCAGTTAATTATTGTTTCAAGACCTTTTGTTTTTCATATTTAACATGTAGATTTTAAAGGTGGTTTCATAGATGCAACAACATTCTGCATTTCATAGAAATCATTTCCCATTTTTCCCCGTGTTTTGTGCAAAATATAAGTAGTTGCATCTGTAAAGAGAAGAAATGTCAAAACAATTGTATCACACATTTTTGTTCTCTTTATATTTTTTTAACTGTTTTAATTGCATTTTAATCGGTTTGTTTTTTAATTGTTTTGATGGTTTGGGTTTTTTTTGTGTTATTTAACCAAATGCACTGCCCTGACTCACATATGTGAGGTGGACGGCTATATAAATGTAATAAATAGATAGATAGATAGATAGATAGATAGATAGATAGATAGATAGATAGATAGATAGATAGCAATTCAACTCAGGTTTGCAGAAACCATTCCTGAGAATTCCTGGATTTCGATCTCAGATTTCAGGTCTACATAGAAATACTGCAGGTATCCAGTACTACTGAATGTCTGAGTGGAATCCTTTTGCCATTCTATCCATTATAACACAACAAGTTTCGCGTTTTCTTTCTTCTTGCTCCTCTATTCATTTCTAAATTTCTCCCTCATCTCTCATTTCCCTGACCAACTTTGCTAGCCTCTTTCCAGACTATTTCTTCACTGAGTAGAAACAATGAAGAACAAGAAAGAGAATCCTTCATGGATGAAGAATCGTCACAATTGTTTCTTCTTCTTCTTGTACATCTTTGAATCAAGGAGAATATTAGGCGAGCTCTCTGCTGCAGACCCTGCTTTGTCTTTCCCCCCATCCTTCTCTGAAAGGGAGGGAGAGAATCGTAAACTTGGTGACCTTTAGGGATCAATGGCAAGCTTGCTTTAAATGACAAGCCACAACCAATCCTACAATGTATTGGCCTTAATCTATTGTCTGTCTTCCAGACTCTATGAACCCAAGATCTGCTTAGCAACCAGCAAATAGAGAACAGAAGGAGTGATCTTGCTTCTACCAGTAGGTTGGCATAACTGGATAAACTGTGTGTGATGATGTGGGTCCTGGTGGTTTTTATTGGATATGTGATGGCGTAGTTGTTCACAATATTGACTGGAACAACTGTCCCAAATATGTAATGTTAAGCATGAGACCCATTTTTTTCTCACTTAAAATGGGTGATAGGCTTATGCACTCTGCTAGTTTTGTTGTGTGTATATACACTCTCACATACACACATTCACATAGACACTATGTTGAACATTTCACCACTGGACTTATCTTTGTTAAATGAAACTTCCTTTCTACCCTCCCTTATGTTTCAACTTCCATATTAAGCGGGAGGATGAGAGGTACAGAGATACGAGAAATTTACAGTTTGGGATGGCCTTCAGAGAGGAGAAAGAAACAGAGGTTCCAAAAGGGAATCTTTTATGCTAGTGCTGAAAAGAACATTTAAAGTTTGGAATTTTTCCCCCTCAAGTTTATCCAAGAAATTTGAATATGAGAAATTGTTATCTCTACATTTATGTGGAATTTCTTGATATCTTTAATTTCTCTTTCAAATGAAAAATCTTTTAAATCATCTCTTTATAATATTTCATATTTTTATAAATACTTTAACAAACACATTCATTTATAGTAAATCTTTATGTACCAATGTATGTATCAATTTTGGAACACAGCCATTGTGTTTAGTAGGATTATTCAGCTCACAGGATTGCTTAGCAATTTGATTTGATTTGATTTGATTTGATTAAATTTATATGCCACCCTTCTCCCTGAGGACTCAGGGTGGCTCACAACCATAAAAATTAAAAAACATAAAGTAAAAAATGTAAAAAAGAATTAAACAATATATGCAATAAATACAAGACAATTTAACCCAGTAAAAAGCCTAATTAAAAACTGTAGTCAGTCCAGGCCCGCTTGTTGGAACAACCAGGTCTTCAGGTCACGGCGGAAGGACCGAAGGTCAGGGGCCGTCCGCAGCTCCGGGGGTAGTTCATTTCAGAGGGTCGGCGCGCCCACAGAGAAGGCTCTCCCCCTGGGGGTTGCCAGCCGGCATTGCCTGGCCGACGGCACCCTGAGGAGGCCGACTCTGTGGGAGCAAACCGGGCGATGGGAGGTTGACAATGGCAGCAGGTGGTCTCGCAAGTACCCCGGGCATAAGCCATGTAGGGCTTTAAAGGTACCAGCACCTTGAATCACACTCGGAGGGTAACCGGAAGCCAATGCAGCTCACGCAGGAGTGGTGTAACAAGGGAGTACCGAGATACTCCCATAAGCACCCGCACGGCTGCATTTTGCACCAGTTGAAGCCTCCGGGTGCTCTTCAAGGGCAGCCCCATGTAAAGAGCATGCAGTAATCCAGGCAAGAAGTGACGAGGGCATGGGTAACCGTGCATAGGGCATCTCGGTCCAAAAAGGGGCGCAACTGGCGCACTAGGCGAATCTCGAGAATTGTCTCAATCCTTGATTGTTTCTTATGGTATATTCTCCTTCCTTTTGGTACTGTGCAAATATGGTGGATCATCTCTCATGCTGGCTGAAGCATTATGGGAGTTGAAGTCCAACCTATCTAGAAGGCCAAGGTTAGGGAATATGCATATAGTTACATGTTGTAATATTAAGTAGTATATGAGAATGAAAGAGAAAAGGGATTAACATTCTGCTTACCCTCCATGTGCTTACTCTGAATGTCATCTGTATTTGAAAGTTCCTGCAGGGGCTGAAAGCAACATCTGTAATTCATGTCCTCTTAAATACCAGAAGGGGAGATTGCACAGGGCAGCTTCTCTGACTCTGCTTTGAAATGACACTTGGGGGAAAAAAGGAGAAATATCATTGTATCACCCCCAATGAGCTTGAGGGTCTTTCACCCTTTGCAAACCTAATTGAAAGATGCAGCTCCCTCCTTTAGGGAGCACCACACAGGCATGGGGCCCAAGGAAAGGTGTAACTACTCCTCTGAACTTGCTCCTTCTGTGTCGGCCACAACCTATTTTTATTCAGAAGCCCATCCATTGTTCTTGGAACAAAACCTCAGTCATAGCAAACAACTGCATGCTTTTATTCTTACCAGAACTCTATGGGACACTTTTGACATTTTATCATTTAAATCTTCAAAATAGGCCAATTACAAAGAGAAAACAGCCTCTTCCACATAACAGCCTTTGTTCAATCATCAGTAAGGGGAGTTTCTTCCAGTTGTATTGCTAACTAACTTCAGGCTGGTGGTAAACATACAAAGATTTTACTTAGGTCTGTTCTCCAAGTCACCAGCAATGATAAACAGAAGGACCATCCTTCAGGCTGAAAAAAGGGAAACCTGCTGACTCCACAGGGCCTCTTTTGCCAGGAAAGGCCAGGAAAGGGTGGGATAACAGTTTCTGGTACTATTATGAGAATGAGGAGAAGGAAAACGGGCTCTTCCTATTCTCTGCTGTCTGCCTTCCTTCCCCCATCAGCCCACATGTCTCCCGCCAGATCAGTTCCTGCCCTTACCCGTGCAGTTATTAGAGAGCACCACTGCCAACCACAGTGATAATTGTTTGCGTTTGCATTGGCTTTTACGTTTGCATTATGTTTCCCAGTGTCATTTTTTAAAAACTCACCCCAACCTTTTTGGCTTTGCAGACCAGTGGGAGAGAGGGAGGGCATGGTTCTGTGTGAGCAATAGGCAAACATACGTACACACATGCAGTTCCATTTGCTCAAGCCACTTGTGTAAATGGAGCATGCATGCTCACCTGCCACTTCCTCAGCCCAATTCCAAACAGTTCTCAACCCACTAATGGGCCATGACCCGGGAGTTGGGGACCCCTGAACTAACAAACCAACAAACTACATGATTTAGCACCTACATAGTCTCCTCTGAATCTGAGTAGTTTGGTGTTATCAGCTAACCCCTCCAGGACTGAACCAATGTATATATAACAAGATGGGGGAAAAGATAGGAACTGTTCAACCACATGTATCCTTTCTGGTAGCTAGAAGCCTGTCTCAGGGCTATCTTCTGAAAATTCTACTTCCGGTAATGTCCCAGAGGGGGATATAGAAGGAAATGGGGGCAAGCTGCTCACAGGAAAGGTAGTCTTAATGTCTTCAATTGATTCTGTGTTCCAAATCCTTTTACTCTGCCCTGGTGCTCTGGCTTTTGGCTTTTGTGGTTTTGACCGTACTAAACTTTCGATGAGGCCTAACATCCCTTTTCTGATGTTTTCCATCCAAACATTAACCAGCTACAACCCTGGATAAGTACCTCCACCTACCTAAACAATACATCTAAATCTCCGTATATCTCACCATTTGCTTTTAGATGTTCCAGCTTCCTATTATGCCTTTCAGTCAGACCAGGAACCAAATAGCTAGAACTATTCTTTTAAGTTATTTTTGGTGAACTCTCAACATCTGACTTTAAAGGTTTTAAAATATTCCAATTCAAGGCGGCAATTATGACACAACGCTCCCTTAAGTAACAGAATATCCCATTGCCTTCAGCAGTAAAGCATCTGAGCTTGCAAGCATACTTAGCAATTTTGCTAGATCATGTTCAAGTGTTCACGAAATGAACTGAGGACATTCCTAGGTCAAGTTTGGTATGGTGAACTGTAGCAACACATAATCAGGGAATAAATCTGGGGACTACCTCTAAATATAGCCTCATGGAGATTTTGCCTGAAGAGTCTGGCCTCACACAAAGTTATGCTAGATTAAGAGATGGGGATAAGTTTAGCCTAAAACGAAAGGGATTGTTTTGTTGTACTTCAAAGCAAAAGCAGAGAGCTGGGTGGTGGCTCATTTATTGTTCTCCCTCAAAAACAGAGAGAAATCTGATGAATGGGACATTATTTAAAGGCATTTTCTTGCAAAAATTTGTGCCACAAAAAAGTATAGCACAGACTGAGAGGGAATCTGTGGCCAACATAAACAAGCCCCATAAATATGATCACAGAACAATCTAACATTTGCATTTGTTAATTGCATGCAACAAACAAAATGTAAATATCAGGATTGATATATAAGTCAGTATTTTTTTTTAAATGTGTTCCTGGGTAATGACTTAAAATTTATTTGACAAAAGCAAGCCAATGAGTTTCCAGGGAGGCTATATCAGAAAAAGCCTGTTTCCTCAGAGTTAAAACAATAGTCCAGGTCTGTGCAGAGATTTGGCAAATGGCAAAATATGCTTTGCCACACACACAGCATGAACAAAACATCTTCAGAATTGTGTTAAAGTAGTTGCGTCTTTTCCTGGCTAGGAAAGCTGATATCACACTGCTGATAGATGATCCTAGGAAAAGAAATATCTGACAGGTTCTATATACATTCCAACTTGTGATATCAACCATATTCTGCCCTTCAAACTCAGATTCCTGCACATCCTTACACAATATTTTGCCATGAACTACAACCATACCCAAAAATACATTAGGCAGTTTTAAATGGACATTCACTAAGTCAAGGTATGCATTAAGTCACACTTGTAGCATGTGACTAATTCTATGCCTTTTTATTATTTCAAGTTAAATAATAAATGGGAGTCCAATGCAATTACAGGTGGAGTTTTCAATTTTTTTTCCTACCAACTGCTTTCATTTCCAACTTCCCCTCAAATGTGGGATTTCAAGGAATCTCCAGCAGTGTGTGTAATGCAACACACAATTTGATTCCCCTTTTTCAATCCATACACACACCAGCCAATGGTACTGAGAAACATCCACATCAAAAAATAACGGAAGACAAATGTGTTGGCTGTGTGGAATCAGGAAACAGGTGGAAGTAGGGCTGCTTATTCAGATAGATAGCAATAGCACTTAGACTTATATACCACTTCACAGCGCTTTACAGCCCTCTCTAAGCAGTTTACAGAGTCAGCATATTGCCACCAACAATCTTGGTCCTCGTTCATACTGACTATAGGAAAGGAATATTATATGGTGCACTCACCCAATAGACTTCTCTTAAAGTGAAATCCCACTGAAGTTGAGTTTGACTCTCAATTATTAATAAATACATCTCTGTAGTTATCTTGAAAGTACTGTGGAAATGGTTTGCCATTGCCTCAGTCTAAAGTGTTATTCCACATATCCAATTAGCCTATACCAGGGGTAGACAACCTCGGCTCTTTTATGACTCATGGACTTCAACTACCAGAATTCCTGAGCCAGCATGGCTGGCTCAGGAATTCTGGGAGTTGAAGTCCATGAGTCATAAAAGAGCCGAGGTTGCCTACCCCTGGCCTATACTATTAGGATTTCCTATTATTCTCCCATCTAAAAGCTAACCAAATCCAATCCTACTTAGCTTTCTTGAGATCAACCAATGTTGGTTAAGTGTAGGCAGTCAACAGGACTTCTACTTTTAGTTTAAGCAGAAGAATACTGCTTACCTGGCAATTGAGAATACATTCTCTGCCTAAGCACTGTTTATCTTGGACAGCTTCCTATCTTCCTCAGAGACATTTTCTGGCTTTCTTCCTCCATTGCTTTTTATTCTCATTTTTATTCTTCTCATTTTTATTTATTCTTATTTTATTCTTTTATTCTTCTTTCTCATTTTTTAAAAAAATCCAGGGACAATAGATGTTTATGTATGTTGATGTTTATGTATGTTGATGAGGGGAAAAGTTGTGAGGAAGAAGGCAAGAATTAACTATGAATTATGGGCTGAGGGGTTTTAGTTTGAGGTTTATATTCCAGATGCAGAAAAGCTGTTTTCCCACTTGTAGCATGATAATTTGCTAACTATCACTATTATTATTTTTTTTCTTGCAATTGCATTCATCAGGAACAAGTTCGGACATATGCCCCTTTACGGGCATCTGAGCTGGCATGAGACTGAATCCACGCCTTGTCCTCTGGGAAAAAATAAAAACAAAACCTCCCGCACAGATATGCTAATATCAGATCCCACCCATATTGCCTTATGGAGTTTCAGGTTTGATTCTTTCCCAGATGTCCTTGTAATGACCTTATTCCCATCATGTTTCTAGTATTGTATAAGCGTATGGAAGTGAATGGAGATGATATTATTGACATATGTTTTTGTAATATAATTTTCTGCCTTTATGTCGATTCATGTCGATTTAAATTCCTGGAAAAGGCCACATTTTATTACTTTTTAACACTCAGTGTCCAAATTAAAAGAGAGTAGGATACAATGGTATATTTAATACATTCTGGTATATGTTGTGTGGCTAGCTTTGGGGGATTCAGATTTCTTGTCATCAAAGAGTTTAAAGGTACACAATCTCCAGATTACTATCTTGAACTCGCAATGCAGGGGTCTTCAAATGTGGCCCTTTTATGACTTGTAGACTTCAACTCCCAGAATGCCTCAGCCAGGCACGCTGGCTGAGGAATTCTGGGAGTTGAAGCCCACAAGTCATAAAAGGACCAGGTTTGAAGATCCCTGTCTTAATGTGTAGAAAACACAAAGTCAATACACCAGTAAATATTGGAAGGTGTGTGTAAAATAATGACAAAAGCTCACAAAAAGCATCTCTTTCCTCATGGCCAAAGTTCTGACTCGGAAAATCAGTATCATGTATCAACAGTGACCCTTCTCCATATTACTTTTCATCCTATTTCTGACTTCTTTCATCCTTCATAGAATTTTAGGCAGGTATTTCTTCACCACAAAGCAAACTCCTTTAAGAAAATGGATGCAGCATCTTCAGGGAATTTGAATGGCAGACCTAGATTCTATTTCTACTCAGTACAAGTGAGTTTGTTATCTATTTTAAAAAAGGGAAAAGGGAAAGCACTATAGATGAAGTTAGTAATAACCACAGTTCTGATTATTTATCTGAAACATCTAAGAACTGGACCAGGACCTCTGATTCATGCATTTATTGGGACATAAAGGGTTGAGCAGAATGTCTGTGCCATTCCCCATTACTGACATAATCCTATTTATCTTTGAGCTAGCAGAAAACTAAACTGGCGTGGTATTTCTATTCCTATTGCAGATCCATATTCTGCCTCTATTCCATCTGTTTCCAATCACTGCCAGTCAGTTGACTTCCATTCAAGGTGACAAAGCCTATCAGATTTTACCCACCTTGGGCTGCTGTTAGACAAAAGAAATATTATCTTAGGACTGGGACAATTAAGGCTGTCTCATTTATGGATTGAGAATGAGAAAAGGTAATACTGTAGGCCATGGCCCAAAAGGAAAATATGACCCTGGGACATATTTATATTGTTGTTACATGCTAGTGTAAAAACAGTCATTCCTCATCTCAGTACTTCCTCAAGTATATGTATGTGGAACACTGGCAAAATAACCTTTTGGCTAAAAATCCAACTTCAGTACAAAGGGGAGTCGATCTATGTCTAATTCAGCTTTTTCAGAAGGTATTCTGTTTCAGAAATCAAGAATTCCTCCCAGAATCTGGACTTCTTGTTTGCATTTGAAGTACAAGGGCAAAAAACCTCATGCAGGTAAACAGCAGAGATCCTATAACTTGAAGTAAGATACCCAAAGTCCCTCCATTTCTGTTCCCCATGACCTGATGATGGCTAGAATACTTTGCATTGGAGAGTATCCCCTCCTACTTCCTGTATCATGGATCCTGTTTACTGCATAAAACGCCAGATATGGATACAATTCCACATACAAGTAGGTGCAAGTCACTTGGTGAACATTATGTATTCCCTAGCCCCCACTGATTAAATGATTGCTGAGGAAATGAAACAGATAATGCTACTAAGTTCAAAATGAATGTTTTTCTATGGGATGAATAATAGCAGTCTTAGTGTCATATGGCACTTCCATGGGGCATGTGATGCAACCCTTTAAATCAAACAAATAGTACTGGGTCGGTATTTTCATTGCTGTCATCCTTGCCAGGAATCTCAGGATCATAGACTTGTGGAGTT
Organism: Vipera ursinii; assembly: GCF_947247035.1. NCBI lineage: Eukaryota > Metazoa > Chordata > Lepidosauria > Squamata > Viperidae > Vipera > Vipera ursinii. The sequence continues at coordinate 105,367,818 of NC_139512.1, read as the reverse complement.
GAAAGAGCATCTACCTTTTGTAGGATGCATCATAATTTTGTAGATGCAATCATAATTAAGCAGATTGAAAATGAATAAAGCTTGTACACATCTTTGAATTCATCTCAAATGGTGTTAGATCTTCAGGTAATAGTGATGGCAACAGCAATAGCAATAACACTTAGATTTATACAGTATACCACTTTACAGTGCTTTACAGACTTCTCTAAGTGGTTTACAGAGTCAGCATATTGCCCCCAACAATCTGGATCCTCATTTTACCAACCTCAGAAGGACGGAAGGCTTAGTCAACCTTGAGCTGGTCAGGATCAAACTGCTGGCTGTGGACAGTTAGCCTGCAGTACTGCATTCTAACCACTGCGGCACCACAGCTCAGTAGCTGTCTTATGCTACTGGCTCATGTTCAGCTTGTTCTCAATGAGTGAACACAAGTTCTTTTCTGATGTAGTGCATTCAAGACTTAGTTCCAACTGCCTCATCCTAATTGACTGACTGACTGACTGACTGACTGACTGACTGACTGACTGATTTCCAGGTCAATGGTGGCCCATTCATACTCATATTACCATTGCTTCATAGAAGCAATGGTAATTCCAACTCAAATCTAAAAGGAACAATGCTTGTTCCTAAGCAAAACCTGCCTCCATTGCTCACAGCTCGGCGGATGCCTTAGTGGAAGCCTGGGAAAGGGCAGCCACTGAGGCACTCGACCGGGTTGTACCCTTGCGGCCCCTGACCCGGCGCAGATCCCAACGAGCTCCATGGTTCTCCGCGGAGCTCCGGGAGATGAAGCGTTGGAAACGGGGCCTAGAGAGCTGCTGGAGGTCCAGCCGATCTGAACCTGACCGATTGCGGTTAAGAACCTATATTAGGTCTTATCTCGCTGCGATGAGGGAGGCGAGGTGTAATTACTTCTCCACCCTCATCGCGTCCGCAGATAATCGCCCGGCTGCCTTGTTTAGGGTGACTCGCTCCCTTCTTAATCAGGAGGTGAGGGAGGATCCCTTGCAGGGTCGTGCCGAGGAGTTTGGTCAACATCTGTCGGATAAAATCGCTCGGATTCGGACCGGTTTGGACTCCAGCTGGGCAGAGTCTGACGATCAGGACACGGGCGGTCTTGTCAATGTTATCTGGGAGGAGTTTGATTCTGTGACCCCTGATGAAGTGGACAGGATTATGGGGAAGCTGAGTTCCACCACATGTTTACTGGACCCGTGCCCTTCTTGGCTGGTTTATGCAGCTAGGGAGAGGACACGAGGCTGGCTCCAGGCGGTTATATCTGCTTCTTTGAGCGAGGGTTATTTCCCCACCATCTTGAAGGAGGAGGTGGTGAGACCTCTCCTCAAGAAGCCTGCCTTGGACCCAGCTGTATTGAACAACTTTCGTCCAGTCTCCAACCTTCGCTTTCTTGCGAAGGTTGTTGAGAGTGTGGTGGCGCATCAGCTCCCTCTGGTCCTGGATGAAGCGGATTATCTGGACCCTTACCAATCGGGTTTCAGGCCCGGGCACAGCACGGAGACGGCATTGGTCGCTCTGGTGAATGATCTCTGGAGGGCTCGGGATAGGGGGTATTCCTCTGTCCTAGTCCTATTAGACCTCTCGGCGGCTTTCGATACCATCGACCATGGTATCCTGCTGCAGCGTCTCAGGGGATTGGGAGTGGGAGGCACGGTTTTTCAGTGGTTCTCCTCCTATCTCCTGGGACGCTTGCAGTCGGTGTTGGCAGGGGGGCAGAGGTCGACCCCTAGGACTCTCGCTTGTGGAGTTCCTCAGGGGTCGGTCCTCTCGCCTCTCCTGTTCAACATCTATATGAAACCGCTGGGTGAGATCATTCGTGGTTTTGTAGTTGGGTATCATCAATATGCTGATGATACCCAACTTTTTATTTCGACCCCAAACCACCCCAGTGATGCCCTCGCTGTGATGTCCCGTTGCCTGGAGGCGGTTCGGGTCTGGATGGGGAGGAACAGACTTCAACTCAACCCTGACAAGACTGAGTGGCTGTACATTCCGGCTTCCCGAGACACTTGGGATGTTCCACCTCTTTCTATGGGGGGTGAGCTTTTACCCCCTGTGGATAGGGCTCGCAACTTGGGAGTCCTCCTAGATTCACGACTCACTTTGGAGGATCACATAGTGGCCGTGACTAGGGGGGCTTTTGCCCAGGTTCGCCTGGTGCGCCAATTGCGGCCCTATCTGGACCGGGAGGCCTTATGTACGGTCACTCATGCGCTCGTGACCTCTCGCCTAGACTACTGTAACGCTCTCTACATGGGACTTCCCTTGAAGACTACTCGGAGGCTCCAACTGGTACAGAATGCGGCCGCGAGAGTTGTCTTGGGAGTTTCCCGGTACTCCCATGTTACACCTTTGCTCCGTGAGCTGCATTGGTTACCAGTTGTCTTCCGGGTAAGGTTCAAGGTTTTGGTTATGATCTTTAAGTCCCTACATGGCATGGGTCCGCGATACCTCGAGGACCACCTGCTGCCGGCGTCGACTCCCCTCCGCCCTGTGCGCGCCCACAGAGAGGGCCTCCTCAGGGTGCCTCCTGTCAAGGAATGTCGACTGGTGGCCCCCAGGGGGAGGGCCTTCTCTGTGGGTGCTCCGGCGTTATGGAACCAACTGCCGGTTGAGCTCCGGATGGCATCAGACCTCCGATCCTTCCGTCGCGGGTTGAAGACCCATTTATTTGAACTAGCGGGTCTGGCCTGATGGGGGTGCATGGGTTTTTTATAGGTTTGTTTTATTATTCTGGTTTTAACTTGGGCATTAATTTAATTATCTTTTAATGTTTGTACTGTTATTTATATTTATGCCCTGTGAACCGCCCTGAGTCCCTTTGGGAGAAGGGCGGTATAAAAATCTCAATAAATCTTAAATCTTAAAAAATCTTAAAATCTTGTGACATCAATAATCCATTTCTCTTTCTTCAGCCTAATTAATATAGCATTTCAGCTTGCCCAACCATGTCTGGGTTGGGAAGTAAACAAGACTATACCTGTTTAATACTTGGATAGGAGACTACAAGGAAATATTATGATTGTTAAGTTAGACTGGTTAGCTCAAAAACATCTCAGAAGAAGACAGTGACAAACTACTTCCATATTGTTGCCAAGGAAAAAACACAGTTTACATGAAATCTGCAGATTCCATGCTCTGTGTAAAGGAGACTGTAAAAGCAGTATTATAGCCTTTCATCAGCAGGTAATTCCACTTACCCCTTGTGTTGGTATACTGTGTGTAAATCTGTAGCTTTGCAAGTTGGAGACCAAATTTAGGAACAGCAAAGATGCTTCCCTGTAAGTCTATGCTAACAAGCGAAAGTTGAAGATGGAATGTATGACTGAGGCAATATACCTTTAGTAAAGGTAAAGGTTCCCCCGCACATGCGTGCTAGTCGTTTCCGACTCTAGGGGCCGGTGCTCATCTCCGTTTCAAAGCCGAAGAGCCAGCGCTTGTCTGAGGAGTGACCAAAAAAAGGATTTACTCATTTAACAAATAATGCTACCCAAGAAAAGCTGCTACTGAGGTTCACACAATCCCAACCCCAAAATCCTTAAAGTTTTTCTTTTAAAAAAAATGGCTTTCCCCTCAACCTTTTGAAGAGGTTAGTGGTACACTCATTGGATGTGTATTGTTGGTTTTGGTTGTAATATGGGTTTTCAGGTATCTAGCTAGTTGTAATTATACACACCTAGTCAATCTGTGCTGGGTCAGCTTTGTGAAAACAAAATTTCAGATAAATAAATATCAGTAAACCTTAGAAGAATTTAATTGATTGGGGTGCAGACAAGTGTACATTTATTGCTGTGCCTAATGTCAGGAATTTTAAGAGCCCACAGGGCATGGCTATCTGATCTTCAGACTCAAAGCAAAAACCACAGATGCTTATTCTGCACTGTTTTAGGTAACATTTCACCATCTTTCATAACTTACTGATCTAAAAAGCTTGTTGTTATGTGTTTTTCCTTAAGACTTCAAAGGTATTAAGTTGCACCCCACACCTTCTGCATAGCAATAGTGTGCAAAAAGACCTGGTCTCTTTCCAAGTTCCTCATTCTTTCCAAGTTCTCAGATCATCCACCTGCCTGGAAATGTAGGCCCTACAGAGACTGTATTTCTGTCCATCAGTTAAAAAAAGACCCAGAGTCTCAAGATAATATCAAAGAATTGGGTTTAGAAATATAGTTCTGCCAGATAAAAATGTCATTGTTGAACTGCTCTTTTGAAAACTGGTGAGCTGTGTATTTGCGATAGATGTGCAGCTTATGTTTTCTGATGTATTTTTTTCCAATATGCCATTTTGCACAACCTGCTAGCACAAGCATTGTAGGCATATATTTTTCATCAATTTGCATGCCTTTTTAAAGTTCAGAGGGCTGGATCACAAAATGTTATGCCATGCAAATAATGTCAGTTCACACACTGGTACAAGATTTGAATTATATCAAATCCTGTCAAAAGGTGGGTTTTCAGTCCCTATTAAAAAGAAGCCACATTTCTCCTATATATATAGTAGCTGTATTTTTTTAAAAAAATGCAGTAAGTAATAAAATACTTGCTTTTTCATTTGTTTGGTTATCCCAGTTCAAAGAGCTTAGTCAACTGTGGACTTTGCCATTTGCTTCATTTGCAGTTACATTTTAAAGATCTGTAAAAAAAACAGCTTTAGAGCTTATTAGATGAAGGATGCCCATAAGAAACTGTTATGAGAATGGTTCCTTCACCCCCCCCCCCGCCCCCGCTCCCACTTTGCAGGTTATCCACAAGATCCTGGATTCAACATGTCTTAGGAATGGGAATAACCTCAGATTTCAAGATGGAATCATATACACTGCTCAGACTCTTGTGGATAACATCCAGTATCAGTGATTCTGAGTTTAATGTCCATAAAATAACAGGAAATGGAGAAAAAATGGTGATTATCTTGTTCAGTCTGAACTGGTCTACATCTTTTAGTTAAATCAATCCTAAAACTAATGAAATGCATAAATCACGTTTTCATGCTCCAGTAGATATTGAAAAGAACTATATAGCTTTAAACTAGGGGTGTCAAACTGGCGGCCTGGGGGCCAGATGCATCACGTGCAGGCCACACCCACCTCGGCTCTGAAAAGTCAAAAAAAAGTTGCAATACATCACGATACATCACATGATGTGATTGAGTTTGACACCCATTCTTTAAACTATATCTCATATCTATCTATCTATCTATCTATTTTCGATAGATAGATAGATAGATAGATAGATAGATAGATAGATAGATAGATGATAGATAGATAGATAGATAGATAGATAGATAGATAGATAGATAGATAGATAGATAGATAGATAGAAGATAGATAGATAGATAGATAGATAGATAGATAGATAGATAGATAGATAGATAGACCTTTATTGTGGGCACAATGGCACACATTAAAAATGAAATTTAGTTGTTGCTCTGAAAGTGTACACATACATAACACACATTTAAACATACCATATACAACATATGTACAGACCTACACCCTTACATAGCCACCCATATCAGTCAATGTCTCTGGGTGGCTTACAATTCAAAAAATATATTACTGTTAAAAATACTAAACTTACTTTAAAACAATAAATACATTCAGATTAAATATACATAGGAGCAAGATACTTGGCCAGTTAGCAATACAGTCAGGAAACAGGGCCTTTGACACATTCAGCACCACAGGCTCAGGAACATAGACAGGTTTTTAGGGCCTTACAGAAGGTTAACAAGGTTTTGGCCTCTCTGATCTCTGAAAGGAGGATGTTCCATAGAGGAGGGGCTGCTGCAGAAAAAGCTCACCTTCTGGTGCCCACCAGCTGATACTCTTTGGCTGACAGGAACTGCAGCATGCCCATTGTGCTCGATCTGGTTAGATGTCTAAGACTCTTAGAAAAAGGCGATCCCACTGGTATCCTGGTCCAGTTCTCAGTAAATGTGATACAGGTTCTGTGATCAAGGTCCATCTTCACTTGAGAAAGATTAATGCTCCTTCTCGTGTAACAGTTCCCCCAATTAAACCATCCAAAGCTGACAGCAATCTTGCTGGAGAATGCACTGTCATGCATACTCTGTACATTCTGCTGCATATTGGAAAATCTGTGCATTTTTCTTTCCTGGGAAATGGAACCTTGGAGAGCAATTCAGTTAGAGAAATGGCTACATTTTTTGCTTAAAAGGGGATCCTGGAAACAATAATCTTGTCGCCTTAGCTCACAAATTCTTACTGATTTTGAGACAGATTCCAAGATAAAAGAACTGAGCTAATAGTCTAGTCTTGTAACTTTCATGAGCCCAGTCACCCTATCAAAACCTCCAAGAGTTTGCCTCTTCTATTTCCAGGAAGAATAATGCAGCTCAGAAATAGGATTTCTCTTCCCCCCCCCCCCATTTATTGCTCAAAGAAGGCACAACTAGAATCTAGTTACTATAGTTCCAGGCTGCACATCTGAAGGCAAGGTCTTCTAGCTTTATCCATTAACAAGAGACTAACAACTATCAGTTGCAATCTGCCTGGAGGGTCGGTTGATCAAAAGGCAAGATGTACATCTCCAAGCATAATTGCTATGCGTAGTAGAAGTAGTGGGTGTTTATGTATATTGATTGGTCAATGAATCCACAGATGCACGCGTAACTTTTTAGCACTCAAAATCCAAATTAAAGAAGAGCAGAGTGCAATGGAATATTTAATTCATTCTGCTGCATATTGTGTGATAAGGGGCATATGTCCAAACTTGCTCCTGATGAAGAGAATCAGTTTGGTCTAGTGGTTAAGGCACCAGACTAGAAAGCAGCAGATGATGAGTTCAAGTCTTGCCTTAACCATGAAAGCCAGCTTGGTGATTTTGGGCCACTCACTGTCTCTCAGCCCAACTCACCTTAGATTGTTATTGTGGGGAAAATAGGAAGAGGAAGGTATGTTGGATATGTTTCCCACCTTGAGTTATTTGTAAAAAATAAAAAGGTGGCCTACAAATGAATAAAAGATTTAAAAAAAACAATTAATAAATTTGGGTTTGGAGGAAGTCTATATGCATGCTATAATTAGGGCCTGCTCCGGCACATAAAGCAGGGGTAGGCAACCTCGGCTCTTTTATGACTCATGGACTTCAACTCCCAGAATTCCTGAGTCAGCATAGCTGACTGGATGTGGAGCTTTAAAACTTAATAATTTAACAAAATAAAGAGGCAGCAAATAGAAATGGCACAAAATAGTGGTAATAAGAAATGCCTCATTGCTATAAGCATGCTCGCTGCTTAGTTCTGCACCCATGAAAGTTTCTAGGTTGGACATACAATATTTCACACTGATCTAGAGTAACCAAAGACTGTTAATTGGACAAAGAATAGAAGAGAAACTAAAAGGCATTCAAATACATAATTAATAGGATAGAATATATGTCAGGGCAATTAGAAGTAAGAAAGAGATGTGAATGTAATATGCATTACTGGTACACTGCAGTTGCCAGAATACTCAGTTTCTCTTACATTTGAATGAATGGAAAGGTGGCTTGTTGTACCCAGCTGCTTTTCTTCATCAAACTGTGAAAACTCATATAAAAATAGTTATATTTACTCTAAAATGAAGGATTCCCCTGCCTTCACCTCTTTTCTGTTACATTGCATTGTCATAACTTTGTCCAAAATGAGGCTGAGAAAATCAGGAGGCTGTGTATGGCACATTGAAATTAGAGGAAAGTCTGGAAGCCTTTTAATTTTATGTCATTTAAAAAAAAGAATGCCTGGATATAAATTATGACCTTGTAAATATATGGCAAAAGGGACACGGTGGCTCAGTGGGTTAGGATGCTGAGCTTGTTGATCAGAAGGTCGGCAGTTTGGCGGGTTGAATCCCGAGTGCCGCATAACAGAGTGAGCGCCTGTTACTCGTCCCAGCTCCTGCCAACCTAGCAGTTCGAAAGCACGTAAAAATGCAAGTAGAAAAATAGGGAACACTACGGTGGGAAGGTAACAGCGTTCTGTGCGCCTTTGGCGTCTAGTCATGCCGGCCACATGACCACGGAGATGTCTTCGGACAAGCACTGGCTCTTTAGCTTTGAAATGGAGATGAGCACTGGCCCCTAGATTCAGAAAACGACTAGCACGCATGTGCGGGGGAACCTTTACCTTTACCTGAATATATGGCATATTCCGATCTAAAATATAAGTAAACAAAAATTTGCATATTAGTTACATTTGCATTATATTTCAAAATTATTATGCTGTCCAGTGAGTAGTATTATAAAACTTTGTAAATTGAGAATTTATTACACCGTAAAGTCAATGATCACCCAGGAGATCACCCAAGTCTGCTAAATGCAGGTGACTGTGCTGGAATACAAGAAAAGCCATAGTCAGAGAAAGTTCAGAGGAGGCTTCCTAGATGATGGAACACTAAGTTTGTGAGAAAAGTTTAAAGAAACTGTTTAGATATGGAGAATAGAGGGGAGAGGGAAGGGAAGGGGAGGGGAGGGGATATAATAGTATGGTTGAAATATCTGAAAAGTTGTCACACACAGAAAAAAAGAATGGACTTATTACTGTACCTACTGCCCCAAAGTGCAGGACTAGAAACAATAAGTTAAACTATAGTTTAAATAGATTTCAGTAAAATATTAGAATTTCCTGATGCAAAGAGCTGTTATCCAGAAAAATAGATTGCTTCATGATATGGTATGTTCCCTTTAGTTGAGGTCTTCAAACAGAATGGTTAACTTGTCCAAATTACTTTAGCAATACTTGCATTGAATGCTGTTTCATATGCATGCCTTCTGAAATCTCTTTTAACATTATGATTCTATGAAAAAAAATCACATTTTCTACTTTCCTTCAACATAGCCTACATAGCTATAATAAATCAGATCTGAGTTTCATCTGACTTAATACTATTTCCTCTAGACGTGAATCAGAATATGGTGTCCAAGAATGAATCTCTAGGGTTGCATGCAGTAGCAGCTAGGCAGCCACAATAAAAGCTGTTTGATGTTGCATTATTAGCATACAGGCTTAAATAAAACTTCATTAGAGTTTGGCTTGCAAGCTTCACCCTTCACCCAGGACACCAGGGCTACTGTGAGATTCAGAATGAGACATCAAGTGTCACATCACAGTCCTCTTCTTTTTAGCCTGACTAAAGGACTAACTCCAGCAGCTACCAATACGGTCATCCATTTCCTTCATTCTCCCTTGGGTTGCTCATTGCTACAGAATCTTCCACCTGGATTTTTTATTCACTAATTCTGTAAGATAGATCACACTGTCCCAAGGCAAGTTAATATATACCTTAATTAAGTCTGTGGGTATCTGCATAGATGCCTGTGCTTGATTGTTCAACAAAATGGTGACTCTTATACAACAGATTGGTGGTGTTTGTTGAAGAGCAGCACTCAGACATACTAGGATGTCCACAGCACATACTGAATGGACAGGTAGTTGCCCGATGCTGTTGGTAGGAAATCAGTGACCATTTTGCACTCATTTCTGGGTGTTCCTTTCTTTCCTGCCTCTACTACACCCATTCAAGGTATAGGGGTCTGGAGGCCATGTCTATATGTACACAAACAAATGTTTCAACAACTAGTCTCCCTATTATCCCCCAAGATGAAACAATAGCACTCACAATGTACCCAGAATGAAGCTCCACGCCATCACCTGAAGCAAATACAGGACCCTGTAATGATGTCTCCCCATTTATTTATTTATTTATAATGAGACTTGTATGCCGCCCTATCTCCCGAAGGACTCAGGGCGGCTAACAACAATAAAATACAAATGAATACAAATATTAAAAAAGAATTAAATTGTGTCAAAGTCCCACTAAAACCAATAAAAACATTTAAAATCATAATTAAAAACCCCATTATCATCAGTCCAGGTCAGCCTGTTGGAAAAGATATGTTTTAAGGTCACAGCGAAAGGACCGAAGGTCTGGGGCTGTCTCTGCATGGAGCAGCAGGTTCTTGAGTCACCAATTTTTATTTTTTATCCTGTCCTAGTGTGCCCAATGTACTGTCAATCCAGGATACTAGTAAATCTAAAATGGTGAATTTCTGAACTCCCATCATTTTTCCATGAGTCATCCCTAATGGTAGAAGGCAAGAATCCACCAGATGGCACTTCATCAAAATCCTCTCCTCTCATCCTTGGGCCTGCTCTGCTTCCCTGGACAGGCAATAAGAAAGCAGGGTAAAAGTTTTTTTTTTAAAGGAACAGTTTGGAGAAGAGTAAAATCCTTGGAGGAAGTAGATAAAGGGCAAAGAAAGCCCAGATAATGTTTGACACGTGCCCAGATTTGGCCTTCTGCCCTGAGCAGGGTGCTGCCACTTTTCTGCAGGAAACATGAGTAATCAACAAATCATAAAGGAGAGTCCGCTGCTCTTTTATTCTCTTTTTTTATGACAACTTGAATGATAAGCTTGCTTTGAAATCGGTTCTCCTCCTCCATAAAATGGACAGGTTTATGACAGGACTGATTGCAGGTGGCAAAAGAAAGCCATATCTTTTAAAATTACTGTTAAGAAGAGATATGGGTGTTTATAGTAAATGTGCTTGTTAAGCAGGAATCTTAAGATGTTAGAATATTAGTCTATGTTCTTTATTCCCCATCTGCCCTCTCATGCTTGCCATTACCTTAGGTGTACTTCTCATATCAGGCAAAGCAGGTGAAATGTGAGCCTTTGGGGTTTTTTTTCTTGTAGATCTTATTCTTACATCCACTTACTTGTTCATTCTATAGAAGTCACCTACCTCCCCCTATACCTCTGTCATGGAGAATCCTGTTGTGTCTTAAACATATATACAGCACACCCAGACAGAGAAAGAGAGTCAGGATATCTCAAGATTTGGATCTTATGGCAACTTAATAAATGATAATTGTTTGTTTTGAATTCTAATAAAGAAAAATGAATCATAGCTGTGGTGTCTATTTGTAAAAAAAATATTCCAGTAATATTAAGCAATAGCTTAACTCACCTTGAGTCATGATCACTTTCAGCTCTTTCTCATTAAGAAAATTGTGCAAGGACTTCATCTTTATTTAACAGCAACATTTGTATAAGTGAATTAAACAATCCTTTCTTCCAAACTAATCAGATTGGTGATTACTGTTATGAAATGTCTTTTTATTCTCCATGCTTTAAGTTGCCGCTTTTATGTAGAGAAGCCCATTGGAGTTGTAAGTGTCATTAAGAATTTCATTATAAGAAGAAAAAAATACCAGTAATATCCTACATATGCTAACAAAGCATTTCAGTTAGCCTGGACAGTCTTTGCAGATTTAAACTTCCATTATGAACTATAAAAATATCTATTATATGAGGAGACACATTCATATTCCATGCAAGTTATAATGAACTTGAGCTGTTTCTTTTCTGGAGGGACTATTGCATACTGAGTATTTTAAGCTTTACATTTCTCCACCCTTTAAATTAGTATCTTAAGGCATGCTTTGCATAAGCTAGAGCTACCAGATTTCATTCAAAAAAAATCAGATACAGAAATAGAGAAACCTCTTTGCTATATTTGCAGTTTTGCAGCCCACATGGAATAGCCCTGGTAGTAGGACAAGCAGTAGAAGCTGCAGTCCAAAGGAAGAAGCTGGGAGGGAAAGATAGGGGCTATGGAGAAAGTCATGAGGATGAGTCAAGTGTGTTTAGACTAAGAGGATTATGAGCACTACGTTGCTATGGGAAAGAATAATAGCCCCCGGGCACAAAGCTAGTCTTGAGATTAAGGGAAGAGTTCATAGGGGGGGCAGAAGGTAGTACTAAGATAGAAAAGGGTGAGATACTCCTATCCCCTTCATTTACTTCCCCCAGTAATAAAGCATTGGAATAATTCCTTGAGCATCTTCTGGGTAGAGGTTAGGCCCACCATCTGATAATCTGTGGATGTTCCTGCCATAGCTTTTAGTTTCTACATTTCTTTCGTGTCCTCTTGACATCAGTGTATATTTCTGCTACAAAAAGGCAACCATGAAGTATCCACTCAGTCTTTACTCCCTGGGAAAAGTAATGGAATTCTCAACTTTGTTCCTTGACCTGTTATTTTATGCGTGCTTTTCGACTCCTTCCCACTCTCTTTTGTACCTTATGGAAGTTGTGTGTTCCCCCTTCCTGCCAGCATCTTGGAGAAGGGACCTGTTTCTTGGGACTATGAAAAGTGTCATATATTTCAAAAATACTGTAACAAGATCTTTCCATATTCAAAGCACATCGGTAAAAGAATGGTGGCCTGTTTTCACTGCCAGCATCTTTCTACCCACATAACTCCTTGCAATTACCTAAAATACCATGGAAATCTCAGAATGAGATGGATGGCATACAAATTTAATAAATGAATATGTGTTTTGAAGATTATAGGAAAGTTAAACAAGAACATACACCAGGAGACCCTATCTAGTAATATGGAAGATATTAGATAGTTACCTGCATGGGAGAGCTGCAGCATTAAAACATGTTCTTTAATGGAAAGAAAATACGAAAATTACTATTTTTAATTTTTACATTAAAATGATCAAGTAGCCACTTTCCAAAATTAAAGATCATTTAAATTTATTGACCACCCAACTCTAACAAACTCAAAAGTGTAGTAAAGCTTAAATTAGCATTTTGAGAGTTAAATATTTTTTCATTATTTATGTAGCTTCTGCTTTTTATTTGCTTTAGGATTGGTAGGACTGAGTACCACAACATGAATTGAAAGATTTAACATTTTTCCCACCAACCAATGAATTTTTTATTCAACCCTTCACTCCTAGTATCCATAGGGATACTCTTTCTTTTACTCATCTTTATTTTATTAATTTATATACTGTATTCTTCTACTCAGCATACAGTACAGGACAGCATACATCATTAGTAAATAGTAATTGTATCTCTTGCACAGGGAAGGACATTCCTAAATAGCAAAAGGAGGAAAATGTTGAATTGACACATACTATAGTGGGTTTCCTGCACAATATAGGTACCACCACAATTGAACCAAAGTTTCTGTTGCTAAGTGAGATATCTGTTAAGTGAGTTTTGCCCCACTTTACAACCTTTTTTGCCACAGTTATTAAGTGAATCACTGCAGGTGTTAAGTTAGTAATATGGTTATTAAATGAATCTGGCTTCCCCATTGACTTTGCTTGTCAGAAGGTTGCAAAATGCTACTGTCATAAATATGAGCCAGTTGCTAAGCATCCAAATTCTGACCATGGGGATGCTGCGACAGTCGTAACTGTGAAAAACAGTCATAAGTCACTTTTTTCAATGCCATTGTAACTTTGAACAGTCACTAAATGACTGTTGTAAGTCGAGGATTACTTGTACACAATTAGGACAATGAATATTTTGCTATTGTCATAGAGACATTATTGTTGCTATAAATGTATCTGTTCTTTTTCAGTGGTGCATGTGTTTAGTCATAACCCTTCCCTCAATTTTCACATAATTATTTTTGCAAAAGAAACTGTGTGAAATTTCCCATTTGTTTTCATATACAACTTTACATTATTTATCTTAATAGCTGCATTATAATATATTTTATATGAGCTAGAAACTGTATTGTAACATCTGGAGTAGCATAACTTGTATTTCCGGGAAGTGAAAATCTTATCATCTCTGGGAAATGTGAATTAGGTAACTTCAATTTAAAGTCAAAAACCAAACAAAATTTTCAAAGGTTTTTAATATGTCCAGAGTTCACATTCATATTAATACCCTCAAACTGTAAATTGTTTCCTGTCTAGTAAACAACTAGAGAATCAAATAAGAAATTGAATGCAATCAGTCTGAAGGTGGAGTCTTTATCTCTAAGCAAACAGAGTAAAGAATGAAAATTTAATCCTACCAATAATTAACCTCTGCCATTTGCCACAAGTAGAGTAGTATATAACAAGGAGTGATTAAAAAAGGGGAATTGGGACAAAACAAAAAAGAATTAATTTTTCTCCTACTAAGGAAAAAAATGAACAGAATTCGAAAGGAAGGAAAACTGCTCGACACTGATAAAAAAATAAAAAGACTCGTACAACTTTTATGCTCAGGCTCTCACTAGTTCATTGAGATAACTTGTTTCCCCCAAATTTAGTCTTTATATGTGGGAAAATAAATTTAATTTTTAATTTAATTTAATAACATTTATATACCGCCCTTCTCCCTGAGGACTCAGGGCGGTTCACAGGGCAGAATAAAATACCAAATACAAACATTAAAAAAAGATTAAACGGTTGCCCTAGTTAAAACAATAGGAGTACAATTCTAAAAACCCCAGGATAAAATTAAGAGACCAAAGATAAAACAACCCCACCGATCCCCATCAGGCTAGGCCAGCTTGTACAAACAAAAACGTCTTGAGATCGCGACGAAAGGAGCGAAGATCGGGCGCCATCCGGAGCTCTACCGGTAGCTGATTCCACAGCTCCGGAGCGCCCACAGAGAAGGATCTCCCCCTGGGGGCCACCAATCGACATTCTCTGATCGGTGGCACCCTGAGGAGGCCCTCTCTGTGGGAACGCACAGGGCGCAGGGAGCTTGATGCCGGCAGCAGATGTTCCCTAAGGTACTCCGGCCCCATGCCATGGAGGGCTTTAAACACCGTTACCAGTACCTTGAATCTCACCTGGAAGACAACTGGCAACCAATGCAGCTCACGGAGCAGAGGTGTAACGTGGGAGTATCGGGAGACTCCCAACACAACTCTCGCGGCTGCATTCTGTACCAGTTGGAGCTTCCGGGTGGTCCTCAAGGGCAGCCCCATGTAGAGAGCGTTGCAGTAGTCCAGACGAGAGGACACGAGCGCATGAGTGACCGTGCACAAATCATCCCGGCTAAGATAGGGCCACAACTGGCGCACCAGGCGAACCTGGGCGAAGGCCCCCCTAGTCACAGCTCCTATATGGTCTTCCAAGGTGAGCCGTGAATCTAGGAGGACTCCCAAGTTGCGAGCCCTATCTACGGGGGGTAATAGTTCACCCCCCATAGCCAGAGGTGGAATGTCCGAATAGACCCGGGATGAAGGGATGCAAAGCCACTCAGTCTTGTCGGGGTTGAGTTGAAGTCTGTTCCTCCCCATCCAGACCCGAACCGCCTCCAGGCAATGGGACATCACGTTGAGGGCATCACTGGGGTGGTTTGGGGTCGAAAAGAAAAGTTGGGTATCATCAGCGTACTGATGATACCCAACTCCAAAGCCACGAATGATCTCACCCAGCAGTTTCATGTAGATGTTGAACAGGAGAGGCGAGAGGACCGACCCCTGAGGAACTCCACAAATGAGAGACCTCGCGGTCGACCTCTGCCCCCCTGCCAACACCGACTGCGAACGTCCCTGGAGATAGGAGGAGAACCACTGTAAAACTGTGCCTCCCACTCCCAGTCCCCTGAGACGCCGCAGCAAGATACCATGGTCGATGGTATCGAAAGCCGCCGAGAGGTCTAATAGGACTAGAACAGAGGAATGCCCCCTGTCCCGAGCCCTCCAGAGATCATTCACCAGCGCGACCAATGCCGTCTCCGTGCTGTGCCCGGGCCTGAAACCCGATTGGTACGGGTCTAGATAATCCGCTTCATCCAGGACCAGAGGGAGCTGATGCGCCACCACACTCTCAACAACCTTCGCAAGAAAGCGAAGGTTGGAGACAGGACGAAAGTTGTTCAATACAGCTGGGTCCAAGGCAGGCTTCTTGAGGAGAGGCCTCACCACCGCCTCCTTCAAGACGGCGGGGAAGATACCCTCACTCAGAGAAGCCGATATAACTGCCTGGAACCAGCTGCGTGTCCTCTCCCGGGCTGCATAGACCAGCCAGGAAGGGCACGGGTCCAATAAACATGTGGTGGTGCTCAGCCTCCCCATGATCCTGTCCACTTCCTCCGGAGTCACAGAATCAAACTCCTCCCAGGTGATATCGACAAGACCGCCCGTGTCCTGATCGTCAGACTCTGCCCAGTCAGAGTCCAGACCGGTCCGAATCCGAGCGATTTTGTCCGACAGATGTTGGTTAAACTCCTCGGCACGACCCTGCAAGGGATCCTCCCTCACCTCCTGATTTAGGAGGGAGCGAGTCACCCTAAACAGGGCGGCCGGGCGATTATCTGCGGACGCGATAAGGGTGGCGAAGTGGTTAGACCTCGCCTCCCTTATCGCAGCGAGATAAGACCTAATGTAGGCTCTTAGTCGCAATCGGTCGGATTCGGATCGGCTGGACCTCCAACCGCTCTCTAGGCCCCGTCTCCGACGCTTCATCTCCCGGAGCTCCGCAGAGAACCATGGAGCTCGACGGGATCTGCACCGGGTCAGGGGCCGCAGGGGTACAACTCGGTCAAGAGCCTCAGTGGCCGTCCTTTCCCAGGCTTCCACTAAGGCATCTGCCAAGCTGTGAGCAAGGGAGGCAGGTGGGGACCCCAGCGCCGCCTGGAACCTCTGGTGATCCATTAAGCGTCTGGGGCGGTACCATTTAATTGGTTCCAAACACCCACGGCAGGGGGTGGCAAAACGGAAGACCAGCCGCAGGAGATGATGATCGGTCCATGACAGGGGCATAATAGTTGGAGAGCCCCCACCAAGATCATCTAACCACCGTCCAGACAAGAAAACTAGGTCAAGGGTGTGGCCTCCTTCATGAGTCGGTCCCAAAATTACTTGCGTCAGGTCCATGGCCGTCATGGAAGCCATGAACTCCCGAGCCAACTCAGATGATCCTCCCAGCGATGGTAGGTTGAAGTCCCCCAAAACTATAAGTTTCGGGAACTCAACCACCAGCCCAGAGAGGACATCGAGCAGCTCAGGCAGGGCTGCTGCTGCGTGACTAGGCGAAAGGTACACCAGCAGCAAGCCCAACTGCGCACCAGGGCCGCATCTCAAAAAGAGAGACTCACACCCGACTATCTGGGGAACGGTGGCCTCCCGTGGACACAAGGTCTCCCTCATAACAACAGCCACTCCCCCACCCCTACCCTGAGCCCGAGGCCGGTGCAGCACCCGGAAACTTGGTGGGCAAAGATCAACCAGAGGAATGCCGCCCTCTGGGCCCAACCAAGTTTCCGTGATGCAAGCCAGGTCCGCCTGCTCACCCTCGACCAAGTCACGGACGAGAGGAGCCTTGTTAGCGACCGACCTGGCATTCAAGTACACCAGCCGGAGCTCAGGAGGCTGCACGTCCTCACTCCCGGGACCTCGGGGCGGAACCAGAGGGTCGGAGTGCCTCACCGCTTGTAAGCAGCGGAGAGGCCTTCCCTGAGATCGATACGGCCCTCTGTTCCTACACCTGCTGCCATTCCCTATCGTCGTGGGGATGGATAGTCCCATGACTGGTCCTGGAGCCCCAGAAGCAGCCGACCCCCGCTCCTCCCCCCCACGATCCGCCTCAGCACTAGCCTGAACAGAGGTAGTTGGACTGCCCCCCTCGTCCGAACAACCAAGAAAAGAACCCTCCCTCCTCCCTAACCCCCAAAAAATTTTTGACAAAAAGCAAACCAAGGACCTCTTATTAGGTTTACGTCGGAGGCCCATAACCGTGCCCAGCCATCTCTCAGGATCCCAATAAATGGGCCCTTCCTCGAGATTGTACTCGGCTGGAAAGGCGGGCCGCCTCCAGGAAGGGGGAGCACCCCTGAGGGCGAGCAAGTCCATAGAGGAGTACCTAAGACAAGGCATAAGAGCAGTCCAGATATAGGCAGTCCATAGTCAATTAATTTAAGGAGGGACCAAACAGAGAGCAAATAGGTGTCCCGAGCTTCCACCCAGCCACTGCCACTCAGCTGGGTGCCACCCCAGGACAGGCCAACCACCGTCCTCTCACGACAGTTGGAGAGCCTATTCCTGGGGGAATGGTCCGAAACATCCATCCTGGGTACAGCATGTCCCCTAGAGCTCTCACCTCTAGGGGCAGCAGATGTAAGTTCAAGCCACCCTCTCAGGGTGGCTAGTACCCAGGGAACTCTGAATCCTTTGGGGACGATATGTGAATGGCAATAAACAACAGTCCGAAGGCAGGGATGTGATAGTATATTACACCATCAAAGTCTGCACTACTAAATAGCCAAATCCTCCACTGCTCTGCCTTTCGAGAAGATTGTCCTAAAGAAGATCTCATCTAGGACATTATCATTCCCACTCCTAATAGATTTGTTTGTTTGCTTGCTTGGGTAGCAATTTATGGCAGGGTGCCAGGAAGGAAACATAGAGATGCTATTTTAATAATATTTTTCTTGACACAATCACCTATTCAAATTAGAATTACTTTTTTTTACCAATTGGAGTCCTTTCAAAAGATGAGTTCATGTTTCCAACTGGCTCAAAATTACAAATCCTCCAAGATTAAATTTAGCTAAAATTGCCATATCTCCTGCTGATTGACTTGATAGCTCATCTTTAAAGCTAATAATAGAAAAGACAGAAGGTTTTTGAAGAGGGAAAATTGATGATATGATGAAGATAGTGATGAGTACGCTGTGGGGTAGAATGGAATGAGACTAAAATATAAACCCTTGAAAGTACAATTGTGTTATACTCTATAGCAGGGGTGTCAAACTCAATTTCATTGAGGGCCACATCAGCATTGCGGTTGCCCTCAGGGGGGCGGGTGGGTGTGGCCTGGTTGGGCATGGCCTACTGGGTAGGCGTGGCTAGAGTGCGTATGGCCTACTGGGTGGGCATGGCCAGCTCTACATCGTTCGCATCAAGGGTGCCTATGGGGGCCCGGGCAGGGGTGGGACAGATCTGAGGGTCTCTGGCAGAAGGAGGGTCTCTGGGCCAGGGCCAAGGCAGTGGGAGCCATTCCCTCACTGTTTCCAGGATGGCTTCATGGGCCCCATGAAACCACTTCATGGGCCGGATCTGGCCCCCGGGCCTTGTGTTTGACATGTCTGCTCTATAGCATTATGTCAAAACACCATTTAAGACCTCCTGCAACAATCATCTGTAAAAGTTCAAAAGGTCTCCAAAACTCAGTGATATTGAACTACAGTGACCTTGCAAACCAAATAATCAGGGGAGTAAAACTGTTGATGGGAATGTTTAACTCTTTCTCATAGTCTCCAGTTTTAGTGGCAAGACTTCAAAGAAGAACATTTACATCAGTCTTGACTAATTTTCAAGTAATCACAAGCAAGAGCGATCCGCTTTAGATCCCTAATGGTCTACATACTGTATTCTTCATACCAAAGGCAGATATTTTCTATGAGAACTGTTCTCCCGCACAGATTGTGAGCTCTGCCACAGCTCATTCACATTAGATCTGCAGTTTTCAAAGGATTCTAATTTACTGCATGCAAATTTTTCCTGAGTCCTCCCCTTGCTCTCCCTATTCTTATTTCCTCTGATTAGGTTCCCTAAGCTGCCCAATAAATACCTGAGACCCCACCCTATGCAAAATTCAAAGTAACCAATGGAGTCCAGATCGTAAGACTAACTTTGAATTGAGGATAGGTATGTCCATGTGAAACTTCGTAGACATTTTCTTTCTCTTAAATCAGGTATGTCTAACCCATGTCCTGAATGATGCATGCAGCCTTGGACAGTTAGTAATGTAACCCCACAAGAAAATAAAAAATAAATAAAGGAAGTTTGTTATTTTATTTAAATTAACCATATTACATATTTTATATGCAACCCAGGACAATTCCTCTCACCTGCTCAATGTGGCCCAGGCAAGTCAAAAGGCTGGACAATCATGCCCTAAAAGCATTTCATGAAAATGTGCCATTTTATTTTATTATTTTATTTTTTATGAGGCTACAACAGTATTGCCACTTGAAGTTCAGGAATGATTCATCAGGACCAAAAATTTAAATTTAATTTTTTTAAAAATCAGGACAAGTGACTTAAAGCCATTGGCCGATCTCAGTGAATATAAATCTGCCACCAATTCATCAGATTCTGACTTTAGCCTGAGTCAGAGCACAGTCCTACATTAGATATATTATATGCATTTTAAAATGAATGCTACATTAAAAATTAAAGTGACCTTAAAGAATAGGGAATGGGGAATAACTGTTCCTAAAAAGCCTGAAAACCAAAATGTATCAACTGTGCTTTGATGAAAATGGAAAAGGGTCATTTGGGAAAGATGGGAAAGAAATAGATAAGGGATGGATCTGCCCTACTGGCCATCTCAGGTTTTGAGACTGCAGTGCTGTTTGAAATCAGACTGAAAGAGGACTCTAAAAAAGAACCACTAATTCCTGGTGCAAATGATGGACTCAGACATGTCAAAAAAAATACAGTGAATATGCAAGAGACACAAAAATTAATATTGGTGTATCATGAATAAAGACAAGGAAATATTGGTTAACTATACTTTTGGTGCGTTGCAGGGGAAACCCATTGATCTGATCTTCCAGAAATAGAATAGCTACATCTTGGAGCAAATAAGTCACTGGTCCATGTTTAAGCTGCCACATGCTGGCCATTCATATCAGTAGGTCTCCATCACAAAGTCCCAGTGGCAAGTCCTCCCAGACTATAGATTTCCTTGCCTGGCAAGAAAGAGAGACACCATAAATGACTAAGAGTGAGTGGAGAGCCTTGCTCCAGGCAAAGCATTTGGACGAGTCCACCAAGCCTAAAAAAAAAGCTAGCATGAGAGGACATGACACAACCTGCTTTAGGAATTGTATTGAAACTCCAAAGCATGTCAGAGCAGGAGAGCATCAGAGCAGTGACTGGTGAAAATTAGTTTGGAAGGAGAGAAGGAATGCTATGTCAAAGAAAATGGGGAGGCGGGGAGAGTATAATCAGGCCATGAGCAAAGAAAGATAGGGTGCAGCCAGCACTTGGACCTGGCCTTTTGCCAAAATACATATATGTTAATTGAGCAATCCTGTTCCACCACTTTCTGAAGGAAGTAACAAAAGGCTGAAGCGTACATGGTTGGATGTGTGTGTGTGTGTGTGTGTGTGTGTGTGTGTGTGTGTGTGTGTGTGTGTGTGTATGTATGTATATATATGTGTGTGTACCAGGAAGTGGGGGGAATTAAGAATGCACTACTGGCAGGGTGGAACTGTCTTCAGATCCAGTTTTCACGTTATAAAATGCTGGATTGGCTTGGAATGTTCTAAAACCTGGCTCCAAGCATTCTCAACAATGAAGTGACTCATTTTGCAATGTCTTCTGAACATATTATGCTTTGAATTAGAGAAAATGGCTTGTATTACCAACCATATATTTGGAATGTGCAACAAGCATTTTTATACTATTGAACATCAACTTCACATTAAACACTTTACATAAAAGGATTGATGTCTGCAAAGAGATTGCTCATCCAAGACCATCTAGTGAATTCACCATTGAGCAGAAACCTTAATCCAAGTTTCAAATCAGTCATTTTACTATGGTCCTTTAGATAATTTCAACAAGCAGGACAGAAATGTCTATACAAAAATTTCTAAAACTTATGAAAGCATAATTCATAAACTTATTGATAGATTTCACGGAAAAAGCAAGAAATCACAAACACCACATGAGTTTGGGGTCAATATATTTGTAATGGTACAGAGTATACCCTACCACCTTCTTTGCAATGTAGGCATATGGAAAACACACTTTTCCTGATTTTTTCATGAGTTTAACATGACGCTTTCTTCTGATCATTTAAGAACATGTTGGCTTGTGAGGATAAGGATGGGAGAGACAGACCTGGATCCTTTCAGGTAACTTAGATCCATGCAGCCATCCCCTGGTGATTCCATGTGCAAGCAAGTTCTTTAATCAAAACTAGACTTCTAATTCAGCATAATGATGTAGCATAAAAGAGTAGGATAAATCAGAAGGTCCTCAAAAAAAAACCCATAAGTAGTAATTTCTAGCTAATTGTTACTCTGATGCATTTCCTAAATGAGTTTCCCTCTTGCATGGTACATTGCTTCTTTAAATATACCAAGACAATACAAATACCCTCACACACAAAAGTGAGCTGTAATTATCCAACAAAGAGAGAAAAGGACTTACTCAAACTGTCCCTTTCTATTTGCATTCTGGGAAGTGTTGGGAAAAGTTGGTCAAATGGTACAATTTGTCAATAAGCCCAACAATTCAAGAGATGGGTACTTAAAATGTGGAAACGAGGAAGGAAGATAAGGCAAGATGAAAAGAGTGGTTTCTTCTGGCACAAAGAATGAGATGAGCTTAGTCTGAGCTAAATCTTGGGTGTATACTTAAACTTTATGCAAATTAAATTCTGGAGAAATGATTCTTAAGGGAACAGAAAACCAGAGCTTTGCTCCATCCTAGACAATCCCATCTGAAACATACAGTTACCTTACTCTGAATCAGAGCTCTCTCTTTGTGCACTTTCAGACAGGAGTCCTGTCCAGCCATGTGAGGAAATGCCATTAAAACCACAATCTGTGAGATAACTTTTACATACAAAATAGGGATTTCTAATTATAAGACAAATGTATTAATCATGCGTATACATGAAGTTCTCTGCGTAAATGATTTCAATCAATCCTTAACATGAACTAATCCTTAGTGCAAGCACAGGCTGTAAGGCAACCACATGTCACTCCATTGTTCCATATATTGGATTTGGATTGAGGAAATACATTTAAAAGTGTGTGTGTGTATTCAAAAGAATTCTAGAATGTCTTTTCTACAATTTAGGACTAAGCATAAAAAATAAAAATTTGAAGTGATATTCTGGGGCCATCCAACTTACACGCACACACACACACACATTAACTGATTGTAACCATAGTATTGGAAGTCTTCATTTGATTTTGTAATCAAAAGCCAAAGAAAGGTATAAGTATTTTAGATCGTGTTGTTATTGTTGTTGTTGTTAGCTGCAAAGTCGTGTCCTACCCATCGCGACCCTATGGACAATGTTCCTCCAGGCCTTCCTGTCCTCTACCATCTTCTGGAGTCCATTTAACCTCACACCTACTGCTTTAGTGACTCCATCCAGCCACCTCATTCTCTGTCATCCCCTTCTTCTATTGCCCTCAATCTTTCCCAGCATTACGCTCTTCTCCAGTGAGTCCTTCCTTCTCATTAGGTGGCCAAAGTATTTGAGTTTTAGCTTCATGATCTGGCCTTCTAAAGAACAGTCAGGGTTGATCTCCTCTAGGACTGACCGGTTTCATTGCCTTTCAGTGCAAGGGACTCGCAGGAGTCTTCTCCAGCACCACAGTTCAAAGGTCTCAATTCTTTGGCGCTCAGCCTTTTTTATGGTCCAATTTTCACTGCCATACATTGCAACTGGGAAGACCATAGCCTTGACTATATGCACTTTTGTTGACAGGATGATATCTCTGCTTTTTAGTGTGCTGTCTAGATTTGCCATGGCTTTCCTCCTGAGGAGCAAGCGTCTTTTAATTTCTTGGCTACAGTCCTCATCTGCAGTGATCTTGGAGCCCAGGAAAATAAAATCTGTCACTACCTCCATTTCTTCCCCATCTATTTGCCAGGAATTGAGAGGGCCGGATGCCATGATCTTGGTTTTCTTAATGTTAAGTTTCAACCCAACTTTTGCACTCTCCTTCTTCACCCGCAACAAGAGGCTCTTTAGTTCTTCTTCAATTTCTGCCATTAGAGTGGTATCATCTGCATATCTTAGGTTGTTAATATTTCTCCAAGCAATCTTAATTCCAACTTTTGATTCATCTAGCCCTGCCTTTCTCATGATGTGCTCTGCATATAAGTTAAATAGGCAGGGCGACAGTTACAGCCTTGCCAGACTCCTTTCCCAATTTTGAACCAATCAGTGGTTCTGTGCCCAGTTCTCACTTTTGCTTCTTGGCCCACATATAGGTTTCTCAAGAGACAGATAAGATGGTCTGCTACTCCCATCTCTTTAAGAACTTGCCACAGTTTGTTATGATCCACATAACCAAAGGCTTTAGCATAGTCAATGAAGCAGAAGTAGATGTTTTTCTGGAACTCTCTAGCTTTCTCCATGATCCAGCGTATGTTGGCAATTTGATCTCTAGTTCCTCTGCCTACATTTTAGTAAATGTCAAGTTTTAAAATCATAATACAGAATTGCTAATTAAAATAACACAATAGGAACTATTTCCTATACCAATTTATCCCATCCAAAATTGGAACACAAAATAATAAAAGCTGCAGCTTCAGCCTGTGCTATCACAAAAAAGGAGCACAAAAAAGGAGCACAAGGAAAGCAGAGATTGAGGACACACAGGCTTCCAAATTTTTGCACTTCCCACAGAAGTTGTGGATTAGAGAAGAGTTCCCCAACCTTTCTGACTTCATGGACCAGTGGGAGGGTGGGGGGAGAGAGAGGGATGGTTCTGCACAAGCAGCCAGCAAACATGCATGCACAGCTCCATTTGCGTGAGCAGCATGCATGCGTGCCCACTGCTCATGCAACTGGAGCACACAAGCATGCACAAGTGGGAATCCACGTGGATGTGCTCGCCTGCTGTTTCCATGGCCCAGTTTCAAACATTTCATGACCCAATAGTGGGCCACGGCCCAGAGGTTAGAAACCTCTGGTATAGAGTTTAGAACAAGTGGTTATAAACTCTGTCACTTAGCAATACCACCAGACTTATATACCCCTTCATAATGCTTTACAGCCCTCTTTTAGGATAATAGACCACTCTGAACTGCAAGGGAAAAAAAAGGTAAAGGTAAAGGTTCCCCCGCACATGCGTGCTAGTTGTTTCCAACTCTAGGGGCCGGTGCCCATCTCCGTTTCAAAGCCGAAGAGCCAGCGCTTGTCCAAGGATGTCTCCGTGGTCATGTGGCCGGCATGACTAGACGCCAAAGGCGCACAGAATGCTGTTACCTTCCCGCCGTAGTGGTCCCTATTTTTCTACTTGCATTTTTACGTGCTTTCGAACTGCTAGGTTGGCAGAAGCTGGGATGAGTAACAGGTGCTCACTCTGCTATGCGGCACTCGGGATTCGACCCACCAAACTGCTGATCTTCTGATCGACAAGCTCAGTGTCCTAACCCACTGAGCCACCACATCCCTTTAAGGACAAATAAGGCTCACCTAATATAAGACATGTTCCTAAATTGAAATCATTTGAGGGTTTGCAGGAAGGTAGACAAGTTCTAAGGGAGCCTCCTGCAACTTGTATCTGAAAGGAGCTACATTAAAAACCTTGGGATTTATACAAGACTGAATTATATTCAAAAACACACTTTTGCAACTAGTACAATATAGGCAACATATTGAGCCTTTCTTGGCATGTAAATGGTGTTTTCACTAAAGCATGGTTCATAAACTCTATTCCCAACTCCTATAACTGTTCATGAGCAGACTGTAAATATCGCTATTCATATAACAGGGGTAGGCAACCTTGGCTCTTTTATGACTCATGGACTTCAACTCCCAGAATTCCTGAGCCAGCAGGGTAGGCAACCTTGGCTCTTTTATGACTCGTGGACTTCAACTCCCAGAATTCCTGAGACAGCCATGCTGGCTCAGAAATTCTGGGAGTTGAAGTCCACGAGTCATAAAAGAACCAAGGTTGCCTACCCCTGAATAGACCAAAGCCTGAACTCACAATAATGGCATATTGTCTAAGAACGTCACGTTTTTTTAAGTGAATAGGTGAAGGACATTCTAAATCAGACTTGCTTGGCTGTGATTTTTATGGTTTCTACATAATAAATAATGTGAGAGCATGTGTGTCAGTTCATGGAGCAAGTAATTTTTTAGCTGTTGTGCAGAAAGCAATTCAGGACATGCACGAAAGGGAATAAATAATCCTTCCAACTGAAACTCTGAAGTGAAACTAATTGAAATGCCTATTTGTCTAGAGCTCTGAATGTATATGAAAAATGCCCATGGCAGAACCTCTAAAGGCACAAGGATGTTGGTTCAGCACAGTAGTGACTCAGAGAAAACAATCATACAGGCATGGGATAATGAGAGGCAGTGAATTTGTTGACTTGGACAAATGGGTAATGATAGTGAACCAGCTTTTAAGTTCTTCATCTCCTAGCATTACAGCTCTATGAAACTCAAAAGCTTTTATTTATCATTAAGCTAGTGAAAAGGTATCGGCATCTCTCTCATTTTTTTCTCTCTCAGTATTTGTCTTAATAAGCAAGACCTTGGCTACACAAGCAATATTGTGTGATTATCGTTTGACATACCTGAATATTTTTCTGGATGGCATTTAATGAAATAATGATCCTCCTGAGACTCTCAAATTAACATGCCCAAATATAAAAAGCTTAAGTACGTGTTTAGAGGGACCACTTCAGACCAACCAGAAGACAATTGTATGAAGTTCTCCTAACCTTTAGATATATGAATGAAGCAAAGCCAACAGATACCCCTAGTTTTTTAATGGTTAATTTACATCATTTCTATTTAAAAGCTGGTAATATGTTCTGAAAAGGCATACATTCAACATCTTAAAAGAAAAGTTCAGTGGTTGACAATGATAAAGAGAAATTTGGGATGGCGTGGGAAAGAATCATGTGATGATGGATACATAAATCGGGGTTTTTTTTAATGGAAACATGTCCTGTGAATGGAATTTATTATTCTAGAAGCCCCAAATATATATTTATTGAGAGGAATTTGGACTCCAAGGAGTCAGCTGCAAAGGGCCCACTTTTGAGGGCCCTCAAAAAAAAGGCAAGATGGCACCTTGTGGGAGTGCAATTAAACTCCCATCCCTTTGTATATGTGTGTAAAGTTGAAGACAGCAATTGTGCTGCCATCATTCCCTTCTTTATCTAATTTTATACATGTCCCCCCACAGTGGTAAAATGTCCATTTTTTCTACTAATTTCTTTATTTTCTTGGTTTGGGCTTGGAAGGTTAGTTTGCTTGCTTGTTTAAAAGATTAAACAATTAAATAGCACTGTCTGGGTGGCTTACAAAGGTCAGCATATTGCCCCCAACAGCCTTGGTCCTCATTTTATCAACCTTGGAAAAATAGAAGGCTGAATCAACCTTGAGCCTGTCAGGATCAAACACCAGGCCGTGGGCAGAGCTAGCCTGCAGTACTGCATTCTAACTTCTTTGCCACCATATTTAAGGGAAGGGACCTGGGTATCTGACTCTATCTGACCTGGTGAGGTGGGCAAATACTGATAGAAGTCATCTATCAGGTCATGGTATCATCAGTAGGTAGAAATAGGAATTCATTTCTTGACATGAGGGCTAAAATGGCTCTCCATTGTTTATAACCTGCCCTTTTCTTCAAAATAGCTTATCCCTCCTCTGAAGCTGTAGACTCAGCCTATTTATATGCATGTCACAAAACCTTTCCTGGGAAGCCTTACGCTATCTAAATCCAGACAGACCTTACTTTACTTGAAAGATTAAGATTATAATGTCCTCCTCTTGTTTTAGATGGCATTGATCCACAGCCAGTTCCTAAAACAGCAAATCATCTGTAGCATAGCTCTTGCAAGGCACCAACATTGGAAACAGGGACAGTACCCTTTCCATTACACTGTTTGAGGAATCAGGGTTTGCATCAGTGGTGGGATTCAGCTGGTTCGCACCAGTTTGGCAGAACCGGTAGCTAATTTTTTTGTTGCCCGGGCCCAGAATGGACTTCCGGAAGTGGCATCCACACAGAGAACCGGTTGTTCACATATTTGAATCCCGCAGCAAGTGCTTCATCAGATGGCAAAAGTTTCTCTCTCACTCTGCAAGGCAAACAGTTTTCCTTTAGATAAATTGGCAGCAACATAGTTCAAGAAAAGAAATAGAGCAGCAGGGGGACTAAAAATTACCAGAAGGAAAATAGTTGGGGGAATAAGCCAATTGGGGGTTCCTCTTTCATTACAGAAAAGGAAAGGGGGAAAGGTAACTTTTCAAAGTAGTTTCAAAAAGAGGCTTCTGAACAAAATTGTGAAATAATCTAGTACTTTAAAGGGCTGAATTCCAAGTGAAGCAGGTAAAAAGAAAAAAAAATCAGAAATCTGCTCTGGAAGAGAGGCACCAGAGTACTGAAAGAATCAAGCTAAATGAAAAATGTAAAAGCCATGTTTTTTGAAGGAAGTAGTTGCCAGGAGATTAAATTAAAGCACACATCCAGAAAGATGTCCCAAGTATGTTTTAACCCACAGATCTTTCAGAAGAGTAGGTGTTAGGACTGGACTGGGTCATTTCTCCCAGCAGTTGGCTCAGCTGACCCATCTGCAGTTTATCTTCATGAGTTAGCAGTTGGACAATGACTTGGGAATTAGGTAAATAAGTGTAGGTATCTGCAGCTCCATGGGAGCATGAATAAAGGAAGCATATACTGTAAGTAATTGGGCTCCGATCCCTCTGCAGTTCTTGGAAATTTATTCCCATTCCTGGAAGCCATCCAAGGATCTAGTACGTATGTGCTTTGTTTTGATTCTGGAACAAAATAAGATTACTGAGGCAAGGGGCCAGGGAAAATTGCAAGGCATGCTCACATGTGAAAAGAGCCAGTATGATGAGAGTTGTTGTCTTTCAAATGGTTATGTAGACATTCTTATCATTGCTTTATAAAATTTGAGCTTGCATTTGTTTCCTCCTCTATCTGAAAATGAACATCCCTAGAACTAATTTCCAAACTTCTGCTTGTATAAGCAATTACAGGTAGTCCTCAGCTTACAACATTTTGTTTAGTGACCATTCAAAGTTCCAGTGGCACTGAAAAAAGTGACTTATGACCATTTTTCACACTTATGACCATTGCAGAATTCCCAGGGTCATGGGATTTACATTTGGTTGCTTGACAACTGACTCACATTTACGACGATTGCAATGTCCTGATCCCCTTTTGCGGATCTTCCGACAAGCAAAGTCAACAGAGAAACCAGATTCACTTTCCAACTGTGTTACTAATTTAATAACTGTAGTGATGCACTTAACAAATGTGGCAAGAAAAGTCATAAAATGGGGCAAAATTCACTTAACAAATTTCTCACCTAGCAACATAAATGTTGGGCTCTATTGTGGTCATTAGTTGAGACTACCTGTATTAGTGATGCAAGCTCTGAAATAATGAAAATTATATTAGGAAGTGATAATAAGATAAATTACTCTACGTCCATTATCAATTAATCCATGAAAACTTCTAACCTAAGATTGACAAAAAATAAGATTCTAACAGGAAATAGATATTTGGAATAAAGGAAACGCAATCAAAGGACAAAAAGTGATTTTCTATAAACACATTGGTCTATCAAGATTTCATAGACATATTTTTATAGTTTTCTTAGCAAGAGATTTGCTTCTGCCTTCTTCCAAATTCTTCTCTTCCTCCCATCCCAGTCTAACGGACAATGCTAGTATTTCCTGGTACTCTTTATCCAAATACTAGTCAGGCCCAACACTATTTAGTCTAGGTTAGTGAGATGCTGCAGTAACATATTTAGCTGCAGTGCAAGAATGAAATATCTGAATCAGGCTTATATTTTCTCTTGTGTGCTTAAGTCACCCTAAAGATAATGCTACTACTACACCCAGTAATTCAGGTTGAGGCATGTAAGCAGAGAGTCACAATCTTAGATTTAAGATGACCTTGTAAGAATATGCTCAGTTGGTTGTCAACTCAGGTTGTCTCATGCAAGCTTTTTGTTTAGTAATCTTTTGGGACACAAATATTTTGCAGTACTTAAGAAAAACAGCAAGCTCTACCAAAGTAGCAGAGCTTTCAACTTACAGTAGACATAAGTCCAGACAAATTATTGTCACAATGATACAGTTTGTTTGAATCAGCTCCACAACAGATTAGCAGATTTGTCCTCTGTCATCATCTCCCTCCTTCTCATTCAGTGAAGCCCATCTATTTTAGGAGCGAGGTCCTGTTCTGAGGAACGATCATTGCCTTCCTTTGGCAGGATTTTTTTCTTGTTTTCAGGTATTTACCGAAGTCCTTGGAATGCAAGGTTGCTGACCTCCACGTGGATCCACACCTACATTCCAATACACAGAGTGTGCCCTCCAGCAAGTTGGATAAAAGAACCTGCTTGCAGTTGGGCGTTTCCATTATACTAAGTGTTTGGATACATAGCTGGAGGCTTCATTTAAAAAAAAGAAGAAAAGAAAGCAATGTAAAAGTACACACACTGATGACACCACTTTAGTTCTTATAAGCCATTGTGAAATATTTAACCCTTCAAGGTAAGGCATAGTGGCAAGAAGAGCAGAGGCATTAATTTTCTGAGGGATTTGCCTGTAGTCATTCCTTACTTCTTGATCTTTGCCTGATACAGAAGCTCTCATTCCAAGCCACTTCTATAGTTTGGTCCCTGGAATTGTGTTTAAGAGCAGGATTCAAATAAAAACCAATCTGCAGATAATGGATGCATCATCTTAATGCCATAGTCTGGATCCTTCATCCTCTGATGTTGGCGTATCAAAGAATAATGGCAAAGAAGTGGAAGTAGAACATTTCCTGGCATTCAGTTCAGGTCCTAGTCTCCAGTTTTTAAAGATTGACAATGAATATTTAGATATGGAATGATGGTTTATCTCTCTACTGTTTGAAAAGATTTGATTATTCACTTGGGAATTGAGATAAGGAATGTCCATGGACTGAATGGTCCTTAAACCTTAACCTCAAAAGCTGCTAATGATACATTGAATCATTGCCTACCAGATTTCAATAAATTAAAGTATGTCTATAAACGTTAGTAATTGTAACAAGCTAGTGCTGATGCCACTTACTTTTGTTTTCAGAATTGCTGTCCATGGCCCTGAAGCGTATTGGCCTTGAACTTCAATGTACTGTAGGGATCTAAGATCTGTCCAGGGTCCTGACCTCTTTCATTCAATGTGTGCTTAGGCAATCCTGGCCTTATTTCCCAATATCTTCTTTGGACTAGTGTAAAACAATATGTGTAATTCTCTGTATTTGCAATCCTAATCTCATTTATATGGGAATACACCCTACCTTCCTGGATTATATGGTGTTTAATTAAACATGGTTTTGATTGACATACAGAGAGAGAGAGAGAGAGACATACAAATGAAAGTGTATGGATGTGCACATTCATTTTTGACTGAACACTATTTCTACTCTAATCAATTCCAACAAATCTCTTCCAAAATTGTGAGATACCAGACTGGTCCCAATGTTTTTTTTGCCCTTGAAATGAAAAGGCAAAATACTGCAAGACCTATTGTACAATTCATTCAAATTGATGCTTAGGAACTGATAGCCATGGCATGCTTCTTGAAATTGGTTGTCTAGGTCCTTCTCTGCTATAATGCTAGAATCCCCACTATGCTTATAGAGCGTGCCTGGAGCAATTCAAAAACAGAGCTGTGGTCACATCTGTTTTGTTATCATTTGCAGACAATCTACCTGTTCTGGTTCTCTGACTATAAAATTGGTGATCAATTCAGGTATTTTCACAATATTTCAGGCAAACATTTCTCATTTATTAAACAGAGTACACAACCCAGCAGAACATCCTTGCTACATATTATTTTACTGGTAATGAAAATATGTGTGAGATTAAGTGATGGAATATCTTTTGTACTGTCCTAATTGAAGTTCAATGTGGGAGCAGTCATAATATGATCTTCTAAATGATGAAAGACCTGTTCAATGAATTTTGCAATGAATTTTTAATTGATTTATTTATTTTATTATTTATTTCGATCCCATTTTTTATTTTTGCAAATAACTCAAGGCAGAGAATATATGCACCTTCCTTCTCCTATTTTCCCCAGAACAGCAGCCCTGTGAGGTGAGATGGACACACAGAGAGAGAGAGAGAGAGAATGATGGACACAAGGTTTCCCTCAACATTCTTGACAAATTCATAGGTGTATTGCTGTATTTCTTTTTTTTTTAATTAATAAAGCTGTAAATGGTCTTTAGAAACTTTCGTCTTCAGGATTATGTAAGAATGGCCTTTGGATAATATATTCTATTTTCAAGCAACAGATGAGCATAACATAAAAAAGATAGAGGAATTTTACTTATTTAACTGCAGAAATAAGTAAGAACATTGCACACATTAGCGCATGCTTTATTTTTGTTGCATTGTTTTCAAATGCCCTGAAATCCAACACCTTCAGAATAGAAAGGAAAAGAAAAATATATAAATCATAGAATTGGAGGGCATATTCTAATTATATAAAGCAAGGAAATGAAAATGATTCAAGGAAACAGTGCAGTATGTAGCATTTCCTAAGGGATTAATCGAACTATTTTGTAGAGAAGTGTTATCTGTAGAGCTGCAAAAAGTAATGATTGTAATGAGTCACTTGGTTTAGGATTAAGGAGGGTTGGCTATATATGTGTGCAAATGTGCTTTATGAAACAGAGCACAGCAATCTGGGCTATGGTACAATTGAAGGAAAGCAGAATGAAAATTTCTCCAAATGCATGTTGTCACATTCCTGATGAAAATTGCATTTGCTCCAAGATGAGCAACATTACTTTGCATGTCAAACATCCCAGATTCAATTCCTGGCACCTCCAGCCAGAAGGACCAGGTGATGAACAGGAGATGGAGAACCATTCATTGGAGAACCACTGACACAGCCTGTAGGGTAATACTGAGCTAAGTAGAAAAATCCTGCATTCCCATAAATCAGGGGTCCTCAAACCTGACCACTTTAAAACTTGTGGACTTCAACTCCCAGAATTCCCCAGCCAACCTGCTCCAACCCCTGCTGAATTTCAAGAGTACAGTTCCCCCAAATTAGCAGCAATTTGCTGCTGCTTTTTAAAGAGAACAAAACGTATTCAAATGCTGCATAAGGCTTAGAATAGATTTATTTTCTCATAACCAGATAATCCTCCCCATCCCAAAAAATGTAAAACTCTATACAAGATGATATGGCACTTTTCAGCCTGTGTCATCCCGACATTTGCTCGCTCCCAAAAATATATATATATATTTTTTTAAAAAGTCATCTCCCCTTTCAGATGCTGACAATGGGAACTCATGAGACAGACTAAATCATAGGAGCTAATCTGCCTATGTACATATCTATTTGTACATATATGTACAAAGAATGAGGTGGCTGGATGGAGTCACTGAAGCAGTAGGCATGAGCTTAAATGGACTCCAGAAGATAGTAGAGGACAGGAAGGCCTGGAGGAACGTTGTCCATGGGTCGCGATGAAGGACAGCTAGAGATACATCAGCAGGAACTCTGACCCACTGACTCTGACCCAGTGATGGCGGCTTTTTTCTTATTTGGTATAGCAGGGCTTGTATCATATATCCCTCCCACACAACTATACTGTATGGGCAGGATTTCAAGTGACTTATCTGCAAGTGACTTCTCCAGAACTTTCAGTACCTTTGAATGTACTGAATGGCCTATCATTAAGCCATAATCGTAGCTTAAGATAAACAATGGCAGCATGTCATAAACCTCTGTGTTGCAAACTGAAGGAGAAGCACACACATGTTTTCTTTCCACCAGTTTTCTTTTTTAAAAAAAAAAATAAGAAAGGAAATAAAGGTTTGTACATTTCATAGCCCCGAAGATAAAAATTGTTTTACTGACAAACAGAATGGAAATCTAGTTCGTTCTGAATCGTACAGCTTTCAACCAGTAAAATTCATTCAGTACTAAGGATCTCTATTTGTATAGTCTGATATAGGGGTGTGTGTGTGTGTGTGTGTGTGTGAATGACTCTCTTATGAATCAGAGAGAGAACTATATAAAAAACTGTGCAAGAAAACTAGTCTGGGTATGAAACTGAGCAAACTTGCAGGCAGCATCTTTAATTGCCTAGCTGAACAACAAACTTCTGACATTCCAGGCAGCAGGCAGAGAACATGCAAAGGCTGATAGCCAAATTAAATAAACAAACAAACAGAGGAGAATAAGAAGAAAAGTGGTTCTCTCCAGAAGCCAAATTCTAAGAAAATTGTACAGATGAATTTACTGATATTTTGCCAGTTGGATTAGATCAAGCATTAAGTTCTTTGTGATTTGGAAGGACATTTTTAGAATATTGTCTTGTCGTACAGTCATCTCTCTATAGAAAACGTCATGTTTTATTTGTTGACTTGGTACCAGGGCTGAGCCAAGGGACAAGCGAAGAGAAAAGAGTTGAGATTTGCAATGAAACTTATCCAACCCCAAAGCTCTCTATTGGCTCAAAGGCCATTTGGGATGAAAGGGGCCAGTTCAGGACCAGAAATATTTTTACTATCAGAAGATTGTTTCTATCTAATGATCTAGCAGCTGTTTAAGCAAATATGCTGCCTTTAAGCCCTTTAGCTCCAGACACTTATTGCGGTAATAATGATTATAATGATGGGGGGGTGTCTTTTCCATTATGGGTGATCCTATTTTGAAACTGGAACCCCCATAGATCAAGTATGGAATATCTGCATTCAAACCATGGTTCTCTGAATAGGTCACAGTTGGGTCACATATAATGGTATGGTATAAACTGGGGTTCATTCACCACAATGACTGGCTTCATATATTGTACCAAACCAGAATCACTCAAACCACCTTCTTTATGGGCTAAATTCCGTTGATAAGACCAATACCTTTGCACAGGTTCAACTCGTCAAACACAAACTGGAAAAAAAGATAACTTACCCCTTGAAATGCAATCTTTAGAAAGACAAACAATTTTGGAAAGTAGTGTTTCCACTTAAACTGCTGGCATGAAGGGGTGACTCCAGCAGAGAAAATGCAGAGGATCCAAGCTTGGCATAATAAGATTTTTCATCATGTTCCTTTATGTTTATCTAATACAAATAGTTGTAAGAGTCATAGCCTCTTTTATCATGCCATGCACTTGCCTGAGCAAGAAAGACCCTTTACGTTTTCTACTTGCTCTAGCAGATAACTCACTGACCCTGTTCTGTAAAAGTGTCCAAGCTGTCCAAAAGTGTTACAATTTCCCCTTCAGTATATTTATGCACGTAAGGTGTGGAATTAATCTAGGCCTCCTGCAGAGAGAGGAAGGAAGGAAGGAAGGAAGGAAGGAAGGAAGGAAGGAAGGAAGGAAGGAAGGAAGGAAGATATTTTGTCTCTTATAGAACAAAGTGATTGATTTCAACTGTTTACAACTGCTTTTGCACTTTTATAAAAGCAAAAACGAATTCCCAAAACAAACCTTTTGGCAAACAGCAGTGAATCATAAGCAAACTGTAATAAACTACATGATGCACCAAGGAGCCCGATCAACAAAACAATGTGAAATTACACTTCCTCCCCCCCCTTTTTCTGCTTAAGGTCCTGGTCTCCAAAATGGGCTGCTTTTATCTTCCAAATGAAAATCAGCAGAATGAACATTAGGCTAAATGAAATCGTGAGGAGAACTAGACCGTGCAGGGGTTTAAATCAACTGAAACTCCAGTGATTTCCTGTGTTTCATATTGATCTGGTTTTATTTATCACCGCTTTTGCTTCTTTCGCAAGGGGCCGTGGGGAAATCTGATGTATGCTTTTAAAGTGGGGGCCACCATCAGATCCTGACCAAAGGGGGTCTCAGTAAAGAAAAGGGAAGGGGGCCTTGATGATTGGCATGGAGAAAAACCTTTCCCAATGTGAGAAATGGACAGGAGCTCTGATTTTGGAGATCCTCGGGCAGCTGCTCCTTTATGAGGAACACAGAGGGATTTGGAGGGAGAGGCTGATGGAAAAAGCAAAATTCCTTTAAACTGGAGGTAGCTGAAAGGGGAAAGGGAAGCACAAAGTGGCCAAACAATAGGAAGGTCAGCGCTAATGAGTTAAAGATATACATGCTCTCTCTGCAGTTTGAATCTGTTTCCTGGAAGAAGTTTTATTTTATTGCTGCTGAAAGGCTGAAAACTCTAAGAAGCCCCTGCCAGCTGGAATAGCCTCTCTGCACCTGTCTTTTTGTTTACACAAATCCCTTCTCTAATAGAGCTAATCACTGAGCTTTGATAAATTTGCCAGAATCCCTGATAGGAACTCCATTCTCGTCCTGAGCACTAAACAAACAGACCATTGTCTCCACCCGGCTAGCCAGCCTGTTAATAGTTAAACTG
Organism: Vipera ursinii; assembly: GCF_947247035.1. NCBI lineage: Eukaryota > Metazoa > Chordata > Lepidosauria > Squamata > Viperidae > Vipera > Vipera ursinii. The sequence goes on along the minus strand of NC_139512.1, from coordinate 105,331,949 downwards.
GGGAGAGTGAGAGAGGGGATGGGGCGGGGGTGGGGGGCATCCCACACAGGATGAAGCCTCAGACAGTTGGACTGCGAGCGAACAGCTTTCTTTAGGCAGTTTTATGATAATGTTCCGAAGCTTGGATATTTGAGAGGTCTGCTTGCATCTTGCACAGGACAGAATCCGATGCAAAATCTGGTTTCCTGCAAATTGGATTTTTCTTTTCTTTGTAAGACAACCAACCCAAAACAACAACAACAACCAAAAGGGAAACAAGATTCTTGCCCTTCTGGCTGCCCAGGAAAAATACAGAAATGTTTAGGCAGGATCTGTCGAGGTCTCAAGAGCAAGAGACAAAGCTACTAGTGTCCTAAAGCCGAGCTTTGCTACTGGGTGCAGCTGCCCCTGGCTTACAGCCCTGTTCCCTGCAGGAAAACTCAGCCTGCGCCTTTTGTCCTTCCTTGTCTTGAAGCAACTTTTTAGGTACTGAATTAACCAAGAACGCACGCCAACCTAGAAGCGCAGTAGGCCAAATGAGATGGGCCTCTGCAAATGGCAGGACTGGCAGAATGGGCTTACATAGTTCCTGTTTAAATTAAAGCTACAGAGATACTGTATAATTTGAGAGAAGGAAAATGTCAGAAAAGTGATGCTAAGGCTGTCAGTGATCCCCGTTTCCCTCCCTAATTGGTAGTCCTGGCAGTTCAATGGGAAACTGGGCTACCTACCCACTAGTAATGAAGCAGTCTGCCTTCTTTAGCAACATGCTGAGTCAGCTTCCCCAAAAGGGGCACCCTTTGCAGAATTTGTTCTCCAAGCCTGTTTTAATATAATTTCTGAATGTTTCATTACAAAACTAGGTAACATCATCAGAAGGATTTTCTTGTTCCATTCTCTTTAGCTGATACATAAATGGCTTGTGTGCCAGTGTGGTCAGCTGGTCAGACATTTATAAGCTAAGGAGAATAGGACAAGAAAATCCTGCTGATTATGTTACCTAGTTTGGTAACGAAACATTCAGAAATTATATTAAAACAAGCTTGGAGAACAAACCACAGCCAAAACCCTTTGCAGAAGTCTGGACTTCCAACACCCACAATTCCCAACAATAGTGATGTTTGTTGTAGAATTCTAGGCATTGAAGATGATAAATATAGAAAATACCAGGGTCATAACCACGTCTGAACCAGAAAAATCATGAAGAGCCATAAATATGCTCTTTTAGCCCTTTCAACTGTCTTTTTACCCTATGTTGTAAGGGATTGGAGGGGAAGTGACAGAATACTTTTTCTACCCACTACATCTTTTTAAAAAAGTAATTAAACAAATCTTTTACTGAGTTCATTTTTAAAATTTATATTACAATCACAGTGAAAGGCAGCCTCTTTGCAATTCCTTGCAAGACATGAAATTCTTAAATCCTGGTTTTATCATTTTTTTTGTAAATAACTCAAGGTAGCAAATATACTTAATACTACCTCCTCCTCCTACTTTCCATGCAACAACAACAACCCCATGAGATAAGTTGGGTTGAGAAAAAATGACTGGCCCAAAGTCACCCAGCCGACTTTCATGCTTAAAGTGGGATTAGAAATCGCAGTCTTCTGGTTTCTAGCCTGGTGGCTTAATCACTCACCAAACTTAAGTACTGGGTTCAATTCAGGATCCAGAAAAATTTAAACAGAGGCAAAACAAAACTAGAAAAGACATTTAAAATGTTGATTAAAAAACAAAAGGCATATTATCCCTCCTAGCTGAATACTGGTAAGCCTATTATGATAATAATAGCTTACCCCAATGCAAAGCAGGTCCAACATTTATCAGCCTCTACATCTATTTGCAAATAGGGATGCTCAGTGTGTTAGGATGCTTAGCTTGTCAAACAGAAGGTCGGCAGTTTGGCGGGTCGAATCCCGAGTGCCGCGTAACAGAGTGAGTGCCTGTTACTCATCCCAGCTTCTGCCAACCTAGCAGTTCAAAAGCACATAAAAATGCAAGTAGAAAAATAGGGACCACTCCGGTGGGAAGGTAACAGTGTGCCTTTGTCATCTAGTCATTCTGGCCACATGACCACGGAGACGTCCTCGGACAAGCGCTGGCTCTTCGGCTTTGAAACGGAGATGAGCACCGGCCCCTAGAGTTGGAAACGACTAGCATGCATGTGCGGGGGAATCTTTACCTTTACCTTTACATCTATTTGCAACCCAATTGACCTGCCATAGATTTCATATAGGAAAGCAAAAATTAGTTAACACGTTAAAATTGTGCATCGGCATAAGTATAAGCTGAAAGGTAACAGCTTAGTCATTTTTGCTGGGTGGAAGCAAATCTGGAATAGTGAGATCTTAAGAAAGCATCTAGCAAGTAGTTCTTTGAAAAAGTGAATGAGAAAGGAGATGAGGATCTGAATGTTGAATGGTGCGTATAAATCCTGGCTTGTCAAAGCAGTCTAATTCTGCTATAACATATCTAATCCAAAGGAAGTGCCGATTTTCTTTGAGAAAGCAAAGTTGCAAAGAGAGGCTTACTGCACAGGGTCTGCAGGCAACTATCTAGCAAAGAGGATGGGGAATGGTGGAAGGGATGGATGGAAGAAAACCCTTTCTCCCATGTACCTAGATATTTTCACAAGAGTGGCGAGTGTGAAATCGTTGTGATTTCACGAAATAAAATGCTTCCATTCAATAATTGCCATTCTGCATTTCCTCTGTTTCTTGCATGTTATTTTTCTTTCCACAACTTACTTGTTTTTCTCATTCAAATTGATAGCCAGCTTTTTCTTCAAGAATTCCAGATCTGTACATAACATTTCTTTAGTTCATTTTCCCCTGTGAGGTGAGCTGCATTAAGAGATAGCAATTGGCTCAAAATCATTCATTAAGCTGAGGGTAGGGTTAGGGTCAGGGCTTTTTTTCTCATAGAACGCTCAGAACAGAGTTCCGGCACCTTTTTTGGATGGAACCTTGTAGGATAGGCAAGGCGGGTTGTATGACATGTGTGAGTTCCGGCACCTTTTTCTTTTACAAAAAAAGCACTGGTTAGGGTTAACCATAATATCAAAATATGCCTCCCCAAAAGGCAGCAGAGTGAAAAAAAATCAGCATTGTAGTATTACACTGTACTGGAAATATGCCAGTCACAGACATTCATCTCCTTTGTGTGGAAATTCTGGAGGGTGCCTGGAGATGAATGTGATTCCATATCTGTAGGGCACAAAACTGAAGACACTGTGGCAGGAAGAACTGATGGATACAAGTAAGGGGTGGAGAAGATGAATGTATAAATAGAAAATGGGTAGTTTTGATTAATAATTACTGAAGCAGTCTGGTGTAGCTGTAAAGGCAGTGGGCTAGAAAGCAGGAGACTGTGTCTACTGCCTTAAACCTGGAAGCTGGATGGGGGACGTTGGACCAGTCACTCACTCTCAGCCCAACCCAACTCACAGGGATGTTTTGGGGAAAATGGGAGAACGATTAGATATGTTTGCACCTTGAGTTATGTATAAAAACATATAATATAATAATAATAATAATAACAATAACAACAACAAAAAAAACCTGTGGTGGCAATTAGAAAATCTGTGCATTGACAAAATTTCCGTCTGTCAATTACAAAAGATCACGTTGCTTGGAATTGCACATACACTCTGCCAATACATTACAACATCCTAACTCCTTGGGAAGAATTCTATGTGCATGAATGTGTGCAAAATGTATGAAGGCCAACACCAGCTAAAGAATCAATTTAAGCAAAATCAGCTACTTCAACCAGATCAGAGGTGACTCTACCAAAGTAATACAGGCAATAGAAATTTTAAAAATGGAAAATCAAACAAAAAAGGAAACAATCCAGTTTGGGAAGATCTAAGGGAAATGGAAAAAATGCTGGATGGATGAAATAATTTGAAGATGAATTTAGCAAAAATCAAATGTAAAAAATGAATGACAACAGCAGAAATGTTTAAAAATCAAGTGGAAATGTTACAAACTGGAGATCTGGAAATAATCAGTTGCATGACTTTTGGCTCATATCTAACTAGCTTTCACCCAATTATAGCTAAACAGTTTAATGAAGTATTGCATAAAGGAGATACACATATCTGGTTAATAATTGATGAAACATCTTTGATTAAAAAACACCCAGCAAAAGAGACAATATTAGAAAACTATATGTTAATAACATGCTTGCCTATAATGTTTAAATTACTCACAGGCATCATAGTGGGCAATATCCAAGATCATTTAGAAAAAAATAACATTCTCCCAGTAGAACAAAAGGTAAATAAAAGGAAAAGCAGAGGAGCAAAAGATCAGCTTCCAATTGATAAAATGATTCTGAAGAATTGTAAAGGCCAAAAATACTACATGGTCTGGATTGATGTTAAAAAGGCGTTCGATCATTACTGCATAGCTGGATCATCAAATGTTTGGAAAAAATTGAATTGGTAAAAACATGTGAATGTTTATAGAAAAAGTAATGAAGCAGTTGAAGACAGAAATGGTGATTGGTAATGAAAAATATGGCATTGTCAACATTAGAGAGGCATCTTCAAGGGTGACTCATTATCACCCTTATTATTGGTTTTTGCCATGATCTCACTTTCAGTGAATCTGAAGAAAATCAATCTTGGCTATCAAACAGGAAAAAAAAGCTAATAAAAGTCGCTTTTGCTTTATATGGATGATCTGAAACTTTATGGAAAATCAGAAATCAAAACCCAGTCATTGACAAACAGTGCAAGAATTTTTAGTGCAGATACAGCAGTGGAAAAAAAGCAAAGGGAAGTTGAGGTACAGTACTGTAGTTAGAAAGTATTGCAATGGGGGTGGATTTGTGTAGAGAAAATGGCAGAGGGATGAAGCCTATCACTCTGATTTCTGTTAACTTTTGTAACTCTCCATGGAAGCCAGTCAGTGAGCAATCATATTAGGTGTCCTTAGATTGTATGTCTATGAACCCATAAATAGGAAGCTTGCAACATAGAGTACTGTGCACCATCTTCATCATCTCTTCTTGTCTTTCTTTTGGATCTCCTAAAATCCCCTAGGCATTCTTACAAAACAAACGTAGTACACGAATGTAGCCCAGAGCTTTGATTTGAAGTGTCTTCTCCTGCTCACAAAAAAAAAAGAAAAAGAAAAAGATAAGCTTGAGTGGTAGAGTGCATCCTGGGGGCAACAGGCTGCAGGAGCGACTTCCCCTGTTTGTCTTCTGATAAATGTTTGATTTGCAATTGACCCTTCCTCCTGTTTTCTGAGCTTTCCTCGTGTCCTCCCCTGGATGCGTTTTCAAGATTTCCAATAGCCTTGAAAGCCTTGTCTACACACAACCTAGATAGCTTTTCTGCTCAGTGTGGATGTAACTGTTTCCTACTCAGAATTTTTAGGCATTAACCAAATGAAACCTATCAAGTGAAGTGCATGCCAGCCAATACAGAACATTTTCCCTCTGCTCCCTGTTAAAACAACCAGGGGGAGGTCTTGTTTTTGCAGTGCATGATGCTCCCTCTTGGCCCACACTTTCCTTTTCTCTTTATGGGTTTTGCTTTATTTACAAATTGCTGCTCAGAAATCACCTGTGTTGAAATTCTTTCTTTCCCCACCTCCAATCTTATTAACATTCTTTGAACCGGTTTTAGTACCCCAAGGGCTTTTCATAACATGCCCAACTTGTGCAGGCTGCAAAGTGAGCTGATGTCTGAGCCAGAGAGAGAAAAAGGCCTCCTCCACCACCATCTCCATCTCCTTCTTGGATCCTGGGGACTGAGCAACTGCAGAAATAGTGAACTTTTTTTGGGGGGGGGATATTTTATTAATTTTTTATGGTTACAAATCTTTGGTGCTTAGTACACAACGTATTGTCTGGGTCCACATATTTAACAATAATAACACATCTTCCATTCCTACTCTCTACTCCATTTTTTGCCATTTATAAAATGTATCCCATGTTTGAAAGTATTCTGTATCTTTTTTTCCTTTTATTTTCAATGTAAGTCTGTCCATTTCCTCACAGTGCAGGAACAGTGAACTTTATAATGTTGATAAAGTGTGATATTTCCCAGAAAATATCTGGGAGCAACCCTCATTCATCTGGTCTTTTGTCTCTGAATAAAACTGACTACCCTATTTTCCTTAGGCTGTGTCAGCTGAATGCCCCTGAATCCATCATTTCATCTAAGAAGCCGCCGGAATGCAACAGTCACCTGCAATTCTTCATCTTCATAACTCATGTCATTCTGCAGCCCTTCCTGTATCTTTGTGTTTCAGTCTTCCTTTCGCATTTTACTTTTCTTCACTTCCTTTACTAGACTATACCGGAGAGTTTAGTGTGCCCTACTTGGTATCAAGTCTTCGTGCCAAGTTTACCCATACTTAATGTACATTTCAGAGCTTAAATTACCTCATGCTTGTGAGTCACTTGTTTCTTTCTAGCAACCTTATATGTTCCTTTCTCAGAGACAGTTTTGAGAGTAAACATTAAAAGGGGGAAATCTAACTAACTTATCTCTATGGTCTTGGAAAGCTAGATATGGAATGTTGATATTCATACTTCAGAATGCTAAAGTAAATAGCACAGGAGGGGTTCAGCTCATTAAGGAAGTGCTGATTCATATAATGTAAAATAGTTGTTGCATAGTGGCATGTGTGTGAACTCTGGTTTTGTGATGGACCTGTTTCTCCATGTACATGTTTGTTCAAGCCCAAGGCCAGTTTTCAAGCCACACTAACAGAGTTATTGGTTACAACTGAGCATATATAGAGCCATCACCCTCCTTTAAAGTACGGTTGATCAGATGCCTTCAGGAATAAAAGAGTGCCACTGGCATTTGGAAAGCAGTTAGGAGAAATGGGCCCCTAAAGATCTTATTTTCAACATATATTGGGCTATGCTATTACCTGAAGACTTGCAATACAATCTGAAAACTTGGCAATAGCAGTTATGGCAACAAATCAAAAGGGTGAAAGTGGCTTATACTAAGGTTCCATCAGATTCAGGGTTTTTAAACCCATGACTCCCTAGCCTCCAGCTCAGATTGTATGGACTGTACCTCATTCCCACACAGCAGGAAAGTGATAACAATGCAAAAAAAGTCATGATACGTCGTGACACATCACGTGACATGGTGAGTTTGACACCCATGCCTTAGAGAGACAATGCAATGGACTGAATGTTGGATGTAACATTTTGGAAGACATACAGTAGGCTTACTTCTCTTCAGTCATTAAGCTCCTGGGTTATCACTGGCTCTTGCTGAGATGTGCCTGCTTGGCAGAACATGATGCCGGCTGCCTTGGGAAAATGGAAAAATTAGAGGAACAAACAGAATGAAAAGCTTATGGTCCAATGACCTTTTTCGTTAAGATTTCTCCATCCCAGTCTTGAAACCCCATTGATGAAGCCACACCTTGGAGATCAATGCAGAGTAAGAGCTCAAAGGTTGATTCATTTAATAAAATTAATATTTATAGTGGCATTTGGCAGGAAATATGCCATCATTGCTTAATTAAGTTTTTTGACAGGTATGAATGTATTGTCAAGTGCTAGATTTTTTTTTAAAAAAGCATGCAGCTAAACAAATGCGTTTTAAACTGTGACACTGACTATTGAGTAAAACATGCTTCTAAAGTTCAGATGGCTCTATTCCACACCAAGTCATTTGCTCAGTCAGGCTTAATATTGCCTCTGCAGTAATTTTGTGGCTTACCAGAGACTGAGAAAAGAGAAGCCTCATATCTCCCTGCCCTGAGAGGTTGAAAATCAAACTTAAATACCTGTTGCGTGTAAAGTATGTGTTATGCCATCAAACCTCTGCTTTTGCTGTTTAAAAGAATTCCATACAGACCTTCCTGTCTTCATCATTTTGAGAGTAAAAGGCAGTATTTAATCTTCATCAGAGGGCTGGGCAAAATAAAATAATTGGCACACAGAATCTTGGGATTATCATTCAAAAGATTTATTTGTTTGTTTGTTTATTAATTTTATTGGCCACCCATCTTATGACAGAGTAACTTCGGGCTTACAATCATAAAAATATATATAAAAAACATAAATAAATGCCAGCTGCTAAAATCCAATTACAGATGGGGGAGGTGGGATCAATTGATCAATCACCTTCACTGTGATCTCCCCCATTGGGGCCCCAAACTAACTGGCATAGCCAGGTTTTTAGGCTCTTACTAAAGGTCAGGAGGTTAGGGGCTGACCTCACATGGGGGGGCAGGGTTTTTATCATGTGTTCCTTGTTATGGGAGTCTGTACTTTTACAGAGGTGCATAGATGTGACTGTTGAAAGTAAGAAGAGACGAAGATGCACTTCTCTTATGCTGCTCCATTGGAGAGATGGGGAGCTGCTTTGCATGAAGGAGAAAAAAAATCTTGTCCACTTGGGCAGATTTGCACAGGATCACAAAGGGTGTCACCCGGTTGAGATTGCGCCTTGAAGATAATAAAGTGATGAAGAGGAGGAAAAACTAGCAAAAAGAAAGGGGAAGAACAAGAGTGAAAATGAAGCTTTGAACTTGCCCTCAGTAGGAGGATAATAGGGCCATTAGGCCTTGTCTGTTGTTTTGCATGTACACAAAGAGCTTATACACCGGAGACAAATTCCTTGTGTGTCTAACCACACTTGGCCAAATAAAGTATTCTATTCTATTCTATTCTATTCTATTCTATTCTATTCTATTCTATTCTGTTCTATTCTATTCTATTCTATTCTATTCTATTCTATTCTATTCTATTCTATTCTATTCTATTCTATTCTATTCTATTCTATTCTATTCTATTCTATTCTATTCTATTCTATTCTATTCCAATGCTGCAAATGAAGGCCCTCAAGTCTTAATAAGACTTATGGGGCTGAGGTAATGTTTTTGAAGGACAAGAGGAAATACTGCTACCAAAGCAGCAATCAGGTAAACAGGGTTTGAGACTGAGCCAAGAAAAAAACTTGAAAAAAATCTCAAACAAGCCCCTAATTCACACCACAATAAAGAGAGGGATAGGGGAAACACATTCAAACCTACAAGATTCTGAATTGTAAAAGCTATTACAATAAAAATAGTTCTGACTTAGAGTATATGGCTATGGTTTCTTATTCTGGTTCATCTTGTTGGGTTGACATTGCAGTATTTGATCCCATCGAAGCAAAATGTCTCAGGAACCTTGCTTCAGGGTATTGTTATAAGCAAATTAGCAGTGTTTCAAAATATCTGGTATGTGTCATTCCCAGGACATCAATGTATGTATTATGTATTCAGGACATATTCCTGAGGAAAAAAAAGGGAACTGTAGTAATTGGATTGCTCTGTTACCACATTAAATACAATAAGAAGGAAAAAGTTTACATTTCAAGATAGGAAAACCCATTTGGGGGCATTTCAAGTAGTCCTTAGCTTACATCCATTCATTTAGTGACCATTCAAAGTTACAATGGCACAGAAAAAAGTGACTTATGACTGTTTGTCACACTTACAACCTTTGCAGAATCCCCATGGTCACCTCATCAACATTCAGATGCTTGGTTCATATTTATGATGGTTGTGGTGTCCCGGGGTCATGTGATCTCCTTTTGCAACCTTCTGACAAGCAAAGCCAAAATGGGGAAGCCAGATTCACTTAACAACCTTTAAGGACTGCACTGATTCACTTATCTAACAGTGGCAAGAAAGGTCATAAAATAAGGCAAAATTCAACTATCTTGCTTAGCAGCAGAAATGTTGGGCTCAATTGTGACTGTAAGTCAATGACTGCCTTTATATATTTTGCCCATACAGCCAAATATTGTAAGGTGGATGAGTTAATACCTAGACTCATGTACTGTACTTACAAATGTTAATGACATAACAAAACCCTTGGAACCTTTACTTTCCCAGAATCCATTTTCTGTTCTTGCATTTGTTTTCCTCTGCAGGGTTTCTTATTTGGAAATGGGTGGGGCTACATCTGCAGCATTCCAGAGTAAAAGAAAATTTAAACACTAATAGAAACTAATTTGAAATAAGTAATAAATTGTATGCTCGGGATGAGGTGGTTGATTGTAATCTTCATTACAGGCCAAAGCCAAAGTTAATTGAAAATAATGATTTACGCTCCAGTCCTCTGTTCATGAAGTCCTGATTCATCATTTCAAAATGTTTTGGGTTCTTTTGGTGTCACATGTACTACAAATTATTATGGAAATAATAGACATGTTAGAAGTAATGTCTATACATTTTACTTTGCCTAGCTGCCTCAGCTTGAAGTAAAGAAAGGACTGAGAACGTTTCTGTATGTGAAGCAGATTAACCTCCATTCTGAGAGATCCAAAAAACCTGCTTTAAATGTCATATATTGTTGGAGTTTGGCTTATATAGGGTGTGTGTGTGTGTGTGTGTGTGAGAGAGAGAGAGAGAGAGACAGAGAGACAGAGAGACAGAGAGAGAGAGAGAGAGAGAGAGAGAGAGAGAGAGAGAGAGAGAGAGAGAGAGAGAGAGAGAGAGAGAGAAAGAATAGCTTGAGTATATCTATATTTATTGTTAATTGTTAAAGATAATTTAAAATAACTAAAAACTAAATAATTTTTTAAAAGCAAAATGATTATTTACCCATTACCCAAGTCACTCATGTCCTAGTCATCTTGAGGTTGGAATAGTACAATGCACTCTACATGTGACTATCCTTGAAGAGTATTTGGAAGCTAGAGCTTGTACAAACAGTTCTAGGGGGCCCTCGAGACTGGCCCACGTAATACCACTGTTATGTAAGCTGATCTGGTTACTTGTTTGCTTCTGTGTTCAATTCAAGGTATTGGTTATTACCTTTAAAGCCCTTTAGGGCATGGGAGAAGCCTACCTGAGGAATTTTCTCACCCCAGTGGGATAGGCTCACTTCACTTCTTCCAGCAGAAGAAGCATGCTGTGGGTCCCATTGGAAAAAAAAATAGATGGTGAGGTCCAGGAAAAGAGCCTTTTTGGCAATGGTAAGATCTCTCCCCACCATTTTGGCCTTCTGAAAGGCCCTCAAAGCCTGGATCTGCTGAACTGGCTTGGAGCCCCCATTGGGGGTATTCCATAGTGGAAACTGGTTAGTGGTTTAAGAAGAACATCCCACTTCCATCCCATTCATGTACTGGTTCCTAGTTTACTCAATTTCCTGTAAATTTTAATGTTTTTAATATTTTGCAATATTTTAATATTTATACCTTTTTTGTTTTTATAATATTGTAAGCTGCCCAGAGTTGCTTGGTAGTGAAATGGTTGTCATATTAAATAAATAAACAAACAAACAAACAAACACACACAAACAAACAAATAAATAAATAATAGATAAATAGATAAATAAATAAATAAATAAATAAATAAATAAATAAATAAATTTCAAGTAACATTTTTCAATGCAAAATTGCCAGTTTTCTCCTGATCACTGTTTAAGTAATTGAATGAATGAATGAATGAATATATAAATTAAATAAATGAATGTACATAGTGGAGCACTAACTGCACTAAGAATATGATTAAAAAAGAATTGTTTCAATTGAATTTAAATGTCATTGTAAGGACATGCCATGAACTTTAAGTGTGGGTCATTTCTATCTTCACAACCTTATTTAACCTTCACTGAAGTAACATAAAGCCTGTCCACATAACTTATTTTGGCAGAAGGATGGTTGGGTCACACTAGAAGGCACTCTAAAACATTAGTATTCCCATTAGTATGGGAACCGCTATTTGTTAGGCTCTATTAGAGAATAAAAGGGACGCGGTGGCTCAGTGGGTTAGGACACTGAGCTTGTCGATCAGAAGGTCGGCAGTTTGCCGGGTCGAATCCCGAGTGCCGTGTAACAGAGTGAGCGCCTGTTACTCGTACCAGCTTCTGCCAACCTAGCAGTTTGAAAGCATGTAAAAATGCAAGTAGAAAAATAGGGACCACTACGGTGGGAAGGTAACAGCGTTCCGTGTACCTTTGGCGTCTAGTCATGCTGGCCACATGACTACGGAGATGTCCTCGGACAAGCGCTGGCTCTTCGGCTTTGAAACGGAGATGAGCACCGGCCCCTAGAGTCGGAAACGACTAGCACGCATGTGCAGGGGAAACTTTACCTTTACCTTTACCTATTAGAGAATGGTTTCTGAGGTGCGACTCAAAAGCTTGGGGTGGTTCCAGCCCAGAAAAGGCTATGCACTCAAGCTGTAGAACAGGGGTCTTCAAACTCGGCCTTTTAGGTATGCCTGGCTGAGGAATTCTGGGAGTTGAAGTCCATGAGTCATAATAGGGCTGAATTTGAAGACCCCTGCTGTAGAAGGTTATCTTTTGTAACATCCTGCTGAAGCCATGCTTTTGAAGATCTTTAAAAGACAATGGAAAAAGCTCATGTCTTGGTTGCTCTCCCCGTAAAACTACAACTACAACTCCACAGGTTGAAAAATCATCAAACAAATGAATTCAACGTGAATAAAAATGTGGTAGAAATGTTTGAATGCCTTTTGGAGGAGGAAGGGAAGCAGTTTCTGACTGATCAGATGAATGGATCGCTATTTGGTGCAAGATATCCTCAGTGTTTCAAATGACAGAGGCGGTAAAGGCCATCATAGGTCAGTTTCAAATTGCTTCCAAGGAGTTAGGAAGGAGAAACAGTGACAGGTATGGAAGTGCCTGGTTGTTGTTGTTTTAAAGACATAAAATCTGTAATAGCCATTTATGCACACTGTTTGCCATGAATTTATATGTAGCCATTCGAAGAAGCGCTATTCTACCATTGAGTAGCACAAATAATTTATTTTTGCAATCTCAGACTCATTGTCATTCCCAGCTAGTAGGATCCCTAATGCTTAGAAGGAATGAAAATTGTACCCACATAATTTAGCCAAGACTCAATGATCTGAGTCAGGAGGCCTGACATCCTGCAGAACCAAATCGAAGATTAGGGGCAAATCAGAACTGACCATTGGTTTTACTCAATCTATTCCTTACTTTCAGATCTCCCCCCCCCCCCCTTTTCAACACAAGGCCTTGGGATGCAATGCTAAATCTACTTACCTGGAAAAAGTCCCACTGAACTTGATAGGATTTATTTCTGAGCAGACGTGGGCAGGATTATACTGTTAGATAATACCCTCTCCTTTTGCACCATTGTGAGCTGGCTATTCAGAGGAAATTGTAGATCAATACACACATGCACAAACACACAAACACACACACACTAATAAAGGCCAAAAACCTGTAAGGAAACAATAGAAATTTTAGGACAATGCTAACTGAGCATTTCAAGGGGGGGGAGGCAGCTTTCCAAAGCACTTTGTAACTTGTGCTGCAATAATCCTTCTATGGGAAAGGCTGCCAGGCTTGTCATAACCTGTCTCAGGTGTATAAGCAATGCCCTGCTCACAGCTCAAAGCTGAAGCCTAAGGGCAAGAGAAAAGAAGGAGGTGGGAGAAATATGAGAGAGAGAGAGAGAGAGAAAGAGACAGACAGACAGACAGACAGACCCAAGAGAGAAGATAGCACGTTCAGAAATAAATGGAGCAGAAAGAGAACTCTAGATTCTGCATAGCCTCCACCTGCCTATGCCGAACAGGTTCAACCTGATACAAGGGGAGCAAATGCACTGAAAGATTCAGACAAATTATCTGTTCTCCCCCCACTACCCATCACCCGCATGTCTGGGCTGTGGAGTTATAGGCGGCATTCTTGAGCAAGTCAGCCAATCACCCAAGCTTCAGAAGTAAGCACAAAAGCCGAGCGGGAACTGGAGGCAAGGAGTAAACTTTTAAGGTTTCTCTCCCCAACCGTTCATTTGCAACTTTGGTTACAGGGATCTGGTTTTATCATGCAGTTCTGCCTGCCTTTCTCTGCCTGCCTTTCCCGATGGTGTGGCTATAAATCTCCCCGTTCTCTGCATCCACCGTTGGGAAGAGCATAGGAAAGGAAGAAAAAAGGAGCAACGGATGCCTGGCTGTGCTCAGATCTCTAGCAAACCCCAAACTCCTGAAAGTATATTTACGTAATTGCAGGCAAGGCAAATGATACCAAGGCTGGCCTCAGGCTCTCAGCGAGTGAGAAGTGCGAACACTCAGCATAGCCTTTGGAGCAAACAATATGTAACGTGGAGTTTCTTGTGTATTCTTTGTGCACTATAAAAACCTGCTGTAAAGGGGGAAGGAAAACAAATCTCAGACTCCACCCAGAGAATATTATTAACTCCTGAACCAAATTTGGGAGTCTCGGTCTCCTCTATTCATCTTACAAATCAACCTGTGTAGGAGATGAAAGGGGATCACATAAAGCTTGAAGAAGCACCTGCTGTGGCTCAGTGCCTGAAGGTGTGACTATCAAAGAACTGTTAAGTTACTGCAAGAGTCCTCCTTATGGCTGGAACCAAGCATCCTCAAACGACTGGAGAGAGATGTTGGAAGAAATAAACATATTTTTGAGTAATTAAACAAAGGGGGCATGTCTGAAGGTAAAGTCTGGACATCGGCTTCAAATGACTTTTTTCATTCATCCCTGTATTTACTTGGCAGTAGTGTGAAATTGCCTTGCCCTGCCTTCTGGATTTCTAATTTTCCATTCCACCCTGAAGCCTTCAGGTTTCCTGATGGCTTCCTATTCAAACACTAACCAGATCCAATTTTGTTTAGATTTTTGAAATCAGCCGTGAGATAGCCACTGCCATTGAGCTGCCTAAAGTATTTCATTAACTTTCCATAAACGGTTTGGCTCATAGAGTCTCAAAGTTTACTATGGGTCAGTAAAGTCACCTTGGTCCTATTTATCTCCGCTTGACCACTTCTAAATCCCCACCATACCCTCACTATGTAAGAAACGGTTGCCACATTTTAATTTCTGGCTAAGCACACCCGTTTCTGAGAACCAGAGATGGGAAACTACTATTAAACCACTTGGTATGTCACAGAGAAAGACAGGAAAGAAAGAAAGAAAGAAAGAAAGAAAGAAAGAAAGAAAGAAAGAAAGAAAGAAAGAAAGAAAGAAAGAAAGAAAGAAAGAAAGAGAGAAAGAAAGAAAGAAAGAAAGAAAGAAAGAGCATTCATGGAGATACAGGCATGACATGCTGTGTTGCCCTCTTGTTCCCAGGCATCCTCAAAGTAACTTCAGAAGTCGAGTGACATCAAGTGTGTAGCAATACCAAAGCCAAAGCAATGAACTCTCTTACCAGGCTTCTTCTTCTTCTTCCATGTCTAGATCAATCTTTAAACTGCCAGAAGGAAGCCACCTTCTTGGCTTTGTCATTGGCCCAAAATAAGTCATTATTGGTACACGTTTCTGGTAGCAGCCAACATACCAGCAGGTGGGCCAGGCTCTCTGTCTCTCCACATTCACAAAGCATGTTGTTATCCACTAAGAGCCTCCACTTGAGCATATCAGTTTTACATTTAGGCATTTCAACTTTCAGCCTATGCAGGGTCCTCCAAGAAGTGTAAGGGAGGTCAGATCCTTCAGCCAGATCCTCCATTAATGTTATTCATTGCTTGATGTTCTCCTTCTTCCATCTTTTATTTTGCTTTTGTTCTTGTGCATCTCAAGGATATTTGCTCTTGCCATAAAGCTGTTTCTAGATCTGAATCAGGGGTCTTAAGGCATAAGGATGTCAAGGATCATTTTCTTGCTTAGTTCTCTCAGCATCTGCTGCTACCTCTCTCCTGATCTTAGGTGGGTTACAACACCAGCGAGAGGATATATTCTCTTAATTGGTATAGGTTCGAGACAAGCTGTCACTAAGTGTACTGCTTCACTGAAGGTGATATCAACTTGTTTTACTCATCCAGATGCGTCCCACACTGGATCATCTTACAAGGCTTGCCAGACAAAGAAGTGCCTGATCCATCCCAGCCATGGAATCAACAGAACCTCATAGTTTCAAATGTATCCTATTGTGTATGTCAATAGTAACCTCTGTTAATGTGTTAGCTTTCAACCTTTTGTGAGGTCATATCTGACATATCAGAAGGGGAAAGGATGCTGAGTAGCACGTAGAATGATCTAATGCAGGGGTGTCAAACTCAATTTCATTGAGAGCCGCATCAGCATTGCGGTTGCCCTCAGGGGCCGGGTGGGCATGGCCTACTGGGTGGGTGTGGCTGGAATGCGTGTGGCCTACTGGGTGGGCATGGCCAGCTCTACATCGTTCGTGTCAAGGGTGCCTATGGGGGCCTGGTAAGGAGTGGGACAGATCTGAGGATCTCTTGCAGAAGGAAATGGGACCAGAACAAGTGCCAAGGCATAGTCCACTGGAGGAGCCTCACTATTCCTCTCAGGCTATGCAGGGGGTGGCAGGCTGGATGGTGGCACAGAGGTCAAATGCCCAGCCCAGCCCTCAAGCACCCACGGCACTAAGCCCAGCCCCACTTCCCCAAGGTGGTGCCCAGCTGCACTTACCTTCTCCTCAAGGCTGCTGCTGCTGTGCTTGCTCTCCTTAGCCAGGTTACTCATGATGGGTACAAGGACAAAGTCAAGAAGGAGGCCCATTCCCTCTCCATGTGAGGAGACCTGGCTTTGTATCCAAAGCTACCTTAGCAATAGGATGGGAGCCCCCCCGGGATAGGCCATGCAGAATGGGCAAGGGGATGGTGAAAGGGCATTAGGGCAGGACTAAAGCAGGACTTCCCTCAGACCCTCTCTCTCTTTCCTTCCTTCCTTCCTTCCTTCCTTCTTTCCTCGACACTCGAGGGGGGGTCCCTCCGCCTCCCCGGCAACCCCCGCCTGCCGCCCGCTGGACCAACCTGCCTTCTCGGGGAACTGCGTCCCTGTAGCGGCCCGAGAGACACCAGGGGCCGCGTCGCCGCCTCAGCCGCCCTCGCCCAACGCCGCGCAGCACCGAACAACGCCTGGCGGCGCGTCGGCAGCCCGGAAGGCTCAGGAGGCCGCACCGCCGCTTCACCCCCCCTTGACCGACGCCGCGCAACAGCTGACTGTGCTGGGCGGCGCGGCGGCGGCTCGGAAGCTTCGGGAGGCTGCGCCGCCGCTTCAGCTGTCCTCCTTTTCCGCCGCACAACGGCTGACTTCGTCTGGCGGCGTTGCGGGGGTTCGGGAAGCTTGGGAGGCCGCGCCGCCGCCAGGGTCGTCCTCCTCCGCACAGCTGACCGGCGGAGGCTCGGGCCCACTCACGGCGGCCGGGGGAGGTTCGGGACCTACGGCGGGTTCGTCGGGAGACAGGCTCCTTCCCGCCGCGGTGCCTGGGTGGCTAGGTATTTTGGGTGTAAAAGAGCACAGGGGGGTCCGGAGTAGGGCACGGCAGGGAGCTGGTGAGGGGGTGGAGCACGGTGATGGTAACGCACAAGGGGAGGCTTACCTGATTGAGCGGCGAGCAAAGGGATTTGTAGGGGTGGGGTGGGGCAGTTATAGGGAATGGGAGGGCGTGGGCGTGTTTGGGTGGAGTAAGGGTGGGGGTTTTGGGTGTGTATATAATAGCGTTGGCTGCAGATAGCGGCCAACGCTGGCTTTGTTTCTTGTTGCGGCTGTTGCATTGAAGAATAAAGTGCTAGCAGATCGCATTGGAAGTCTCTCGTTCCTGTGTTCGGCAATCTGCCCTGCTCGCTGCAGGACGAGTTTTGACACCTTCCTTCCTTCCTTCCTTCCTTCCTTCCTTCCTTCCTTCCTTCCTTCCTTCCTTCCTTAGAACAGAGTGGTGGGAAAATATTTGAGATGAGGGAGGGAGAAAAACAGGCAAGAAACGCAGCTGGGGAAGTGTCATCCTTTGTGAGGAATGAAGAAATGCACCATCGCCTGGAAGTGGCCAGCACATAGCCCTCGCTTACTTAACATATCCGGCTTGGTAGGCTCTGGGGTTAGTTCTGAAGAGAAGCGCAATGCTGCCCAGCCCTTAGCCTGTAGGCAGGGCCATGTGCTGGCCACTTCCAGGTGATGGTGCATTTCTACATTCCTCACAAAGGATGATAACTCCCCAGGGTGTACCCAGGGGGCAGTGCCGACATGGCAGAAGCCGGTCCTTCGCTGTTTCCAGATGGCCTTGTGGAACTAAGCCTAAATGTATTTCAGCATAGATGACCACCATGAAATTATACACCAGCTCCTGGCCAGCCTGGGCTGGGGCCAAGGCAGCAGGGGCCATTCCCTCACTGTTTCCAGGGTGGCTTCACAGGCCACAAGAAACCACTTCACGGGCTGGATCTGGCCCCCGGGCCTTGTGTTTGTCATGTCTGATCTAATGCAAGGGCAACTGGTCAGGGTGGAGGAAGAGGGAGAAAATAATAGGGCCTCCCTTGCTCCAACACTTTCACATTGTGTTTTTGAAATTCAGGGGCCTTTAATTAATAATAAATTGTATTCATTCAGTCCAGTATGATCTATTCAGTAAGAAGCAACTTGTATTTAAGTCAGCTGACCTGTTTTCCTCATCCCTCTAATTTTCTGTAACCTATTAAACCTATTAGTCTTTTTTTCTTTTTTTTAAAAAAAATATCCATATCATTTGACCAAAATGGAAAGGAAATTACTAGCTGACCAAGATATACTGTTTTTGCCCAACACAGCCCAGACTGCCTTCTCCCAAGCCACGGCCGTGCTCAGATTGTCACTTCAAAAATGTCTTCCTTTATGGATATTAGCAATAGCACTGAGACTTATATATGCTTCACAGTGCTTTACAGTCCTCTCTAAGCAGTCCGCCTATTGCCCCCACCAATCTGGGTCCTCATTTTACCGACCTCAGAAGGATGGAAGACTGAGTCAACCTTGAGCCAGTCAAGATCAAACTGTTGGCTGTGGGCAGAGTTAGCCTGCAGTACTGCATTCTAACCACTGCTCCAGTGCAGTTCTATTAATCCTTAATTTCATCTTTTCCATCCTGGGATCCTTCAAACATGTTGCAATATCAACTCTGAGAATCCTCATCCAGCTAAGACCCAAAAGTAAAGCAATGGCAAAGTATGATGGAGTCACCGACAATTGCCTATTAATGGGGTTAATTAATTATTAATAAGGAGTAGACGTGTGAGTGAGCACCTACAGGAACAGGTGATTCGGGTCTGTGAAGTAGAGAGCCATAATGAATAACCATCTTTTTTCCTCTTCAACAAGAAACTCAGAAGTTATTAACTGGCGGACGGGCTTTGCACGGAGCATCTATAGCAGTGGTCCTCAACCTTGGCAGCTTTAAGACTTGTGAACTTCAACTCCCAGAATTCCTCAGCCAGCTGGAAGTTGAAGTCCACAAGTCTTAAAGTTGCCAAGGTTGAGGACCCCTGATCTATAGTGACATCCAAAGCAGGTCCTCATGAATTAGACATCATCCATGAATCCAGGAGGATCCCATTTCTTTTTTTTCAGTATTTTATGAAAGTGAAATCTGGATAACCTCAAACTATGAAGTCTGCACACTGTCTTATGAGAGTTCCTTTCTTCAGAGAGAAGGTGCATGCATAAATCAATGGGATGTATTTAACTAGGGCTGGGTTATACCCTAGTGTTACTTAGAGGTGTATAACATGGCATGTATCCAGGATCTTACCCTCAGCATGTATTATTTTATTATGTAGTCAGTGTAGAATGAGGTATCATATCACAATTATAAGTGACTTCAATTTCGCTATACAATATTTATAATCCATATGAGCATTAAGTAGTAGCATGTCTCACTAGTTGAGGAAATAATCAGATTTGGTATAGTCAATGCAGTGATAGATGGAGAGGCATATCAAATCATTAATTTTCTGTAGCCAAAGTGACAAGCATTTCTTATGATATGAAAACCAGTGTGATATTATGGTTTGGTGGGATGTAATGAAGACCAGAGAAATCTTGATTCAAGTCCATCTTTACTTATGGGAATTTACTAGATGACTTTGAGGCATCCCAGCCTACGTCACAGGATTGCTGTTGTGAGAGAAGGAGAAGGGATATTCCTACCTTGAACTTCTGGAGAAAAGTGAACCTAAGGAATGAATAAATGTTCAAAGAAAACTAAATCCTGATATGACTTCCATGAGTTTTATAATGCTCTGCCTGGTAACTCTAGTGCAAAGAGTTATTGGTGGCATTGTAATTCAAAACTGAACAGTTATTTTATGTGGATTGCACTGACTCCCACATTAAAGAACATCATTCTGAGAAGAGCATCAAATTTCCAGCCATACACATTATGCTTGGTTAACAGATCTATTTGAAGTGGGTGTCAGATGTCTACTTACAATAATATCTGCAATGCAAAATCTACCTTCTGCATAATATGGAAGAGAATGTCTGCATTCATAACTGGACAGAATGAGTGAATCGCTTTCTGGACAATATCACATTCACATTCAACTCTACATTGTTCTGTCTCATTTCTACATTCATCTCTAACTGAAAAATAATCATATTTGCATAAATAATTAGTGCATATTTTGAACACACTTTATATTAAGAAATGTAATTTTTTGTGAAGCAGACATTTATAAATACATTTCATTTTTTAAAATTTACATTTAAGGAGCATCTCAATGTGCAAATTATCCAGGCTTTTTTTGTCATAGAATGCACCAAAACGGAGTTCCGGCACCTTTTTTCGACACATTTTCCAGAGTTGCATTCTTTTCCTATTGTTGTGAGTGGGGACCCCTTCGGCGCTGTCTGCCTTCTCTAGGAGGAACCATGAAACGCCGGAGCACCACAGCCAGAGCCTGGCTTGATTGGCTGGGTCAGACCATTTGGTGTGGAAGCCGATGGTGGCGGTGGGAGACACATAAACATGGAGGCCATCTTTCACGAGAGGGTGAGTGAGTCTTTTGCCTTCCCTCACAGAAGGTGGGGTGTGAGGTTAAAAAGAGGTGAAGCGAGAGGAAAGAAAGATGACTGATGTGGAAGCTTGACCGACAGCGAAACTTTGCTGTTTCTGTTCCTTGGATAGTTCAAAGGCTGGGATGTCTACGAAAATCTCTTTTTAGTCTTTTATACTTTATGTTCAAACTGCAGAGGTGAAGAATGAGAATAAAACCAATGTCTTGTGATTTGGAAGTATTATTATTATTATTAATATATATTAATTATGCATTGGTCAGATGTACAGTATGAGGTTTAATCAGATCTATTTATTAAATTGGGGTTTAACTTAAAGGTAAATTAAAAGTAATCTGTTCACTGACAAACTTCAACTTCAATTTGTTTCAAGTCAATATCCATATTAAACTCCAAATATAAATTTTTCCACCTTGTTTGACAACTTCTTAAAAATAATTCAATCTTTTACAAGCAACCAAATTTTGTCTTATTGGGCCAATTTCATTACACATGGAAAGCTGACATTTCCTCTCATTAAACTAAATGGGTATGCCATGGTAAATGTCCCAAAAGATTAATAAAATGCCTTCTTGTAATTTAAAGCCACACAGTGCATGGTAACGTTAATAGTATTAACTTACCTTGAACAAAATCCTAGTCTTTTAGATACACTAAAAATTAAAGGTTTTTTTTTCAACTACAAAGGTAAACCTTGTAGGGTAGGCAAGGTGGGTTATAGGACGTGTGTGAGTTCTGGAACTTTTTTTTTTTTACAAAAAAAGCACTGAAATTATCAATTAACATTTCTGCCTCAGGGAAGATCCAGTGATTATTACTGGGATCTGCAAAGATCTGATTCTTCCAGCTGTTTTTTCCTTGCTACTGTATATCTCTGAACGGTTTTTGAATGTGGTAGCCTCTTTAGCTGCAGGTTAGCACAGCTCCATTCGCAAGTTGTTGATTTCCTTTTCAAAGGAGGAACATGGTGTTGGGCAGATGAACAAAGTCCAGTTTTACCTATTGCTTCACAAACTTTCTTTCTGATTGACATCTCCTTCTTAGCCCATTTATTGAATGCATAAAGGCTCAGTCCTTGACCTCATTTAACAGACAGAGAGATCAAAAATAAAAAACTTTTGTCTAAGCTGTTTGCATGGAAATATGAGCGTTCTCTTTTTTTAGGGTGCAACCTCTATATTTTAAAGAAATGCACTTATAATCTTCATACGATATTGGTGATATATGTTCCTTGGGTACACAAAGCCCAGCTCACCATGCAATATCTTTTCCTTGCCAAGTCCCACCCTCCCTAAAGTAGCAAGCTTATGTTAAGGCAAATGAATAAAACTAATTGATTCACGGAAGAGACCTGAGCCACTATGTCATTTCAAGCCAGCCAGGTAACTTAAAAGTTGTTTGGATCCTCCCGGCATAATATTCCCCTACGGGGCTACATTAAATTTATTGCTGTCACATTTATTGCTATCTCTCTACTCAAAGGTGCTTTTATGCAATGTTCAACACCTCACTCTACAAGAAGCAAAAGACTCAAAGAGCCTTATTAAAGGAGAAACAGCTGGAATTCTAAAATCAAGATCAAATTTGGCTTAGTGATATCATTCATAAATTCTCCTTGATCAAAACTAGAGATAAAGAAGCTTCATTTCAGCCTAATGTTAGTATGTCTAACTGCTGAAAATTGTTCTGGACCTTCAACTCAGCTCTTTTTTCTGTGATTCCCTTCTTTCCCTAACCTCAACATCCTTCAGATGTGTTGGATTATAAAAGCCATGTTTCCCATTCAGTTTGTATGGGATGTAAGCTTCATCTCTCCAAGTGAACTTGTCTGGGCATGGAAGCTAAGTGGACTTAGGCTTGTAGGTTGATAGATGGCCACTAGAAAATCCCAGATCTATAGGCTGGATTGAAAAGTCAGAAGACCTTCCTGGAAGAAAGCAATGGCGAGGGAGTTGCGTAGATATGCTCATAAGTCACATGAATTGAGCTTAATTTGAAGAAGACTTCACTGACTTTCTTTAGTACAGATTTGATAAATACAGTAGTGCCAGAAGCACATGATACCAGGCAGACCAGAGGGAATGGGAAGAAATATTTCATAAGCCCTTATTTGTGAATCTGTAATGTTCCCACTGTTTTGGGATTCCATCTCCAATGGTTGGAGATGAAGAAAGTTGCAATGAACAACTTCTGGATGACCCACATTTGCACTTGAAAACAACAGTGGAAACTTATTGCATATTAAACATAAAAATGGTATGATCTGAGAGGCCTAAATCCTAGATATCAATATGCCCTTAATGCATTTAGTATCCAGATTCACTTCCATTTTCATTGTTACGACTGTAGCAAGAGTTCTCATTGTAGGAGTCTCAGAAAATGGCAAAGAAAATATTCAAATGGTTGAAACACTTCCCTATTAGAAATACTGTGATGAGCTTTTAGAAGAAAGAGTGAGTTATAGAGGGATGTATTAGCAAGATTTAATAGAGAGCATATTATAAGGAAAAAGTAGGTAGATAAAAATTGTTCACCTCTTACACAATACTAGAAGCTGGGATCAACCAATGAAAGTGATTGGCAGGAAATTTAGGACAAGCAAAGGAATAAGCTACTTTCATACTGTGTGTAAGCTGCACAAGCTGCAGAGACAAATACTACATTTTATTGCTATAGATGGAAATATATATTTCAATGGCTATTAGTTACAGTGGTTACAGGAGGTTAACTTCAAATAGCTCAGTACCTGAAATATCTCACCTTATCCTAAAAATAAAGTAGAATAATAGAATCATTGGATTGGAAAAATCTTGGAGGACTTCTAGCCAAACCCTTGGCCAGGGTAGGAATCATACCTTAACAGAAGATGGATTGCAAATCTTTTCTTGAAAACATTCCACCAGTGATAGAATGCTTGTGACTTCAGGAGGCAGGGTGTTTCACTGCTAAAGAGCTTTTGCAATCAGGAAATTCCTCCTTATTTCAACTTTAAATCACTCTTAATTAAGTTTCCACCCATTGTCTTAGCCCTCAGGGGCTTCAGAAAATAGATCAACACCCTCTGTTCTGTGACATCCCTTCATATATTGGAACACTGCTATTACGTGTCCCCTTAGCCTTCTCTTCTTTAGGCAAAACATGCCAAGTTCTTATAATCACTCTTCATAGGATTTCTCTTCCAAGGCCCTTACCATCCTTGTCATTCTTCTTTCCACTCTTTTCAATTTTGCAGAGGCACTATCATTTATCATGACACTGACACTGTATCACTGTTGATGCAGCTCAAAACTGCTGTGGCAAATTGCTGGCTCTACCAAGAGTCTTCTTACAATTACTACTGCTAAGCCAGGTACTACCTCTCTTGTATCTGTACATCTGGTTTTTCCTACCTAAATGCAGATTCTTAACATTTCTCATAGTTAAAAAACATTTTTTTTTAGAAATGGTACCAGTGTTCAAGAATATGAAGCTCCTTTTCAATCCTGTGTCTGTCTTCTGGGGCATTCGTGATCTACCCCTCCTCAAAGCTTTGTGTCATCTACAATTTTTATGAGCATTCCTTCTATTCTCTCATATGGTATTGTGGTTTGGTATGCCGGTCTGACAGCCGCGGATAGGAAAGTATTACAGAGGGTAGTGAGCACAGCACAAGACATTGTGGGCTGTTCCCTGACACCACTGGATGACCTCGCCAGGGCTCGTTGCCTTGGAAGAGTGAGGAAGATTCTCAGGGATGACTCACACCCTGGACGGTATCTCTTTACTCTACTACCATCCGGTAGGAGATACAGGAATATAGCCAGCCGTACCAACAGGCTGAAGAACAGCTTTTATCCGTGGGCTGTTAGGCTTTTGAATGGGATGTAATCTTATGCAAAGTTGACTTGGGAGGCCGGTGTGTGGTGTAGTTGGTTCACATAGTGTGGTGGGATGGAGGGTTTGTTGTCACTGTGTGTTGGGGGGAGAGAGCACAGGGGGAGGCTCAGCTAATCTCAATGTACACATGTTGTACTTTGACAATAAAGGTTTATTATTTATTATTATCTAAGTCATTTATAAAGAAAAGTACTGTGCCCAGGACACAAACCAAAGTTACCCCACTGCATACTGTCTCCAAATGGACAGAGAGCCTTGGTGGAGCAGTGGGCTAATGCCTCCTTAAGTAACACCAGCTGCCTGCAATTAGTGCAGGTTCGCATCCCACCAGGCTCAAGGTTGACTCAGCCTTCCATCCTTCCGAGGTAGGTAAAGTGAGGACCCAGATTGTTGGGGGCAATTAAGCTGACTTTGTAATAATGCCGCTTGGGGTGTGTGTGAAAGCCCTAATAAGCAGGCATATACATAGAATGAAGGCTACTGCTAAGCTTGTAAGCCGCCCTGAGTCTTCAGAGAAGGGCGGGATATAAATGGAATTAAAATAAAAATAAATAAATAGACCCATAAAAGACTATGTGTGGTTGCTCCAGCCAGCTGTCTATAATATATAAAGTTATGGGTTCTTCACGAGGCATATAAGAAGCCCTACTAATAAATAGGAATACATGTTTGTTTATTTTTCTATCCCACCTTTTCATTCAAACGTTCAAGGCCGTGTATATCACACTCATTCCTATTTCTCTCCACAACATCAACCCCTTGCGGTAGAATGGGCTGAGAGAAAGTGATTGGCCCCAATCACCCAGTGAGCTTCAGTGATTGAGAGTGGACTAAGACCAGGGTCTTCCTAAGGGTCCATCCAATGCAATAATATTTTTTTAAAAAAAATATTTGTCCATCAACTTGCTGGCCTGGGAACAGGAAAGGGGGCAGAGTTAACTTCAAATGCAATCAAAGGTCCTCAGAAGCCCAACACAAGGGGGGGGGGGAATCATTGTTTCTCCTTTCCAATACTATCTTTCCATTTGGAGCCAGATAAGGAAACTGAGGAGTGAAGTTCAAGCACTTTGTTTCTGAAATAATTGGTAACACCCTTCTCTTCCTCCTGTGCTTGGACTCAGAAAGATGGACAAGGCAACCTATTCTGCTAGCCACGCTGAGCCAACGTCAGCAAAGATGACCATCTATTAAACAAATTTTCACTGGCTGCAGCATTCCCAGCTCCATCACCACCACCACCACCATGACCTTTCAGTGCTGAAAACTGATGGTGACATTTCTCTTCCTCCTCCATCACCTTGTCCAACTAGCGAAAAATATCTAATCTTCACCACTAGCCATTGAAAAGGTTGAAAATGATTACCATGATGAATTGGTTGAGAACTGGCAAACTATGGCTATGTTGTAGTGCTCCCATATGTCAATATTGTCTTTGTTTAATATTTTGGCTCCAGACCTACCCACCACTTGCAGGGTGGCTTTAACAGATTATTCCTGCAAAACTGTGGACTTCAGCAGATTGCAGTTGCTTAGTCCTGATTCAGGGTCATTCAGAAACTGCTCTCTGATTATCTGCAACTGTTATACTTGATAATGTATCACAATATAATGGAATGCACTAACTGCTCTGAAGAGATACTAGCTCCATGTTCTAGGGCAGGGGGTCTTCAAACTTGGCCCTTTTATGACTTGTGGACCAACTGTGGAGTTGAAGTCTACAGGTCATAAAAGGGCCAAGTTTGAAGACCCCTGTTCTAGGGCATGGGTGTCAAACATGATCATGTCATCGTGACATATCGCGATGTATCGTGTTGTTTTTTGCCTTTGCAGAGCTGGGGTGGGTGTGGCCTGCGCATGATGCATCCAGCCTGCAGGCCACCAGTTTGACACCCCTGTTCTAGGGAATCCTTCTTAGCTCTGGCTGAACAATTACATGTGACAATTACTGTCGTTTTTGCCCCACCAATGGGCTTTCCAGAAATATCAGACTGGTCCCTGTAGTAAGCAGAGTGGCGTTACTTACATTATCCCAAAGGTGCTTTTTCAAAAGGCAAATGAACTTTCTTTGAAGAAGCTTCTTGGAGGACAAGCGAAACGTCTTCAAGGGAAAAACAAGAAAGTCCATTGCCTTTTGAAAAAGCATCCTTGGAACAACCATGATCTGGATGACTGAGAATCTCCATATACCTTATTACATTACTTACAAGTCTGATTGAGGACAGCTCTTTTTCATATCTTTCATTCTGTATCAAACTTACTAAAGTTTCCAAGGGAAACACATGTGTGAATAAGAAAGCAGAACTGTAGCTGATCCTTATCAGAATGGTGTCTATCAGAACTCACATCCCATTGCAGGAAACCAGCATCTCATTAATTTCTAGCTGTAGTCTAAATGTTTATACTCCAATTTAATTTCTGCTGGACCCTGACAAATATGCACATGCTCAGCTAAGAGTGAAAGAATTATAGTTTTCGTGCACAAGCCCAAATTCTGAATGTATAAAGTGCTTTGGGGAATAGATATTGGAGCCAGGATTAATTCAATATCTTGCAGTGGTTTATGTAAAGAAATAGATCTGGCAAGTTGCCATACCCATAGTTCTGTTATGGTATTTACCAATGAAATCCCCACACCTGTTGCACTGAAAATATATTAACTTATAAAGGAAGAGTTTATATTTTTGAGCTGCGTGAGTCTTACTTGCCTCGCCAGAAGATTTATAATAAACTGTATGCTACATTACTCATACCAATCTTTTCTCCAATATTTAACTTTTTAAAGCTGACAAACAAATGCCAATGGGGCAGATTTCAGTGGAAGAATTGTAATCTGGTGAGGCTGCTGGTGCTTTATTTTTTCTTTAGGGCAATTCACATCTCCCAAGCTGTGTTTTTTTTTTCTTTAAGGAAAAAAAAAGTACAGGTTCCAGAGTTGTGGGCTTGACCAGGAATTCAAAACCAAAAAAACAAAACAAAAACCCACCACCGTCCTGGAAGAAAGCAATGTTAAACTATTTCCATTTCTTACCTAGAAAAGTACATTGATGTCTCAAAACACAAGCCAAATTTAAGGATTTTACTATTTCTCATTTCATTAAAAGAAAAAACCTGGTTTTGCTAAGAGCCTAATAGTTCTGTTAGTGGGTGGGTGTCTTCTTTTTTCCTTTTCTAGCAAAGCTGATTCTTTTTTCCCATTGTGATCCAAGTGCACTTATGTCGCAACATCAGTCCTGTCCTAGCTTGGACATTTAGGAAAGAAAGAAAAATCCTTGACTCCATTTGTAGCGAAAGATATACTTTTACTAAAGCCAAGTGGTTGCAACGTAAACAAAGCCAGACCTGAATATTCCCATGTAAACCCAGTGATTTTCCCTTCTCTCATGTCCTCCCCCTTGGTCATCTTGTCCATGTCCAATGATATTCAAACTAGGTGTTTTGGTAACAGTTCTAAACTTTGGCACCTCTTTGATGAGTGCTTGTATTCCCTTCCCATGCTGGTGTCCTTGGATCTTTGAAACATTGTCTCTGGTTGGCACTTCTTGTTCCTGTCATCGCCCCTCCCTATACTCTCCCCCTCCCCCCTTTTTATGGCAGGATGCCATCAAAGTGAAGGAAGGCTGAAGCGGTGTGATGGCAGATCTGACACCCATCTCCGTACATACTACTAAAAATCATGTCTGTTTGGTACTATTACCTTCAAATGGGCAAAATGGTGCGCCATAAAGCAACAGTTTTTGAATCAGCATATCTGAAATGGGCTAACCTGCAGAATGGAAGTGCATTTCCTTGCAGTCTGGGGCTCCTTTAGTTTCCTTCCCCCCCTCCCCAAGCAAAGTGGCTGGCAGTTTGGTGAGTCAGCCAGGGAAGAGGAGGAGGAAGAGGCAGTTTCACCTGGGGTCTCCTGAGGGCCATAAGGGGAAGTGAAAGGATACAGGCCTATACTTTAATTGGAAAGAGGAAAAATGAGGAAATCACCGGGATACCTAGTGGTGAGGTAGGACTCGCCTGGCAGGCACCAGCTGACAGGTGAGCCCTCTTTCTCACTGGAGAGAGACGGGGGGGGGGTCTTGGTGACACACCAGAATGGGGAGTGAGGGTGCCTTTTTCTCCACCATCCACTACAAGTAGTCCTTGACTTACAACCACATTTGAGCCCAAAATTTCTGTTGATAAGCGAGTCATTTGTTAAATGAATTTTGCCCCATTTTATGACCTTTCTTGCCACAGTTGTTAAGTGAATCATGGCAGCCATTAAATTTGGAACATGGTACTTAAGTGAATCTGGCTGCCTTATTGATTTTGCTTGTCAGAAGGTCGCAGAAGGGGATGACATGACCCCGGGACACTGCAACCGTCATAAATATGAACCAGTTGCCAGGCATCCTCATTTTGATCAGGTGATCATGGGGATGCTGCAAAGGTCATAGGTGTGAAAAATGGTCATAAGTCACTGTTTTCAGTGCTGTTGTAACTTCAGACGGTCAGTAAACGAACTGTTGTAAGATGAGGGTTACCTGTACTGCCTTCATTCCCCATCCTTAACTGATTTTCATCCTACCGGAAAAAAATGTGCTTTTATCCAATCAGTTCCTTTCTGTGAGAGGAAGAAGAATGAAGATGAAGATTTGGGATGAAGAAGAGGAGTGACAGAGAGGAGGTAAAGGCTAGGTACTCTCTTCCCTGTGTTCTTCCACGCAAAATGTATGCTTCAGAAAACACTCTTTTGGGGGAGCTTTGAAACGATGCACTCGATAGCCTGGACTTTGACCTGCAACGGCTAACAAAACGCTATGTCACAGTTCATTATGCTGAACCATAAGTTATTTGAGTTCAGTTGGTTTTGGTTTAATGAAATGTGTGCTCCTGGCCATTGTGGTTTGGCGTGTGTGAAACTGGCTTATGTGCTTTAATCTTTAAAGTGACATCAGATCCTTTCACCTCTTCTCTGTGTAAAAGGAAAATAGAGGGGGAAGAAGACTAAGTACTGACAGAAATTCCATGACAGATCCAAAACCTCATATAAGTAGCTTTAAATACCACAAATGACTTTCCTAATTTTGCTGCACAATCACTTCCAAGAGTTTTATCCTTCCTTGTGCCAGACAATCTAGAGTGACTTGAGGCAGACTCATTGACCTGACTCCTGAAAGTATTGTGCTCAAAGGGGTGTTGCAGTTGGTGTAAATATATAATTATAGTCCACAGGCTGTTTCAGAAAGAAAAAAAAGAGCCACTGAGTTTATTGAGGTAAAAGATGAAAGCTTTTGAGCTTAACTGAAGTTGGGTGAGCAATGCAGAAACTATCTTGAGTTATGCAAGGTTCCTTCTGACATCTCCAAACATCAAATCTCTAAGTTGAGATGATGACAATACCTGAACATCACAAACGTTTTGCCATCAAAAGATGGCAAAGGTAACCTCAGGCAATTATTGGAAACAAAACTATGCTGTGGAAGGAGGGGGTTTCCACCCTTGCGTAGACTAGCTTGCTTTTTTCTTTCTTTCTTTCTTTCTTTCTTTCTTTCTTTCTTTCTTTCTTTCTTTCTTTCTTTCTTTCTTTCTTTCTTTCCTTCTTTCTTTCTTTCTTTCTTTCTTTCCATTTTTTCTTTTTTCTTTTCTTTTTCTCCCTCCCTCCCTTCCCATCTTCTTTCTTTCTGTCTTTCTCTCTCTCTTCCTTCCTTCCTTTCTTTTTTTCTCTCTCCCTCCTTTTCCAATTTCTTTCTCTTTCCCTTTCTTTCTCTCCCTCCCTCCCTTTCTATCTTCTTTCTCTCTTCCTTCCTTTCTTCTTTCTCTCTCCTTTCTTTCTTTTTTCTTCCTCCCCCCTTTCCATTTTCTTTTTTCTTTTTCTTTCTCTCCCTCCATTCCCATTTTCTTTCTTTTTCCTTCCTTCCTTCCTTCCTTCCTTCCTTCCTTCCTTCCTTCCTTCCTTCCTTCCTTCCTTCCTTCCTTCCTTTTCTCTCTCTCCCTCCCTTTCTTCATCTTTCTTTCTTTCTTTCTTTCTTTCTTTCTTTCTTTCTTTCTTTCTTTCTTTCTTTCTTTCTTTCTTTCTTTCTTTCCACCATATGGAAGAGAAAAGCAGTTGGTACCATCAGTTCAATTTCCTTTCTGCCCCCAAATATCCTGCAGTGTAATTTGATTTTATACTGTCACTATTCATAAAAACAAATATCATATCCCATAAAAATGCCGCCCTTCTCCCTCCCCCCCCTTCCTTGTTGCACTGTCTCACTTTTCTTATCTGCTGGAATGTTTTGCCTTGTAAACAGTGAAGACAAGGGTCACCAGCCACGTAATACTGGAGTAAAAATTAGTGATAATTATACAAATGCACAAGTTGCTACAGTTACTGAATTTGCATTTTGACTTACTAGACTGATTATTAGAGCTCTTAGCAAATTGCCAGTTTCTCAGCCTGAATTTTCCTAGCCCCATGAAGCTTATTTAGAAAAAAAAAACATGTATCTTTAAAATAAATATCAAAATATATTTATTATAATTTGCCCTCCTTAGCTTAAAGGCTATGCTCCCATTGTTTTAGCATTTAATTATTTCTAATTCCTCAAGGCCTAAGCAAGCAAAACAGCCCCATTTTTATCCATGACACTGTGTGCCACTTGCCTTGGGTGAGGCCAGTGGAATGGGTGACAAGTGCTGGTGGTGAAAGCAAATGCAATTTTTCAAGTCTGTTACCCATTCACAGGAAGGGAGGAAAAGGGATGTCTGAAAGAAGGAAGGGCTTAGCTTTGGCTCAACAACAATTAGCATCAAGCATTCAACATACAGCCAACAAAAAATGTGAACCTTGACCTCCAAAATAGCACTGCTCCTGAATGTTTTTGGCCAAACACAGCTTGCCCTTTGCAGGCAAATGATGGAAAAAAAACTATATGCACATTATTTTATGTAAGTAGGCAATGTTTGTAAACTGGGGGGGGCACATATGGAATTTGAAAAGTATGTGTGAGAACACTCATACAATGGGTACCATTAGAGATTTACAACTCTGCCTCTACAAGGTATTGATGGAAATTAATATGATGCCAGAAGCTAAGCAATTAATTTTGAGACTCCCAGTTTTCTGAACTTTCCGTGATTAAATACTGTCCTACATGAAACGCTAAGCATCATCTCTGCAACCTCCATAAATACACGATGCACAATGGAGAACCCTAAAATACCCATATGAATATGTATGGTGTGTACTAATGTTGGAGATTTTCATAGTATAGTATTTATTCCATCAGTATTTTTCATATGGTTTTAATGTTTTGAAATAATCACATGCTTTTGCCTTGACCTTGACCTTTCTAGGCAATTTTCCTTAGCACTTGGGGATCTGTTTTCCAGTTTTTCCAATGGACTCTCTATTGACATAAATGTCAACAATATGTCCATTTTATGAGTGGGATTCTTTTGAATGCAATTTCTCTAAATGTAGGCTTTGAGAAAGAGCATATATTTGATGGTTAAAAGCTTTTTCTTTCTGATCATTAGAAGTCAAGTTCAACTTAAAGGAGGACTTACCTTTCACCTGCTAGAGAATGACAAATACAACAGGTCCCTCCTTTGCTGTCATTCATGCTTCTGTAAAGTCTGGTTTGAGTGGATCACATCAATATCCTTCCACAATAAGCATTATTATTAGAATTAGGGTGAATTTATTTTACATTTCCAGTGGGAGATGCCAAGGTTTACATGACTCTTCTTTATCCCAATTTTTGAATTAATATATATATATTTTAAACCTTACTTGGTCTTCAAAGCTATGAACATTTACTAGGTACACCAATTGTATCCACGAGGATAGTTTCAGAAACAGTTCCATCTGATTTAATAGGAAACATTTGCTCAGGAGAGAATGGAATACCACCACTCTGTAGAGAATGTTGTTTACTCATTCAAACTATATTCGCAACTGTGTATTGTGTGCACTACAACAACTTCTTCATGCCATCACAACATTTGGCATAGTACTAGAAATAAGTATATTTAGTGAATACTGTAGATAGGATCCGAGAGACCAAATATCACCTTCAGCTGCCATGTGATTACTTTTCAGAATATGGAAACTATTGTGTAGTGGGTCCGACGCAAGAGAGACGCCAGCCGGTGTGTGAGTTCAGCTCTTTATTGGAAGGGGAAGTGAACTGAGGAATGAGGGCTACCTGGCCTCCTTATATACCTGGCCAGGTAAGCTAACAGCCAATGGGGTTGGCCCTAGGTTTCCCACCGAAACTGTCCAGGCCAACGCCCCCTGATGGCTGTTGCTATGCAGATGCCTGCATACATAACACCCCTCCCCCCTTAGAGAAGACCCACATAACAACAACAACATGCAACTACTATAACTATGAGTATATATATAAAAAAACAGTGGTATCCTTGTGTGAGGGTCACTTGCACACATAGTCCGACAGGTAGGCTGGTGTCCTGTGTGGACGGGTGGATCGTCTGGGTGTGCTTGGCCCCTGGGCTTGGACCGTGGGTTCCTGAGGCCTTTGTGCAGGGCTGCAAGGAGCCGGCATCAGGAAGTCCTCCTCCTCTGGTCCCTGCCCTGTGACGTCCTCAGCTGGGTTGACCCCTCCTGGGGTGTGGTCCTCCTGTTGTTCGTGTGCGTTGAGTTCAGGGACGTGTGTGACGCGCTCAGGGGCATGTGTGACGTGCTCAGGGACTCTTCCTCTGAGCTGATCGATGTGTCGCCTTATGCGTCTGTCCCCCTCCACCCCTACAATGTATGAAAGGGGTCCTGTTTTCGCGACTACTGTCCCCGGAACCCAAGGATGTCCAGCCCCATAGTTCCTTGCCCAGACCAGGTCCCCCAGGTTGAGGACCCTGTGTGTGGGTGATGATGGCAATGGTGATGGTAGTGATGCTGGTGGTGATGGTGATGACGGTGATGATGGTGATGTTGCCCTACCGGTTTCGGCTGCTACCCGGTCTGGGTGTAGGCGGTCCAGCTTGGTGATGAGGCGCCGTCCCCATCGCAGTTCTGCTGGGCTCTTGCCGGTAGCCACGCATGGTGTTGTGTGTTAGGCTAGTAAAAATTTGGCCAGTCTGTGGTGCCAGTCCCCGCTGATGATGTGCCGGAGTGCATCTTTGGTCGTCCTTACCATCTGTTCAGCCTGCCCGTTGGTAGATGGATGGAAAGGCGCAGAGGTGGCGTGCCTAATCCAGTTTGCCTTCAAGAACGCCTGGAAATCAGCAGCAGTAAACTGAGGCCCATTATCAGACACAATTATGTCGGGGAGGCCGTGTGTGGCAAAGAGAGCTCTGAGCACCTGGATTGTCCTCCCCGAGGTCATGTTGGGGACAGGGACTACCTCTAACCACTTGGAGTGACTGTCCACCACTACTAAAAATAGTTGACCCTGGAATGGCCCCGCATAGTCAATGTGAATGCGGGACCATGGCGTGTGTGTGGCCTCCCACCGGTGTACTGGTGCATGTGGCACTTCTGGCCTGGATCTCTGGCACGTATAACAGGCCTTGACCCGATCCTCAACCTCCTTGTCCAACCCGGGCCACAAGAGGTAGCTAATAGCCAGTGCCTTCATCCTGACCACCCCCGGGTGCCCTTCGTGTAAGGAGTCCAATACCCTGGCGCGTAGTGCGGGTGGAATGATGACCCTGCTACCCCAAAGGAGGCACCCTTTGTGTGTGGAGATTTCATCGTGTCTAATGAAATAGGCCTGAAACTCTGGTCCCGGGGATTTCTCCTGCCACCCTGTGCAAACCCAAGAGTGCACCCTGCCCATGATGTTGTCTGTGGCTGTGTGGCTGGCAATGTCCTTGGCAAGAACTGGGCACTCGGGTAGTTCCTGCAGGGCTAGGATCTGTGTGGCTGGTGCTGGGTCTGGGTCGTGTGTGTCTAGGGGGAGCCTACTTAGACTGTCTGCGTGGCCCATCTCCTTCCCTGGCTTGTGTACCAGCTTGCAATTGTATGCTGCAAGGAAGATGGACCACCGGAGCATCCTGGGGGACAGAATCTGGGGGGTTTGCCTGTCTGTGGTGAACAGGCCCAGGAGTGGTTTGTGGTCCGTGAAGACAGTGAACTCCCTGCCATATAAGTAATCGTGGAATTTCTTGATTCCTGCCACAATTGCCAGGGCTTCTTTGTCTATTTGTGCATAGTTTCTTTCTGCTCCAGACAGTGTCCTAGAATAGTATGCTATGGGGACTTGTGCCCCGTTGGGCTCAAGGTGGCTTAGGACAGCGCCCACACCATAAGGGGATGCATCGCAGGCGATACAAATGGGCTTGGACTCGATGAAATGGGTTACTGTGGACTTGTCCGACAGCAATGCCTTCAGGGCCTTGAAGCTCTGATCATGGGTGGCCGTCCAGGCCCATGTTGCCTGTTTGTCTAGCAGCCTGTGGAGCGGTTCAGCGATGGCTGCCTTGTGTGGGAGGAATGTATGGTAGAAATTCAGCAGACCCAGGAATGCCTGAAGCTCTGCTTTGTTCTTGGGTGTGGGTGCTAGTTTGATGGCCCTCACCTTGGATTCTGTGGGGTGGATTCCCCTGGCGTCTACTCTGAACCCCAAAAATTCTGTGGAAGGAACGCCTATGCTGCATTTTTCCTTTTTCAGTTTGAGGCCAGCTGTGCGCAGCCTTGCCAGCACTTCCCTAAGCCTCCCTGCCAGTTCCTCTGCTGATGCTCCTGCGATCAGGATGTCATCAAAATAGGGGCAGACTCCTGGAATGCCCTTGAGTGTCTTTTCCATAACCTCCTGGAAAATGCCGGGAGCAACGCTGACTCCAAACTGCAGCCTGTTCACCTGGAACGCCCCCCTATGGATTACTATGGTTTGGATGTCAGCTGTTTCCCTAGTGACCGTGAGTTGCTGGTACGCCTGTGCAAGATCGAGCCTTGCAAAAATGGCGCCACCTTGGAGGGAAGCGAGAACGTGGCTGACCGTGGGAACCGGGTAAGCATGCGGGTTTAGGGCGCAGTTCACCGAGCACTTATAGTCGGCGCAGATCCTTATTTCCCCGTTGGATTTGAGGGGGGTCACGATGGGGGTTTCCCACTCCCCTCCATCTACAGGCTCTAAGATTCCCTGGGCCACCAACTTGTCTAGTTCGCGCTCGATTTTGTGCTTGAGCACAAACGGGACTCGCCGCGGCCGGACCCTAACGGGGGGGACGTTCGAGTTAAGCTTGAACGATATGGGGGCCCCGGTGTACTTTCCTAATGACCCGTCGAAGACGTCGGCGAACTCCCGGCAAACGGCCTCAACGGAGTCCCCCTGGATCCGATGGATCCCGGATACTGAGATTACCAGGGCCTCAAACCAATCCAGCCCGACCAGGATGGCTCTGCGGCCCTCTACCACTACAACATCCAGGTGCCCTTTGCGACCCTTAAACCCCACTGAAATGGTGGCCTCCCCCTTCACCTTGACCGGCGAATTCTGAAAATCGGTCAGGGTTAATTTAGTAGGCCGTAATTTAATCCGTTGCTTGCTCCGGCTAATTATGTGGTTAAGGGTCTCGTCCGAAATAATCGAGACCGCTGATCCGGAGTCAAGCTCCATGCTGCAAGGGACACCTTGCAAACGGATTGTTAATCTAATTTTGGGTTTGAGCAGCCGGCGGCTACCCATGTGGTTAATGGCCAGCCGGCTCTCAACATAGCCAATTTTTGTTTTGGTGGGGGCCCCAGTACCTTCGAACAGCGGTTCCTACGGCTGCAGCTCGTGGATCTCCTCTCGGGGGTGGCGGCTACGGCAGACGGCGGCTATGTGGCCTGTTTTCTTGCAGGCCCGGCACGTGGCGGACCGGAACTTGCAGAGGCTGCGCATGTGGTTCCCACCACACCCTGCGCACCTCTGGGGAACAGCAGTGTTGCTGGGAGGCCTGGGCCTGTCTGGGCATCTGGCTCGCTAGTTGGGGGTCGACTTCCGCTGGAGGAGGTCGATGCTCAGGTCGTCCTCCTCTGTGGCCCCTTGCCGGTGGACGCTGGTTGCCTGGTTGCCAGGCCGGGTTCCCTGGCAGGCTTGGACGGCCCCGCAGGCCGCTTCGTGGGCTAGGATGGCGTCCTCGGCTTCCTGGAGAGAGACCTCCTCTCTTTCGAACAGGTGCTCCTGCAACCGCCTGTCGCGTAGGCCGCAATTCAGCCGGTCCCGTAGTCGCTCCTCCAAATTTGTGAACCTGCAAGCAACGGCAGCTTCCCATAGGGTGGCGAGGAAGTCGGCGCCGGTCTCGTCGGGGCGCTGGTCCCTTTTCTCAAATTGTGACCGTGCGGCCACCTTGGAGCGCCGGGGCCTGAAATGTGCGTTGAGCCTGGCCACGAGGTCTCGGTATGCGACGGTCTTGATGGCCTCCTGGGCGGACAGGTTCGCGGCGACTTCCAGCAGCGCTGGTCCCCCAAGGCAGAGCAGGGCGGCCGCCTTTGCACCGTCCTCCAATATCTGATTGAACCGCATGTACAGTTCAACGTGAGCCAGGTAACGGGTCCAGGTTTTGGGGCGGCGGGTCTCGAATTCGTGGGGTTGTCCGGCTCTAGCCATGGCAGCAGTTGGTCGTGGATGTGGCGCTTGGCGTTGCCGGTTCGGCTGGCGGTCGTGGGGGGAAGAAGGAAAAATGCCTTTCCCTTCAGCTCGCGGAGCGTTTCCCCAGTGACTTCAGCTCTTGGTCGGCAGCATCCCACCTTCGTCGCCACTATTGTGTAGTGGGTCCGACGCAAGAGAGACGCCAGCCGGTGTGTGAGTTCAGCTCTTTATTGGAAGGGGAAGTGAACTGAGGAATGAGGGCTACCTGGCCTCCTTATATACCTGGCCAGGTAAGCTAACAGCCAATGGGGTTGGCCCTAGGTTTCCCGCCGAAACTGTCCAGGTCAACGCCCCCTGATGGCTGTTGCTATGCAGATGCCTGCATACATAACAGAAACTGTTATATACTCAGGGCTTTTTTTGTCATAGAACGCTCAGAACAGAGTTCCGGCACCTTTTTTGAATGGAACCTTATAGGGTAGACAAGTTGGGTTGTATGACATGTGTGAGTTCCGACACCTTTTTCTTTTACAAAAAAAGCACTGTATATACTGGTTATATCCCCACTAGTGACCAACTGTATTTCACTAAGTTCTAAATCCTAAACTAACAGCAAGTAATGTACACCTCTCAACCCAAGCCTAACTAAAGAGTATTTAGATACAGTGCACCGTGCTTTTAAAACCAACTGTGCACAAAGGACATGCAAATAAGAGACAAATATTTGAGACTGATAAAAGGCTACTCCAGAAATGAAACTTGGCAGGTATTGGGATGGATCACTGAAGTTATTTGAATATTAATTGAATTTTGTTTAATCATTTGCATGCTTATCAGTGGAGTTACAAGCTTTAAAGTGTTCAGGAGGCTCACCGACACGTAATATCAGTCCATAAAACTTTGTTCCATTGTGAGTCAAAATATTTGTTTGATTATCGGCCAACTGAAAGGCAGATAGGAGGAGCAAGACTGAACGCTGAATGTAGTAAAAGTTATAAAAATGCACATCCACTTCCCACTACAGCAAAGCTTGACTTCTTTTGTTTTAGCACCTAAAGACTAATGTGGGGAAAGAAGGAGGAGGGGGGAAGGGGGAGGAGGGGGGAAGGGGGAGGAGGAGACTGCACAAAATAAAAAGAAATAGTGATCGAGTTGAATCATCAAAGATATTGCCCCAATGCCTCTGAGGTCTACCTTGAAATGGAGTTTAAATGTACAGCATTTCAGTGTCATTCTTACATGAATCCCCAAGAACACTCCTCCAAGTATCATGAACATATGCAGCAGAGAAATTTAATCAGGGTTGTATCTTGAGGTGGATTGCCTCTGCCCAGACACTCTTCCATGGCAGGGCACTTTTGTACCTTGAACCTAGGGATCTCTGATGCAAAATGCCTCTCTGTATTGAGCTGAAGCATGTTGCCAAAACAATGAAAGCTCTTCACCTTCTCATTTCTGAACTATCGGTAGCATCAAAGCAAAGCAGATAACCTGGATCTTATTATTAATTTTTCTTACTCCTATATTGTCCTTCTTATACATATATAAATTCTCCTCCTCGTCCACTGCTTTAAGGAGAAGGACAATAAACCAGTAGAAGACTTGGTCCAGCTGTGCAAGACTATGAAGCAATGCCCTAGGAAGGAATCATAAGGGATTACGTTCCCTGCAATAAGTACCAATGCACAGTGGGGGGGCTTCCCCTCATAACGTTCCTTGACATCCTGATTCACTTTATTTATACAAGGCAGCAGACACAACGTGCTATGGAGTGGCATAATCCGTGTTCATATTTTAAAGAGCGGAGCAATGGAACATATGCAAAACAGCTTTTCTCATGAACTAAGAGGCTAAGTTGGTGAACGAAGGCTGAGTGAGCCAATCTAATTAAAGTGAGTTGACTCAGAGATGAATTAAGCATGCTGTAGAGCCTACAGTGTAGGCTTTGATATGGAGGCCCACATATCACAAAGTTACTGTTTGGGGGTCCTAACATCGTTGCACCAGTATTGTTGAAGAAAAACTGACTCCCCCTGAAAGTCACTAGGAAAGCTCCAAGAAGGGGTGTCCTGTTCAATGGGTAGACAACCTTTAAGAAGTTAACATATTCCTTAGTAAGGGAGCAGTTTCCTTTTACCCCAAGTTGCCATACTCGTTACAGGTTTTGTCTTCTGAGAGAGGGAGAGATTCTGCAACACACTTCAAAGAAGCTTTTGATATCCCTCTATTTCAATATGAAAAGAAGAGACCTGTTCTCCAAAGACCCCAATGGGACTTGTTTTATTTCATGTGATAATCTTAGCATGAAACTTAACAGGGGGAGGAGCACAGGGTTTTTTAAAGGTTAATCGCAAACCAACTGCTGCATTCATTGCAGGAATGGCAGATTGATGATCACCATTAATCATTGACCACACACACCAAAGGATAATGTTGAACCACTGGGGTGGGAACTTGTATAAGGATGAAGGCAGAAGTGCAGTGATATCCAGACACGAGCCAAGATCCAATCAGTGAAGACTTCAAGTGATAGGTGATGGGGAAACAGGTGATTTGAGCACCTGCTTGCTGCTGGGAAGGCTGGGATATTTATTTATTTATTTATTTATTTATTTATTTATTTATTTATTTATTTATTTATTTATTTATGGGACTTATATGCCACCCTATCTCCCGAAGGACTCAGGGCGGCTCACAACAATAAAACAGCTATAAAAACAGTAATACAAATATTAAAAAAGAATTAAATTACAAAGCCCCATAATTAATTACTAAAACCAATAAAATTAAAACAATATTGAAAAACCCCATCCTCAGTCCAGGTCGGCCAGTTGGAAAAGATACGTCTTTAGGTCGCAACAAAAGGACTGGAGATCTGGGGACATCCGAAGTTCTCGGGGGAGCTGATTCCAAAGGGCAGGCACCCCAACAGAGAAGGCCCTCCCCCTGGGGGTCGCTAGCCAACACTGTCTAGCCGACAGCACCCTGAGGAGACCCTCTCTGTGTGAGACCCTCTCTGCTGTTCCTGGCAGCAGACGGTCCTGTAAGTATCCCGGACATAAGCCATGTAGGGCTTTATAGGTAAGAACCAGCACCTTGAACCTCACCCGGAGGACAACCGGCAACCAATGCAGCTCACGCAGGAGGGGTGTAATATGGGAGTATCAGGATGCTCCCATCACAACCCGCGCGGCCGCATTCTGCACCAGCTGAAGCCTCCTGGTGGTCTTCAAGGGCAGCCCCATGTAGAGACCGTTACAGCAATCTATACGGGAGGTAACGAGTGCATGAGTGACTGTACGTAAGGCATCTCGGTCCAGATAGGGGTGCAACTGGCGCACCAGGCGAACCTGGGCAAATGCCCCCCTGGCCACGGCTCCTATATGATGATCTAAGTCGAGTCGTGCATCCAGGAGGACGCCTAAGTTGCGCACCCTATCAACGGGAGACAACACCTCTCCCCCCATAACCAAAGATGTTAAATCTTGGACAA
This sequence comes from Vipera ursinii, assembly GCF_947247035.1. Taxonomy (NCBI): domain Eukaryota; kingdom Metazoa; phylum Chordata; class Lepidosauria; order Squamata; family Viperidae; genus Vipera; species Vipera ursinii. The sequence goes on along the minus strand of NC_139512.1, from coordinate 105,291,377 downwards.
CACGAGATGCTGACACGTAGAGCCACTCGGTCTTGGCCGGATTGAGCTGGAGCCTGTTCTTCCCCATCCAGATTCTTGAGCAGAATACCTTTCTGGTCTATTGTACTGTGAAACACCAGATATTCTACAGCAACAACATGAATTTGTGTCCAAAAAAAGGAAGGAAGGAAGGAAGGAAGGAAGGAAGGAAGGAAGGAAGGAAGGAAGGAAGGAAGGAAGGAAACATTTTTCCAAAGAGTTTGCAAACACATGCAATTAATATTGTTGTTTGCTTGAAATATTTGAACTTAGCCTCCTATTTAAAAGATCTCAGAGCAGTTGTTCTTTTCCTTTGTACATAATAATTCAAGCGAAATGCTTTAGTCAACCAATATAGTGCTTTGCTATAGGGCAACAAGGAAGCAAAAGACAAATCTTGATGATTTCTCATTACTAAATACACTTGTTTGGAATTTTATTTACATAGACAAAGTAGTAAACACTTACCCAGGTTAGATCTCTGTGGAACATTTAACATTTCCAAATGTGTTAATTACAGATATTCCACTTTTTTAGAGAAGCATCTCTAAAATCAAAATTCAAGAAAATGAGAGGAGTAAACTAGATGCATGACCATGAGACACACTTATTTATGATTTCTGAAGTGGGTAATGAAGTATGGCACATTTTATGTACAAAATCTTAAGACTCCTGTGATTGCACCATGGAAATTCAGCGATCAAATATTTATTACAGGCAACATGATTTTGCCTATGTGTATTCTCTTCCAAATTAGAAGTACAGTTGGTTTGCTTTTAACATGGGGCTGCTCCTGAAGACCATCCAGAAGCTACAGAAATACCTCTGTGTCATTACTGGTGTACAAGCTTCTGGGTGCAATTCAAGGTGTTGGTCATCCCCTATAAAGGTCTTTATAACATAGAGCCTAGTTATCTGTAGGACTATTTCCAAACTTTTTTTTTGTCCAGCTGGTGGGTTCAAGCAGACCAAATGCTCTCCAGATCCCCTCAAAGAAACACTGTCATCATGTGGAACCAAGAAAATATACATATGGCAGTCGCTTTCCTATGAAAGGCTCTGAAAGGTCCTTAACAGCCAACTCAGTTCCCATCACTTAGAAATAGAAATTCTATTCCCAGTTGCCATAACTGAGGACTATCTGTAACTTTATCTACTTAGATTATCTAGGAACCAGAGTTCCTAGATTGCAGAGTTATGCCTTTTTTGAACATAATATATATAAATCATATGAAGTTAAGAACAAAATCTTCTGGGTTATGATAGTATTGTGATCTTTATCATCCTAATCTTTTGGGGGGAAGAGGATCAATTTTTCCATTTGAGAAAACTTGCAACATATTTGCTGCCATATGGAAGTATTCAAATCTTTTCCTGATTTCCAGGATTTTGTTCCTACCTGTCTGACTGCAACCAACATTAAGTTTCAAAGTGCTGCTTGGATTATCAAAGAATTTAGCAAAGCCATCTTGGGATCTACTGTAATAAAATTTCTGTCCAGAAAGGTTTAACAGCTTTACAGGACTACCACATACATTGAATAATACAAACCTATTGATCTATGCTTTCTCCAACACATGGGATTTAAAATCTAAATAGTGCCTTTTACACAACTGAAAATGAGATTACAATATTACATAAGCAGCAACAGTGATAGTAAAACATGAGTTCCTGGGTAAAGCAATGAAGGAATTCAGAATAATATCAGTTTGGCAAAAAACTATAAGACCACATGAACATATCTGAATAAACTTTATTTTTTATATGTTGGAAGTAAAAGAAAGAGAAAAGATCAGTATTTCAGTATATCATGGAAGACAATGAAATATTACGAGATAATAAAATAAAAATCATGCTATTCAATTATTTGGGGGCAGTCTTCTATGTATGAAATTGACTAGCCAGCTGTGAAGAATAGGATGCAGGGCCAACCTTGATGTTCAAAATTGACAGAAATATGGTCAAGGGATGCCTATTTATCTTGAATGAGTTTAAATCTCCAGATCTGTTGGAATTGGGAACTGAAGAGACCTGCTGATAGTCCAGCAGAATATGTAGTATTGCTGAGAAAATTTGGAGAAGTAATGAAAGGTCAAATGACTGGAAGACAGCAAATTGTATCCCTACCTTCAAAACGGAGGGAACAGAGAACCAGGAGAATTACAGATTACTCAGCTTGATGCTAAACCTGGACTGTTCTAGAACAGATCATAAAGCTATCAATCTCTAAGCAGCTTAAAAACAATGTAGTAATGTGGGTTTCTGTCTTATCTCCATTTCATTTAGATAGCTTGTTTAGTACATTAGGAAAATACATCAGAAGGAATGGGAAATTGACAGCGTTTTTTCTGGTACCTGAATGACCGTTACCCAGAAGGGCAAGATCTGGTCTCTATCATTCCAGACTGTAGACAGATTCCATAGAAGGTTGGATGTTTGGAAAAGAGAAACTTTCTAATAGTAAAAGCTGGTGGACAATGGTACCCATAACTCAGAGAGTTGGTGGTTTCCTTTCATTGGATGTATTCAAGCAGAAACTAGGCAGCTGTCTATCTAAGACGCTTCAATTGGTATTCCTCCATTCAGCAAGTGGCTTGACTAAATGGCATGAAGTGTCATTTCCATCTCAATAGTACTAATAGATGACAACCACTCATGAACATGAATATACTGCTTTTTAAAGCTGGGATATTTCATAAAACTGTTAATTTATACCCAAAGTGCAACAATCCAAGGTTGCTCTTTAACTCATTTTCAGATTAATTCTACAACTAAATCATTACAAATTGCTTTTGCCTTTTGAAATGATTTATAGGCTGTGTTCACTGCCAAATCCCAGTGAACCATACCCAAACAGCTAACTATATTAAGCCTAGTATGCTGTGTGAACTGAGTCCAGTTTCTGGTCCAGGTGTGTGGTTCAAAAAAGCAGATTTAGTAAACTATAATTTGGTAAACTAGAGATAAGCATATCTTGCAAATATAACCATAGGGTTCAATTGTAGAACAAGAATATATTTAACTTGTTATATTTGATCAAACTGTTGTTCTTTAAATATGCTAGCGTGTATGCGCAGACATACATTAGATCTAGCCAGATTGTAGGGGCTGGGGAAGGAGTGGTTTTCATTTCTGCTTCATAAAAAATAGGCTGTCCAAAAATCTGATTCACAGACTAGAAGATTGTCTAGAACAGAGGTCTTCAAACTTGGCCCTGGTTTAGAATAACTAGGATAGTGTCAGGATATACAAGGAGATGAGAAATAAGCAAAATACTTGTATAAAATAATATATTGTATAAAATACTTTATTATGTATATAATAAAGATATAGTTTGGTCTAGTAGCGAAAGGACCAAACTAGAAACCAGGAAATTGTGAGTTCAAGAATTATTACTGTAGTTGAGCAACATGCTCAACCAAGTCAATTAAGGACCTAGCAGCCACATGAGCAAACATACTAAGTTTATTAGTTTTAACCCTGGCTTGCTTCTAGCAGTCTGCATGTTACACTAGCCTAGTCTGTTTGGCTAATTTATGGCTCTGTGTATTATTCAAACCCAGCAAAGGGATTAACTTATGTTCCAGGTTAACTGTGTGTCTAACCAGCACCCACATATCACAAAAGTTTGTACATTGTTCACCAACTCACTCTATTATGTATATAACAAAGATCCAGTTTGGTCTAGTAGCCAAAGCATTAAGCTAGAAACCAGGAAATTGTGATTTCAAGTTTTACCTTAGTCTGGGTGACTGAATACACCTCTTCTGGTAAAATAAAAGCCACAGTTTAGGAAGGAAGGAAGGAAGGAAGGAAGGAAGGAAGGAAGGAAGGAAGGAAGGAAGGAAGGAAGGAAGGAAGGAAGGAAGGACTCTTCTTTCTCTCTAAAAGCACAGGTTTGTGGATTTTTACTTTACACATATAATACAGGACATTTATTTATGAAATATTATATATTTAATATAGAGGCTCATTACTGACAAAGCAGTAAAATGTGCATTACTGAGAACAGCATGTAAAAATTAATAAAGTTGTAACAAAGTTTGTCCGATCTACATTTTAAGTCCCAGATCAGGAGGACAAGTTCAAAAAGGTCCTTCATTGCTGTTTGTTTTGTTCTTAACAATAATATTTCTGCAAATGTCTACTAAGGAGTTCTAAGGTACCACTATCTCATATTTTTTTTATTACCATGTAAACATTAATGAAATGATCTGGTATTACTTAGATTTTTTCTGTATTAGATGCATGCCTTGACTGTTCCATTATTGTGCAGAAATTGCTTTGATTGTGTGCTCAAAAGATAAAATCACCATTGACATGCAAATGAATGGATTTCAAAAGGCAAACTATGAATAAAACCAGTTACTGTATAACTAGAAGTGTCTGTAAAAGGGGAATTCTGTTGTCCTAAATTCAACAAATTATGAAACTCCTGATTTGTGAATTCTTATTACTGTAGTTGAGCAACATGCTTAACCAAGTCAATTAAGGACCTAGCAGCCACATGAACAAACATACTAAGTTTGTTAGTTTTAACCCTGGCTTGCTTCTAACAGTCTGCATGTTACACTATCCTAGTCTGTTTGGTTAATTTATGGCTCTGTGTATTATTCAAACCCAGCAAAGGGATTAATTTATGTTCCAGGTTAAATGTGTGTCTAATCAGCACCCACATATGACAAAGGTTTTTACATTGTTTGCCAACTCACTCTTCTGGGTGATAGTGTGATAGCATGTTTCAGCATGTCCATTCATATCAAGAAATTATTGAGTGCTGTTTGATGGACAGGACTTTCAATCCATTTTTATTTTAATTATAACCGCAAGGCAAACAAATCTGAAAAAATTCTATCCCTCTAGTTAAGTGCTGTCTCTTCATCTCTGCAACCTTTCAAAAAGTTTTTCATAATTTCAGCATTCACCTCACCCCTAAAATTATGAGCAAAAGTTATGGAAACAATTATGCAATCACAAGTAAAAATATGGTTCAAATTGTAAAAAAAATAATGAAGATATTATCAAACAGATTATTAGGGAACAGGAGGTGCTCAGTTTGCATTATTAAATCATCTGTAGCAATCATCATACCAATAAGCATCTATTATTAGCTATGAATCTGAACTAATATTTGAGTTAGAAGCTTGCATAGGATAAGTAGGACTATACCCACCCCCTACCAGCTTCTTTCTTTTCACATGAAATAGTGGCCAACTCAAATAATTCATTAGCAAGAGGCTTAGATTAGAGAGATGACTGTGCAATGAAAAATATTAGTTCCTTGCGTCTTGTAACTACATATATACAGGAACATCTTATTTAGCCCAGGAGGATTTTTCTGAATTTCTCTTTGCCTCTGAAAGCAAATTTTCTTTCATCCAGTTGAATGAGAACTGGTTGGAAATAAATGCAGAAGAATGCCATTGCTGAGCGCAAGCTGATTTGCAAATGAGGACCCTATATATTATGTCCTCCAGTGACTGTGCCTCATTCTGTGCAACTATCACCCTGTTGCAGTTCAAATTCACCAAGGGACAGGTGAAAGGAGGGGGGGGAAATCCCTCCTCCGCTATTTCAATAGCCTCTCTTCCCCCTCTGCTCCCTTTCACAACTCTCTATCCATTCCCATTCTTCACCTCTACAGACTTCATTTACAAGGAGTGGGCCAGGATAATAGGGGAACACAATGGGGATAATGAGGTGCAAACGGCCTTCACAAAAGGCTTCATTGAGCCAGCTCCAGAGAGGGAGGGAAGGAGTGTAAGAGAACCGCTTTGATGGTTTAGGGAAGGAGAACCAGAGGGGAGGGGAGGAGGGGCAAACAGGGAGGAGGGGCCAACAACAACAACAACAAAAAGAAAGGGAAAAAGAAAACCTCTCCCAGCTGGGACACCAGGCAGAACCTTCCCTTTATTTAGATGGATAGAGCCAGGCAGAGTAGACATGCTGAAGTATTTCCATTGTTCCACAAGTTGCTCTGAACAATTTTCAGGCCCTTCTTCTGTCCCAAAGGATATTTTCCTGCCCTTCATTTTGCTTTTGTTCTCTTGTTAATTTTCTTCAGGGAGGGAGGGAGGAAGTCCTTAGTGAGATAGGACAAGAAAAGACGCAATGGTCGACTTGTTATTTGGCTGGCATGCATATTTGTTGTATGATAAGAAGGTAGATAATGTGTTTAAAGTGCATATTTTAAGACAGGCATTGTTGAGAGTTTGGAAGAAGTATAGACATAAGTTAGACTGTAAGATGCCATTGTGGGCAATTCCAAAACACGCAATAGAAAACATAAATGTTGGTTTCAAACATGATGTGACTACTTATAAGGAGATTTTAAGTCTGGAAAGAAATGTCTGGTGTTTGAAGCCGTATAACCTCTTGCGAGATGAGAAGATTGTTCAAACTTGGTTTCAATATACTCAGTTACGGGCCAGGTGGAAAGAAGATCAGAAAACTGGTTTTACAATGACTGATGAAAATTTGATAAAGCAAATTAGAAATCAGGGTCCAGCACATATCAAACGGATATATCTTGTATTGATTGAAATTGACTCAGAAACAGAACTTGTTAAAGATTGTATGATAAAATGGGCCCAGAATATCCAAGAAGTTATTACAATGGACACGTGGGAAAAGATCTGGGTGAGGAACGTAAAATTTACACAAGCTCAAAATTTAAGAGAGAACTTTTATAAAATGTTTTATAGATGGCATTTAGATCCTAAAAAGCTTGCAAGTATGTATCCGAATTATCAGCCAAAATGCTGGAGGTGTGGTAGTGAAGATGCAACATATTTTCATATTTGGTGGACTTGTAAAAAGGTCAAGGCTTTTTGGATAAAAATTTGGTGGAATATGCAGAAGATCTTCAAGCGAAGGATAAAGTTTTCTCCGCAACTTTTTTTGTTGGATATAATTACAGATGCTACTGTTGTGGACACTAAGTTGATGTTGAATTTAATTACAGCAGCAAGACTTTTAATAGGTCAATATTGGAAGAAGGAGGAACTGCCGACCATAAAAGAATGGACTTTAAAGGTTTCTGACCTGGCAGAGATGGCAAAGATCTCGGCTTATTTGAAAGATCATTCGCAAGAACGTTATATTATGGAGTGGAAAAAATGGATTGAATATATCCAGAACAAATATGGGACTAAAAAGTTTCATTTAGCATTTGAATAAGTCTTCCTTTCTATTTTCTTTTCTCTTTTCTTTTCTTTTCTATATGAAATGTTAGTATTGTTTGTAGTTGTCTTATTTGAGCTAGAGAGTGATAGATTTAAGAATTTATTGTTGGTAGCATATGGATGCTTATGATTGTTCTTTGTTTTTATACCCTGTACTTAGCTCTGGGAAGTCGGGGGGGGGGGAGGGGGGAAGGGGGGAGGGGTAGGGAGGGATAGGTAGGGGAGGGGGAGGGGGGATTGTTAAAGATAAAATGTATTTTAAAACTTTTCAATAAAAAAGAAAAAAGAAAAGAGGCAATGGGAAGTGATGGTAATATAAATGGGAAGTGAGAGGTCTATAGCAAAAGAAGTCTTGTTTGAGAGCATATCTGTAAGGAATAGTTCAGATCACCTGAAATAAGGCTTAATTCTCATCAGAGAGAATTGTCTATCTGTTTTTATCAAGGTAGCTACAAAAAAGGGTTATTGAGATCTTGGGGAAAGTTCAGAGAAGAGCAACTAAAATGATCCAAGGTCAGGAGACTAAAACATATGAAGAACAGCTGCAGGACTTGCGTTTGGCTAGTCTAAAGGTAAGAAAAAATAGGGACGACATGATAGCAGTATTCCGGTATCTGAGGGGCTGCCACCAAGAAGAGGGCGTCAAAAACTATTCTCCAAAGACAAGAAACAAAGAGAGAATCAACCTGGAACTAAGGAGAAACTTCCCAACAATTAACCAGTGGAACAGCTTGCCTTCAGAAATCGTGGGCGTTTCATCACTGGAGATTTTTAAGAAGCGTCTAGACCAGGGGTAGGCAACCTCGGCTCTTTTATGACTCATGGACTTCAACTCCCAGAATTCCTGAGCCAGCTATGCTGGCTCAGGAATTCTGGGAGTTGAAGTCCACGAGTCATAAAAGAGCCGAGGTTGCCGACCCCTGGACTAGACAGTCACTTGTCTGAAATGGCATAGGTTCTCCTGCTCGAGCAGTGGACTGGACTAGAAGACCTCCAAGGTCCCTTCCAGCTCTATTCTATTCTATTTTTATAACTCAAGGCAGCAAGCATATGTAATCCTCCTTCCTCCTCCTATTTTCCCCACAACAAAAAACCCTGACTGATGGGTTGGGCTGAGAGAGTGACTGACCCAAAGTCACCCAGCCAACTTTCATACCTAAGGTGAGACTAGAACTCACAGTCTCCTGGTTTCTAACCTGGTGCCTTAACCACTAGAACAAGCTGCTAGTGGTTAAGGTGTACAAGCTGCTGTGTGATGCTCCTTGTGCTAGTTTGTTGGCGTTGATTTTTATTGAATTCTGAATAAGCATTTTTCCCCCATGCCCTATACTGAGTTTTTGTTGACGCCAGTAGAAATTTGGCCCATGCATGGATGTACACATATGATTAATACGTCAAACAGACAGAGAAAATACTAAAGTGAGAATTACCTTTTGAGAAAGCAGAAGCTTGTTTAATAAGCGAATAGCCACCAATGGAATAAACTCTGTGCCTTTTTGTATTTCTGGTGTATTTCAGCTAGTGATTCAAACTGTGAAAAGATAGCCATTCATACATTTGACATTGATTATCCTGTAAGGGGATAGCCAGTTAATTGCTGGAAATATGGAGATATGAATTCAATATCCAGGGGACATAAATACACCTGCAAACAGATGAGAGAGAGGTGCTCTGATCATAGTTATCAGGACTGACCCAGAAATTTGAATTCTATGGATTTGGATAATATTCCCTCTGAAACTCCAGCTTTGTAATTTGGGTTTTGACCCATTTTTGACCTGGACCTGGGAAGCGCAACCTGACACAACCTCTGGCCAGGATATATATAAAAAATGTTCTATTTGAATACCTGTTCCAGTTAATCCAACTTGCACTTCTGTAACCTACATCTCACCTACATTTTTTTTAATTTAGCCCCATTACTTCAGGGACATGCCCAGGTTGTTTTCATTCCAATAATATAAAGCTAGTTGACAAGTGTCTTCTTCTGGAATGTTACAGCTTTCACTTCCACAACAGAAGTCAAACTATCCTGATCAGCACTTACACTCCTATAATGACCAACTGGACAAGATGAAAAACATGCCCTACTACCGGTAGTAGATGCTCTACTAACAAGTTGATCATTTTCAGCAATTTTAATGCAGAGTGCAAGTCTGCAGCCACGCAGGGAGACGTTGGGAGACATAGATGGGCAAGTGTAACAGTAACAACCTACTCCTAACACAGATCTTTGCAGTATACTACCCCTCTATCACCAACAAAACTTACTCCCTGCCTATCTGTAATAAGACTTCCTTTATGCAGCCCAAATCTAAGCATCTTACTGACTATGTCATTGGCAGGAAAAAAGACATGCAAGATGTCAGTCACCAAGATCAAGTGTGGTGCTGACTGTAGGACATATCACAGGCTCATTGTCTCCAAAAGGAAGCTCTGCATTACATCCAAGAGGCGACTACAATGAAGCAAGGGTATGGAAAGAATCAATGTGGCCAAATTGAACAACCCTAGCGTAACTTCAGCACTGGCTGAAGACTTTGAAACCAAGCTTGGTAACCTATACCTTGTTGGAATGCTGAGGCACACTGGACACACTTCAGGAATACTTTCCATTCATCTGCACTGCTAAGGCCTTCTACCCATAAGCAGCATGACTGGTTCAATGACAACAGCGAGGAGATGGTGGCACTACTTGTTGAAAAGCGCCACTTCATCATGCCCATCAGAACAACTTTTCATCAGCTGCCAAGAAAAATGCCTTCACCAGTGCTCACAGGACAGTCCAGAATAAACACTGCAAAATACAAGATGCCTGGCTGAGTGCCAAGGCAGACAAAATACAGGGATATGCAGACAGTAATGACTTAAAATAGTTCTGGGAATCCCCTTAACACTATCTTGGATCTTAGTTTTCCGGAGTTCCCCTTTCCTGATTACAAATGTTACAACTCTCACTACGGAGAAGTCTGAGATTCTACAGAAATGGACTAAACACTTAAAAGCATCCTCAACCAATCATCATCTGTGAATGATGAGGTAATTGACAGATTTCCCAGGTCAACATCAAGAGCCTTGGTAATAGCTTGTAGTAGCTGAAGTTACAGACTACTGACTTTGTAGATCTCTACAGGTGTGGCACCTGCTCTGAAGGTCTGTCACTATTCAGTGGCAAAGCTCCAGGGCAGATGCCATACCTGAGTTCTACAAAAGTAGTGATCCTCTATTTACAGATAAACTGACCAAATTGCTCCAGTCTTTCTGGAAGCAAGGGTACATTCCTCAGGAACTTAAAGATGTATGCACTTCTACCAAAGGAAGGCCAATTAATGAGTATGTGACACCTTTTTTGATCTCTCAAAATCTTTGACACTGTTACAAGAGTTATGGAGGATCATACTGAAGTTCAGCTGTCATTCATTCAGATGGCATGATAGTTCTATGATGGCATGAAGGCCAGGGTGCTGGATCATGGGGAATCCTCTAAGGAATTTGTACTCATTAATGGTATCAGAGAGGGTTGTGTGCTTGCACCCACATTGTTCAACATGATGTTTACTTCATATTGAATAATGCATCAATGATAGTGATGCTGCAATCAGCCTCACATAAGGAGTGCATGAGAAACTCTTCAACTTGAGGAGACTTCAAGGAAAGGAAGGAAACTGTTCTGAGAGACTGCCTCTTTGCTAATGACTGTGGCTTGAATGCTCACTCAGAGTCAGAGATGCAAATCAGTATGGATGAATTCTCCACAGCTTGTGACAACTTTGGTCTCACTATAACATCCAAAAGGCTGAAGTCGTACACCAGCTTGCTCTTCTTGCACTGTATACAGAACCCAAAATCACAAAGAGCAGAAACTACAGCCAATGGACCAATTTAATTACCTTGGCAGTGCCCTCTCCTGAACTTGTAACTATTGTTGCAGAAGTTAACTGCAGAATAGCAAAGACAATCAGTAGATTGCCCTGCACTGTGCAGGAACATCAGGGAATCAGCTCAGTAACAGAACTGAAAGCCTACAACCTCTTGTACTTACTGTTCTTCTCTATTCTGAATTCTTCCACATAACTTGGCTTTGTCATCAGATGGCAAGACAAAGTACCAGAACACTGACATTTTTTCTAGAGTGCATATCCAAGCAGCTCTTTCGGGGGGGGGGGGACTCTGCTGGAAGTCACTCTCATGAAGAGCAGAAGAAATATTTCAAAGACTCAATAGAGGACTCCCTGAAGTCACTTGATATAGACAATTCTGGCACAAAACTGGCCTATCTGTCATGGCTTTGTCTACAAGGGTTGTCAAACGTATGAAGCAAGGCACACTGCTAAAACACAACATAAGCTTGAGCTGCTTATGTTGAGCCACTAGCACGACAATTGCAGTGCCTACACATGTCTAACATGAGCGAGAACATTTTATGCCCAAATTGGCCTGATCAGTCATCTTTGGATACACCATATCTAGTCTTAACGTGATTTAAAAAAACACATGGTGTCAAGGTCTTCATCGACAACAATGGGCGAACAAGAACATGGAATTAAAAAAAGAACTACGCCTCTACTTTTCCCCCAAAGGACAGGGAGGCTCAAGAAAATGACAATACATAAAAACTTTTCTTCATCCTATAATCCCTTCTTGTTGGCTAAAGGCATTTTCTCTGCAATTTTTTCTCCCTGTCAGTTATAATAAAAGTCAGTAAAAGTAACAGCAGTATTAATGAATTTGCTTTCAGCAAAGGCTGTGTTGTAAAGCAACTTCCTGAGCAGGGTATTAGTAATTTTAATGGCACAGCTCAAAGCTTTCTGTCTCCTCTTCCATTCTTCCAAGTCTGGAGATTGTCCACTCTCTGTGATGACGGGGTTCACACTTTCCATTGAACATACTATAATTTCTTTGGTTGATTGAGCTTTGGTCACTAAATGGTGACTGATAGTGTCATGTTTCAAGTGAATCCAATTTATTTAACAAAATTCTCTACTGAAGTTTAATTTTAAATCAGTTAAACCACGACTTAGCACGAGTGAAACTAATCTATGAATTCTATGTGGTGCAACACCACACACAAAAATAACAGCGACTTGAAGAAAAGAGGTAGAGTGGTAGACCATTAATCCATATATTCTTAGACAAATCCCATGTCACAGCCCTGATTCTTGTTAATATGGAGAAAAGGTTGGTTTTGATTTCCAAAGCTTCCAGCACTAGAATAGAATAACTTTATTGTCACTTTAAATGTACACTAATCGGCATACATTAAAATGAAATTTCATTGCGTTCCACTCTCTATGTAGGTGAGAGAGAAGCCCTTGCTGTCTCTTTCTACCTTGCAGATATTCTTCCTTTTTTTTATCCCATTTATATCCCGCCCTTCTCCGAAGACTCAGGGCGGCTTACAATCTAAGAAGCACAAATCAATGTGCTTAGCAATAGCCTTCATTCTATGTATATGCCTGCTTATTAGGGCTTTCGGCTTTTATTGTATACTTGACCCACGGAATAATGAATGCAGCTTTTTCTGTTCCTATCAGCAAAACTGATCAATGTCTGCCTTCTGTTTTATAGTAAAGATATTTCACAAGTATTTTAAAAAAAGCTTCTTGGACAGATGAACCAGTGAACCAAGTAAGTTTTCATTCAAGACTCAAGACATGCAAGTTGGATTCACACATAGTATACATTAACAAAATCGAACAACCCAGCATTACAATTTGAACTATACAAGTAACTCTAGACTTACAACAGTTCGTTTAGTGACCTTCAAAGTCGTAACGGCGCTGGAAAAAGTGACTTATGACCATTTTTTCACACTTACAACCGTTGTAGCATCCCCATGGTCATGTGATCAAAATTCAGATGCTTGGCAATTGACTCATTATTTATGATGGTCCCAGGATCACGTGATCCCCATTTGCAACATTCTGATGAGCGAAGTTAATTCACTTAACAACAGTTTGACAAATTTAACAATTATTGTAATTCACTTAACCGTGGTAAGAAAGATTGTAAAATGGAAGCAAACTCACTTAACAAATATGTCACTTAAAAACAGAAATTTTGGGCTCAATTGACATAGTAAGTCGAGGACTACCTGTACACATATTCAACATAAAGTATATTATTTTTTTAAAAAAGCATTCCCTACTCCTCATCACATCGTAAAATACCACTGTATTATTTTTGTGAACCTGAACCGTTTGTTTTTAAATTAGTGAAGCCCTGCTCTTAGGAAGAATCACTTATACCTTACTGAGTATCCTTAAGCCCATGGGACATTTCCACAACTATTCTAATTTACAAATAACTTAAAATTAGTTAAAAGTTGGTGGCTAGAAAGGAGAGCTCTGATTATTTTTTTTTGAAAAAGCAAAAACTTGTGCCACTTCCTTATTCTGCACACAAGACTCAAATTTTTGTTTCCCATCAGAAGCATTTGGAGAATCAGACTTTCGCCAAAACAAAGTCAGCACCATACTGTCACGATACAAATTCCACCCCTTTCATACATTAGGTCGCAAAACATAGAAAAGCAGCTTTATCACAATGGTGCTGTTAAAGTTTCCTCCTACTCTGGGGGTACATCTACATTTCCAAAAAATAAATTATATAATTTAAAATTGTTAGGGGTTTCTTTTCTTTGAGAGAATTTTTACAAACTGAAAAGGAATTTTTAAATACTCAGGAGACCAAAAGAAGATACTTGTCATCCTGGGAACCCAGGCGTATCTTTGAAATGGTTTTAAATAACAAATAACGTAAGGATATACATGGAACATATATTCATCAGTCCTTCTCTTGTTAACAATGAAGCAAATTCTGACATCCGTGGTTAACCAATTTTAATAGAACTTAACCTGAGCAATCCAAAACAGCAAGATAGCACGTACAACATGATCCCACCAGTCTTCACTTTATTGCCATCCAGTACCTCAGCTATTACTTTGGCTGTTCCTTGTGGTTTAAATCAAATGAAGAAAGATTATCTCTTTCAGTTACAATCTAGATTCTGTTGTACCAAATGTTGATCACAGAAAGCAAACCCCAAGTTATTTTGTCTTTGTCTTTATAGCCTTGGTGGAGCAGTGGGCTAATGCCTCCTTAAGTAACACCAGCTGCCTGCAATTAGTGCAGGTTTGCATCCCACCAGGCTCAAGGTTGACTCAGCCTTCCATCCTTCCGAGGTAGGTAAAATGAGGACCCAGATTGTTGAGGGCAATTAAGCTGACTTTGTAATAATGCCGCTTGTGTGTGTGTGTGAAAGCCCTAATAAGCAGGCATATACATAGAATGAAGGCTATTGCTAAGCTTGTAAGCCGCCCTGAGTCTTCGGAGAAGGGCGGGATATAAATGGAATTAAAATAAAAAAATAAATAAAATAAATATTTCTATAAATAACTCAAAGGGATGAACATGCTTAATACTCCTCCCATTTTCCCACACAAAAATTCTGTGGTGAGTTGGGCTGAGAGTGTGTCTGGCCCAAATCAGCCAGCCAACGATTTTGTACATATCTATTCTTGGATTCCTTTTGATAACTCAATGGACGAGATTACATCAGATACCAAGTCCTAGTTTGCTTTAGTCAGGTTTTCAAGGCAGTGCACAATGACCTGGTTCACACATGCTAAGCCATAAATCATGATTTACAAATTGCAAAGGCCTGATCCACATGTAACCCTTAAGCCAGAACTAAGCAAATTATGATTTAGTGCAATATCATTATTAGTAGTTTGAATAAGGTATTGATAAATGAAAGGATCCATTCCACTGATCACACAAGGGTAGATATTTAAACCCTAGATTGTGAAAAAGCCATCATTTTCAGTAGTTTTACTCTGTCCCTTCTGTGTGTGAGGTAATAGTTTGCCTTGTAAGCACTGAAAATACATAACAATATAAACAGTCTAGTTACCTGTTCCACAATTATATTAACTGAAACGTAGAAAGTATTTCTCTATGGCCTTAGCATTAACCCTGAAAACAGAAGTTGACATTTACGGAAACGCAGGCTATTATAAATAGATTTTATTTATAAAGTTGATTTACATAAAATAGGATACTCTTTAAAAACTGCATATAAGCAAGTCAATAAATCTAACAAGTGCATACAAAAATACCTTCAATACATTAAAAATAAAACTTCAGTTTGCTCCGTGGTTTTTTTTTAGATAAATGAACCTTCACACCAGACCCAAAATAAACAATCAAACAAAATCCTCAACACCATATTTAAGATAAACAGCTCTATGCTTAGTACAAAACGTTAAGAAATTTGTCTAGGTTGGGTAAGTTCTCAAACTTTCTATCTGATAGGGTTAATAAGCCATTTTCTATAAATCTTTCCTCTTGCATTAAGGAGACTTGCACAAAAATAAGTCTTTGTATTTGTTCCCATAGGCAGCTCAAGTTACAGAAATAAAAACTAATTCTGAAGTTCAAATAGTCCCCTTCCCATTCAGAAAAAAGTAAGCATCAAGTTTTTTTCACCCCTGCCCTTATTGACAGACATTAAGTTGGAAACCCAACAGATCTCCAACTGCCACTAGATTCAGAGAAGAAGCCTTTCATTGGTTGTTCAAGAGTCAGAGGGTACCATAAACTGCTGTACAACAGCAGATTAAAAACCATGGCCCCTAGAATGTATTTACATAATTGCACTTTTTAAAAAAAAAGAATCAAAACCACCAGTCTTTTGTTTCATAAACAAACACAGAGAGAATGTGGTTAGAAAGATCCAACTTCCTTTGCAATGAGGCTTGAAGAGAGTAGGTGCATGTTAAATTAGACTGTTCCTGGTGCTCTTCTGCTGCATCGGAGCCTGGGACAATGAGGTACTGAGGTTCTACACAGTGTTGCTTTGAGTATTGCTACAAAAAGAAAACAAAAAAGCCATTAGGAGCAGGTGACTGACAGAAAAGATCCAAACAGCAGCCCCTGATCCCAAAGCCTGACTAATCGGGGCATTGTGCCCAACTACCAAACTCTGCTAAAGAAATGTATTGTCCCCCATGCCTACACGTTCCAAATAGTGTTCTGTCCATATGTTGCTTCAACATCTACCCTTATTTCTGTAGGGAGAGCAGGTCTATAAATCTACCATCCTTCTGCTTTCTTTCAGGAGAGTGGACTAGATTGTTGAAAGGAGCAACAATAGCAGCATTTTGATGAGTTTCCTTTTGCGTAAGCTGCAACGAAGTGAACAAAATTCAAATGAAACTCATGGGCCTTGCCTACTTGATTGCTCAATTCCTTAAGTCTTACCTTCATTACATGGGTTGGTTTGTAAATACGAAGTACAGATTCTTATCTCCCTTGAAATAATACTAGCAACTTGGGTGGACAAAAACTTTGCAACTGGAAATTCAGCACGAACGTTGTATTTCACATCGTACAATATTTTTTTTACTTGAAATCGCAATAACTAAATGCATGCCATCCATTAGGGGCAACGTTAAGGCCACTTACACATTGTGACCTCCCCTTCAATCATCAGAAAGAAAAGAAGGCTCAACGTAACAAGTCATTTAGTTCTCCTGTTCTGTAAGCCCACTGACCCACTGACCGGTAACCTTTGCATTCGAAAGGACTTTCGTTTTGCAAAGTTGGGACTAGAGGTACCTGCGGGAAAGCCAAGTATTTGCAACCTTCAAGAGACATTTTAGCACTCCTGTCTGGGTCTGGTTGGATGCTATGCTAAAGGTTTCGCCGAGCAGAATTGTCACCCAGCGTTCATCACTGACGCTCCCTTTCAATTGCATCTGCCTGGTGGTGAGCCAGACACGCACGCAACGCCAGCCGAAACGAAACCCAGCCTAAAGGAGGCTTAAATCACCTTGGCTATCTTTAAAAAAAATCAACCAAAATGCTTAACGTGCGTGTATGGAGTCCACCCCGCCTCCAAATTTTTGCAATGGGATATTTTTTTTAAAAAAAAGTAATACTGGAGGAAGATTACTGGGAAGTTCCAGTGGCGTAGCGTGGGAGGTGCAGGGGGGACCGGGCGCAACATCTGGGGAGGGCGCATTAGATGTATTTTACTTTAATTACATCAGTATTTTCATAACAAACAATACATGTGCTTAGGGGGTAAGGGGTTTCTTTAACTAATCTAGTGGAAGAGACTCGAGTGCTAAAATCCACGGGTTAGGGGGCGCAAATTACTTGCCTTGCCCCGGGTGCTGACAACCCACGCTACACCACTGGGAAGTTCAAAAAAGCGCAATCCTAGCGCGTTTCACCAGAAATCAGCTGGCCGGCGCCTTACCCTTCCAGCTCAGCAGCTCCCGAACCAAGTGGTGAAATCCAGCAGCTCCTGTTCCTCCGGGCTGAGCCCCCCCTCGTAGCCACTCTCGTCCGACGAATAAGCCGAGTGCGGGGAGCCCGGCACAGAACTGCCCTCGCGGCCGTCAAAAGAAGGCGAGGCGGAGGAATACACGCTGCTGCTGCTGCCAGCGCAAGCGGCGGAGGCAGCGTCATGGCCGGCCGGCAGGAGACCGTCCTGGAAGGCGGCGCCGACGGTGTCGTGCTCCTGCAACAACTGTTGCAAGGCTCGGATGTATTCCACGGCGGAGCGGAGGGTCTCCACTTTGCTCATCTTCTTGGCGGCGGCGCCGTTGGGCACGTGCTGGCGCAAGGTCTGGAAGCCCAGGTTGACCAGCTTGACGCGGTTCCGCTCTCGCTCGTTGCGCCGAGCCACAGCCGCCGCGCCGCCGCCTTGCTGCGCTGTCAAGCCCGGGAATGCTAAGCGTCTCTTGCAGCGCAGCAACTCCGGCGAGTTGGAGCGCCGCTTGGAGCCTCTGCAGCGCGTGGCCGAGTTGGAAGGCTGAACCTGGCCGGGACAGCCCGTGGCAGCCCCCCACGGTTGGGGCACCCCGGACGAAGAGGAGCCCGCGCTCTGTCCTGCTTGCACTTTGATCCCCAAAGAGCCGCCGCCGCCGCTGCTATTGCAACTGTGCAGCGAGTAACTTTTGCAAACCGCGTGGGCTGTTGGTAGCATGCTTGTTCCTAGAACCCCGCTGTTCATCGTGGGGCATTTACCCCGGTACTGGTCTTCCGTGTAGGTTGCAGTTTGCTAAAAGCCCAAAGTTGTTGCAGAAAATCAGTTGCCGTAAAAGACAATAAAAAAAATGAAAATGAAAAATTGAAAAACGGGCACTCGGCTTCTTAAGATGTCAAAGTTGGGTGCGCAACCCGGGCAACAAGTCCTAGCTGCGGTTGGGAGCAACGGCGGTTGCTTTCTCCTTTCTTGCGCTCTTGCTGCTTGCGCTCCGTCAAGACGCCTCTGCTGTGAGGTCCTCGCTGCTCGGCCCCTTATCAACACGCGCTGCTGCTGCCGCCGCTCGCGGGCCCCCGGGAGCAGCACGCGACGCGCCGTGCGCCACACGCACACACAACCCCCGCCGCTCGCTAGGCTCCCGAGCCGCCTCCCACCCAATGGGAAGCTCGCTTGGCAACTTCGTGCGCCCGGCGCGTGGCTCTGGCGGAGGTTCCATAAACAATCCCTCTTCCTTGCGAGGAGCACGCGCTTCAGCTCATTTGCATCCCAATGCAACCTGGTCGGGGTCTGGGCGTGCTTCTTTCCGGCATACTAGCACCTGAAAAGTGGTGCGCTGGCAAGGGAGCAACCTCTGCTTTGTACTAATCGTGGCTTTTTGCCGCAAGAACTTTAAAACATTCTCCCCCTAATACTCCTAAATTAGGTTCTAAGGGTTGCGTTTTTTAAAAAAAGAGAGTCATAGAATGATCCTGTCCGCGAATCTGGAGAGCTGCCTTAATTTGAAAAGACAGTCGTTTCAACCCCATTGTCCACTTTGAGTGATAGAAAACCCAGGGCTCGCAATGCATGTGAAGTAGATGCCGTTATTCAAGTGGGCAAGAGGTAAGATTACGCAGGGCCCCTTCATAATACTCTGTGCGGTAGCTGGAGGACTCTGGATATATGGGGAAGTGGGGGGGGGGACTCTTTCTTGCAGCTGGAAGGCTGGCAGATATAATTTGACATGTTCAGCTGAATGCACAAAAACTGTATGGACATTTGAGAGAACTACACACTCATAAACTCTCAGCCTTGGAAAGAGAATTTAGGCCATCAAAGCCAACCTCCTGCTCAGTATGGGAATGTAAATTAAAGCATCCTTGATAGGTACATTCTTGGGGATGAAGAGAGGCAGGTTAGGTTCCTGAGTTTTAGTGCTCCGGTCCTCTTCATGTCTGTATAGACCTGACTCAAGATTTGGCCAAATCCACTTCAAATGACTGAACTTGAAAATGCATATTCATAAAGAAAGGGCTTCCTATTTGGGGGTGGGGGTGTGACTATACACATTCTGAGAAAGTTAAGGGTGTTATTAGGAAGAGTAAAAGCAACTCAAGCAAACAAGAAGGGAAGAAATTAGCTGGAGATGTCAGAATTATTTTGCACCTGCTACCAAATCCATGTCTGCCCCATAATATTGACAGAATGCATGTATGTTCTCAATCAGACCACTTCCATCTGCCATCTGACCTGCCAGGACTGCAGATTTGCAACCTGAGATTCTTTCCTTGACCTTATAGGAATTGGGAAGGAACGTATGCATGCAGGAAAAAATGGTCTGCCGCTGGGATATAAGGCCACTGCAGCCTTTAGCTTCTTCACCCCTGTACGTAAATTAGCTGAAAGTGAAGTAATTTTAAGAAGCCTCTTTCTAAGTCTCAGCTCCTTCCTCCAGTTCAACCCCAGCTTCGGTGTGCTAATCAAGGTCTCCAGCTGATGAATGCTCTTTTTTTCTCTCTCACATGCCATTTGTGCAAAGAAAAGAACCAGCCATTTTCCTCTGAGTGAGCAGGTTGAGGAGATGGGAATTTCCATTGACAGACTATTTTCTATTATTTTTATTGATGATTCCCTCTTTTCATCTGGCATAGACTGTAAGAAAAGAAAAAGAATTATTTGAGCATTCTCCAGTCTTTTGGTTAGAGAGAGATAGAGGTAGAAGTCCTGTCAATTTTACAAGGAGGGAGGGAGGGAGGGAGATCTAGTTTCGCCGCTACCAATGAAACTTTAAAAAAAATTCTACCCACTTGGTCTGGAAGGGGAAATTGGCAGAAATCTTGTCAATTTCACACTTTTAGAAACAGAAATCAATGAAAAAACATGTAAAAAAAACTTTTTAGAACTGTTTTTGATTTTTAAAGTTTTAAACATTTTCTTTTTTTCTCTAAAAAGGCAAGCCTTGCATTGATCCACTTTAGGTAATGAAGGGGGAAACAAGTGCAGGTGCAGCAATTCAGGTCCCTTAAGGGTTAGGTAAGCCAGCAGCTCATTACAAAATAATCAGAATAAGAATACAGAAAGTGTGAAGTAGATAGAGGTTAAAGGTCAGTGTGACCTTTATATGCTAACTCTGTCACTTAGGACCAATGTATTTGATAGGCCTTCCTATCTAAAGGCCTTCCCTTCTAAAGGTTTTCATATTGCCTTGTTCATTTTTATTATGTTGCCAATTCCTATTAGCACGAGTCCTCTTTCGAACAGGAAGGTGGATATAAACTGAGTATATAATTAAATAAATAATGCAATTGATATGCTTGGACTCTGCCATTGAAACAAACTAGGTGTTATGTATTGGGCTCAGTTGTAATACCACGTGGTTAGCTGGAGCAGCTAACGGCTCTCCAGCAACCCAGACTCCAGGTCTCCAGTGCTGCTATTGGCTGTCCCTAGGCGGCAATGGTTGCTTTAAACCCGTTGGCTGCTGCCTAGGGGCTAGGCTATAAATTGCTGCTAGTTGCAGCCCAATTCCCAGTTCAGATCCTGCAAGCAATAAACCATGAGTTTAGTTGAACTCACTTGCCTCATCTCCTTTCCTGCGCAAAGAATCTGCTACATAACACTGGTGACGAAGGTGGGATCCTGCTTCCCAAAAAGAGCTGAAGTCCACTAGGGGAGAGGCAGCTCACGCCTGGAGGGAAAAGGCATTCCTCCCCCCCCCTTACGGTAGGCTAGCAAGCCACACTAGCGACCATGTGCTCAGTGGATTCATTCCCTGGGCCTTGGGAAGCAGGATTGGAAACCGCAGGAACCAACCAAAGACAGAATGCCAAAGAAGACTTTGTGAATTTGACGTCTAGCACCCAGAGGGATGGCCTTCCTACTTATCCCAGGTAGAAAACTACCTCCGGGCAAACCAAATTGCAGAAGAGGGGCTGAAGGCCGCCACATTGCTCTGCATGTGCGGCCCAGCCACCTTCGACCTGGCCGAAAACCTCTTTGCTCCGACACCGCTAGAGTCGATTTTCTACACGGACCTCAATAAGAAGCTGGGAGAACATTTTCAGCCAAAGATGTCAGAGATTGCCTGGCGCTTCACGTTTGATCAGCGAGTCCAGCAACCTGGGGAAACAGCATCAGAATTTATTGCGGCCTTGAGGCAGGCCGCATGCCTCTGTAAATTTTTGAACCTTGAGGAGCGACTGCGAGACCGGCTCGTCTGCAGCCTGCGGAAGCGAATGCTCCAACAAAGACTTTTTGCCAAACCAAAATTAACATTTTGAGAAGCTCAAGACGAAGTTATGGCAGACAAGGCCGCTGGGGGTACAGTCCAAACAGTCCAGCCCGCCAAAATGACGAAACATGAAGAAACAGTCCATCACGAGGATGCCAAGCGCTTAGAGGAATCTTCGGAGGAAGAAGATCCTGAAGTCAACAAGCTTCACAAGCAAACTGATGCACAGCAACACAGCAGAAAACAGCAAGAGAACACTTACAAGGCAGTTCTCTTACCTAGAGGTAAAGGGTGCAGCGGCAACCATTTTCACGCCGATTGCAGATTCCGTCAGCCACGTGCAAGGCCTGCAGCAAGACAGGCCACATCGCAGCGGTCTGCAGAGCTCGCCATAGGGACCAGCCACACAAACACCAGTCGGAAGATCTGACCAGGAGAGGTACCGGGGCCCAGGGTCCATTTAGTGTGGGGTTTTGCAGAAGCTGTAGAAGCATGTGCCGCACTGGGGCCCGATGCCCCCTCAAATCTAAACTCAAACTGCTGGTAGAGCTACAAGGAGTCCCATGTAAAATGTAGTTGGACTCTGGCTCTGCTGTCTCCATTATTTCCCAGGACACCTTCAATTTCGTGTGCAGGCGCACACTTAAAGGCATTCAGGGTGTCTGCCCTTATTTTGATGATGTTCTTATTGCTGGGGAATCTACAGAAGTGTTAGCCAGCAGGCTCAGGGCTGTCCTACAGAGGCTTCATGAAGCAGGCCTCAAATTAAAAAAGAGCAAATGTAGTATTGGGATCCCTTCAACAGAATTTCTGGGATTTTGAATTGATGCTAACAGTATTCACCCTGCTGAATCCAAAATGAAGGCCATTAAAATGGCTCCTAGTCCTAAATCCAAAGAAGAGCTACAAGCATTCTTGGGCCTCCTCAATTTCTATGCCTTTCTGTCTAACAAGGCTGCGTTGGCAGAGCCTCTTCACAGGCTCTTAGATAAGGAAGCTCCATGGAAATGGACCGGCATTCATGAAAAAAGCTTCCAGGACTTAAAGTCACTCTTGTCAGATAAACCCACTGTAACTCATTTTAGAGAGTCTAAACCAGTCTGTTTAGCATGTGATGCATCACCTTACGGGGTGGGGGAAGTCTTAAGTCATTTAGAGAAGAATGGAACACAGGTCCCTATAGCATTTTATTCAAGGACACTGTCCTCTGCTGAGCGTAACTACGCTCAAATTGACAAAGAGGCCCTAGCCATTGTTGCTGGAATAAAAAAATTCCATGACTATTTATATGGCAGGAACTTCACGGTCTTTATAGACCACAAACCTCTGCTGGGACTTTTCACAACCGACAAACAAACCCCCCACATACTTTCCCCATGAATGCTGAGATGGTCTACTTTCTTATCTGCATACACTTTTAAATTGATTCACAAACCTGGTAAAGAAATAGGCCATGCTGATGGCCTCAGCAGACTTCCACTGCCACTAATGGAACCAGACCTGGCCCCTGCAGCCAGAATTCTGTCCATACAGGACCTGCCTGAATTTCCCCTCCATGCTGGGGACATTGCTGCAGAAACAGGTACAGATAGAACACTTAGTAGAGTGCTTTCATGGGTACACATGGGGTGGTTAGATAAACGCCCAGGCTCTTGAGTTTCAGAGTTATTTTGTCAGAAGACATGAGCTATCAGCTCACAAGGAGTGCATCCTGTGGGGAAACAGTCATAATCCCCTCTTCAATGAGAGACAGGGTTTTACAGTCATTACATGAGGACCATCCAGGCATTATCAGAATGAAAGCTTTAGCAAGAAGCTACCTTTGGTGGCCTGGCCTTGACAAGGACATTGAGGCACAGGTACATGGTTGTTATACATGCCAGCAATCTAGGCCTGAGATGCCACATGCCCCAGTTCACAGGTGGGAGGAAACGCACACTCCCTGGTATAGAATCCACATAGACTACACTGGGCCCTTTCAGGGACAGCTCTTTCTCATAGTGGTGGACAGCCATTCCAAATGGCTGGAAGTAATTCCAGTTGCAAACATGACTACTGCTAGGACCATCCAGGTGCTGAGAAAACTCTATGCCACACATGGGTTGCCAGATGTCTTAGTTTCAGACAATGGGGCCCAATTCACTGCTGCTGAATTTCAGACTTTCCTCAGAGCAAATCTTATCAGACATGCAACGTCTGCCCCCTTTCACCCATCCACTAATGGTCAAGCTGAACGTATGGTGAGGACAACGAAGGAATCACTCAAGCGCATTGTAACAGGTGACTGGCATCACAAATTGGCAGATTTTCTACTCTGCCAGCATTCTACACCCTGCACTGCTACAGGCAAAAGTCCTGCAGAACTGTGTTGGGGGAGGCATTTAATCACTAAACTGGACAGGTTGCATCCAGATAGAGTGGCAGCAGAAGCCTCCCGACCAAGACCCCCTAGGGGGCTGCAAATGGGTGATTGGGTATGGGCCAGAAACTATGGACATGGGAATCTGTGGGTTCCTGGTAAAATTACCAACTCATCTGGGCCCCTGTCTTACAAAGTGGGGCTGGAGGGAGAGTGAGTTGTCAGACGCCACATTGATCAACTCAGAAAACAGTTTCCAGAACGGCCACTAAGTGAGGACTGCATCATGAGTTCCTCCCAAGGTCCCCAAACTTGCAGTCAAGCCAGCCCATACATGGACCCTCAAGACTCTTCCTTCATAACCAATGAGGAACTGGGCGTAGAAGAGGGGAATCCAGAAATGCAACATGGATCCCCTGAAGGAGCAAGCCAAACAGACTTCAACAACCGCTGTGCCTACTCTGCTGATCAGTCTGACTCTGGGGTGGGCCAACCTGGAGAGGCCAGCCAGAGAGCATCTAATTCCTTTGACTCAGGTGCATCAAAGGACAATGGTCTACCTGGCCCATTGTAAAATAAAGAACTGTAATGTTGACATGGTGGCTCAGTGGGTTAGGACGCTGAGCTTGTCGATCAGAAGGTTGGCAGTTTGGCGGGTCGCATCCCGAGTGCCAAGTGCCGCGTAACAGAGTGAGCACCTGTTACTCGTCCCAGCTTCTGCCAACCTAGCAGTTTGAAAGCACGTAAAAATGCAAGTAGAAAAATAGGGACCACTACGGTGGGAAGGTAACAGCGTTCCGTGCGCCTTTGGCATCTAGTCATGCCGGCCACATGATCACGGAGATGTCCTCGGACAAGCACTGGCTCTTCGGCTTTGAAACAGAGATGAGCACTGGCCCCTAGAGTCGGAAATGACTAGCACGCACATGCGAGGGAATTTTTATGTTTACCTTTTAATGTTGTCTGTACTGTAACTCGTTGCTGTACTGAAAATGGGAGTTATGATGTTAACTAGTGTACTGTCAATGAAAGCCTATTCATTCAGATGCTATGATAACTGTCTAGTGTGCTGTCAATGAAAGCTTATTCATTCAGATGCTATAATGTTAACCCTTGTAACTTGTATTGTTTTTTTATTTAAGGTTGCTATGATGTTAAGTCTTGTTAATTGTATTAAGGCCAACTATTGCTTTGATGTTGTCTGATCTAAGAGGGGAGGAGTGTTATGTATTGGGCTCAATTGTAATACCACGTGGTTAGCTGGAGCAGCTAACGGCTCTCCAGCAACCCAGACTCCAGGTCTCCGGTGCTGCTATTGGCTGTCCCTAGGCGGCAATGGTTGCTTTAAACCTATTGGCTGCCGCCTAGGGGGTAGGCTATAAATTGCTGCTAGTTGCAGCCCAATTCCCAGTTCAGATCCTGCAAGCAATAAACCATGAGCTTTGTTGCCTCGTCACCTTTCCTGTGCGAAGAACCCGCTACATAACACTAGGCATGACTTCTCAGACTGCCCTTACATTTAATGCTGTCTTCAAGAAACCATGCTTTCATGACTGGCTCCATTTGTAACTCAAAAATACGTTGCCCCTGGCTTTCTTGAGAAATGTTTTGTCAAAGGAAGTTTGGGAGAAAGAGAGAAGGAATTGTGACATATATTTTCTATATCAGGGGTCACCAACCTTTGGTCCGCGGCCCACTACTGGGCCATGGGCTGTTGGCCACTTGTGCTTGTGCGCACTCCCACCCCCCCATTTGCAGTAGGATTGCAGCATCATGTGGGCACTAGCAATGCCATGAGTGTCGGGTGGGCGCTAGGGTTGCCATGAGCACACCCCCACTTGTTCTAGCGTCATGGTGTCGTGCGGGTGCTAGCAATGCCGTAAGTGTTGGGCGGGCACTACTGCCATCATGACCACACCCCCATTCATGCTATCGTCACTGCAAGCACAACATCCCACTGCAAGTGGGATGGCATTGTGCGGGGGCTAGCTTTGCCAGAGCATTGTATGGGCACTCGTGGCCCTGTTTGTGTCACGCACACAATCACAGCCCCGTTCGTGCGTGCATGGCCCCATTCGTGTGTGTGCATGCTGGCACACGTAAAGGTGCCTCCACCCCCTCACCCTGGGCCACCAACCCAGAAAGGTTGGGGACCCCTGTTCTAGATAACAGAATTGTTGTACAGTTAGTCCTCATATTACAACAGTTCATTTAATTGATGTTCAAAGTTACAACAGTGCTGAAAAAAGTGTCTTATGACCATTTTTCATATTTACGACCATTGCAGCATTTCCCTTGGCAACTGACTCACATTCATGACAGTTGCAGTGTCCTGGGGTCATGGGGTCACTTTTTGCGACCATCTGACAAGCAAAGTCAATGGGGAAGCCAGATTCACTTAACAACCGTGTTACTAACTTAACAACTGCAGTGATTACTTAACAACTGTGGCAAGAAAGATCGTAAAAATGGAGCAAACATTCATTTAACAGCTATCTCACTTTAACATAAATTTTGGAGTCAAATGTGGTTGTAAGTCAAGGATTGCCTGTGTTAAAAATACTGACTGCATCAACATCCGTCTCAAGTGTATCCCGCCCCCCCCTTCTCTCCTGTTTTAAATGAAAAAGAAAGAGGCATCAAAAAGAGGAGACGCCTGTTCTCTTAGGTTCATTTTCTCTTTGTAGGAGAAAACATAGTAGAACCTTGTCTACTTGTTCTTTGCAAACATTGTAAATTCTCAGTGTTACTTACTGCACAGTCTAGATTTGTTTATACAATAACAAACCCTCCGTGCAACATTTATTTAATTGCATATTCAGCTCTTTCATCAACTTAGGGCTTAGTTACAGTTTTAAAGGAATAATCAGAAGAATGTTTAAATACCATTTGTTGCCAAAATAGACTGCTTTGCATTGTAGAGTTTAAATAAATGTTTGAGATCAGGCTAAAGGAAGAAGGGGAAAAAATATCTCCACAGTTTTGTCTATGGCTTCACTTGTTTAATCTGGATTGGAACTGATACTATGCCAAACTCAATTTTCCAATCACCTGACTTCCCCCTCACCCGCATAGGGACATATGTCATTCTTAAATGGTTTTACCATGTTGTTTTTTAAGGATCCTTAGCTGATGTTTTTGAATTTATTCCTGCAGGTTGAATGAGAGTACTGAAGTTGTTTCCATATTCTGGACTTTTAAATCCCTCTGCGTTCTCTGTGGCTGCTTCCACTTCTTGATCTGAAAAGTCCCAGAGGAGGAGCTCCCCTGTTCTCTTCCTCTGGGGTGTAACTGATGTGGGAGAAACCAAGGAAGCAGTTGCAGGTTGTAGGGGAGCACCATGGTCTTTATAGACAGGCATTAATCTAAGTAAAAGTTTGCCTGCCACCTACTTTGGGTAGGGTGGTTTAAAAGCTAAAGCTAAAGGTTCCCCCGCACATGCGTGCTAGTCGTTTCCAACTCTAGGGGCCGGTGCTCATCTCCATTTCAAAGCCGAAGAGCCAGCGCTTGTCTGAGGACGTCTCCGTGGTCATGTGGCCGGCATGACTAGAGGCCAAAGGCGCACGGAACCTTCCCACCATAGTGGTCCCTATTTTTCTACTTGCATTTTTATGTGCTTTCAAACTGCTAGGTTGGCAGAAGCTGGGACGAGTAACAGGCGCTCTGTTACGCGGCACTCGGGATTCGACCCGCCAAACTGCCGACCTTCTGATTGACAAGCTCAGCGTCCTAACCCACTGAGCCACCGCGTCCCTAGGTTAGGGTGGTTTACAGGAATACAATTTTTAAAAATTAAAAACAATACCCCATTTTAAAAATCAAATTGAAAGCAGTTCTGTGATCACAAGCACCTAACAAAATAAATACAACTTAAAGGTAAAAGAAACCTCATACAAGTTATTGTAAGAGACAGGTCGTTCCAGAGTATTGGAGCAGCCCCAGATGAATATCCTTGGGTCCTGGTCACTTAGCTCCCATGGGCAGGAGACCCGTCAGCATCCAATCACATTCAGAACAGTCAAAGATTGCCAAGAGAAGTTATTTGTGTGCTGTAAGTACCTGGCCATTGAGTCATGTAAGGCTATATTGGTGATAAAAAGCACTTCAATCCAGATGCAAATTGATAACTAGAGTAACAGCCAGAGTACCCGTGCAACATTGCCCAGAGTTACTAGACAGCCTACCACATCTTGGACAGTGAGTAGCTGTCAGTCTCAGATTTGACGTAACCGTGTAGCATTTTCTGAACAGGTATCCTTTTTCAACATCAGTATCATTAGTGGAAAATATCTTTATAAACTGAAGGCATTATAGACAGGCTGCCCACAGAAAGAAAGGAAAGAAGGGAAGATTTGTGGTCTTGAAGTTTTGTTTGTATATAATGTGATGTTTTTAAAACAGATAAGCCTATCACTTATTTTTAATTGGACCGTGTAACTTTATGCAGAAACTTTTGCTAAAGAATAACAGAATAACAGAGTTGGAAGGATCCTTGGAGGTCTTGTAGTTCAGGGCTTTTCAACCTTTTCACCCATTGTACCACTTTTAGGATATGGCAACATCTGAGTACCACCAGTTGCCTAGCAAGGTGTCAAAAACTTGACCAAAAAAGGAAAAAAAGTGATGAAGTACAGGTAGTCCTTGACTTACAACAGTTTGCTTAGTGACTGTTCAAAGTTACAATGACACTGAAAAAAGTGCCCCCCAAGCCACAGCCAAGCAAGACACCTGCCTGCCTGCCCAGCGGCGCTCTTCCTCCTGTTCGAGTTTTTGATTGTTGTGAGCATTTCTGTTCAGGATTGGTTTTTATTCCCCCCATCTGCTGGGTCGTTGCAGCAGGTTTTGGTCATTCACATGACCCTGGGACACTGTGATTGTCATAAATAAGAATCAGTTGCCAAGCATCTGAATGTAAATCACAAGACCCTGGAGATACTGCAACATTCCAGCTGATCGGCGCTTCTTCTGGGCTCAGCAGAAGCGTCAGGATCAGTACAGAGCTCCAGCTGGAGCCTGGTGCTGATCCTGGCACTTCCACTGAGCCCTGACAGCCCCGAAGAAGTGCCAATCAGCTGGAAAACGGCACTGATCTTGGTGCTTCCGCTGAGCCCTGGCAGCCCTGCAGCTCCAGCCATCCCTCGCTCAGGCTTGTGCGGTGCTGCCACCAGTTCAGTTCATTCCCCTCACCCGCTACCACTTTTCTAGGATGATCTCATACCACCTGCCAGGTGCCAATGTACCACAGGTGGTACCCGTACCACTGGTTGAAAAGCCCTGTTCTAGTCCAACCCCCTGCTCAGGCAGGAATCCTATACCATTTCAGACAAATGGCTGTCCAGTCCCTTCTTAAAAACCTCCAGTGTTGGAAAACCCACCTAACCTCTGTAGGTAAGTCGTTCCACCGATTAATTGTTCTAACTGTCAGGAAACTTTTCCTTCGTTCTAGGTCCATTCTCTCCTTGATTTGCTGTTGCTTCTTTGCCCTGCCTTCAGGTGCTTTGGTGAACAGGTTGACTCCCTCTTCCTTATGGCAGCCCCTTATTTTGGAACACTGCTATCATGTCTCCCCTAGTGACACTTACAGTGATTTGTTTAGCAACTGTTCAGGTGCTGAAAAAGTGATTCTGCCAGTCCTTGTACTTATGAACATTGCAGCATCCAATGGTCACAGAATCAGAATTTAGGCACTTGGCAACCAGCATATATTTTCAATGGTTGCAGTGGCATGGAATCATATGATTGCCATTGGCAACTATTGCAGCTGGCTTTCAACAGTCCAAGTAAATAGGGAAAGCCAGAGTCACCTCCTGACCATGGTAATTTGCTTAACAACCACAGCAAAAATAGTCAAATCAGGCATGACTCACTTAATGATCTCCTCACTTAGCGGCAGAAATTCAGGTCCCAATTACGGTCATAAGTTGAGGACTACAAAGAGGACAAAGCATTGTGATTCAATGGCCACAATGATCTGTCCTATGAAATTAGAAAGGCATGCCATATACAGTATGTTCCCTTTCATCTTTCCCCTCCCTATAATTTTGAGGTGAATTCTGAATATTGTACCATTTTTTTTCCCAGATACAAAATACGTCTGCTGTGCTAGAACTTTCCGCATTCTCTTCTTTCTCTGAAAAAAACATAGAGAATTTCTGGATTCTTTCTGAGTTCTTCAGCTTTCAACCAAAAAATTATAAAGGTTCAGCTTTTCCTCTTTTTTTTAACAGCCCAGTGTTCAACTTCTATACAACCAACTATACAGCCAGCTCTATAAAGGGAGGGAAGGAGGGAGGGGCAAAGAAGGAGAGGAAAAAATAAGAGAAAATAAAAAGAGTAGAAATGGGGGGAATGTATTGAAAGATAGCTTAGGATGTTGACTGGATTCAACCATTACTTGTTTCAGCCTTACTCCACCATTAGCGCCCATCCTCAAGTAGACTGCACCTTGGAGAATACACCCTCAACAGAACAAGGGTTTATTTCACTTGAAACTCATTTATTTTTACTGCTAGGAGATGAGAAATAATATAGTTCTAAGAGGTAATACAAGATATAAATAAATAGTCATTGATTGTTTGCATTGACAGCAACATTGTTCTGACCTTCCTTTATGGATACATGCTCAATGGATGGTACAATCCATAGTTACACGATAGATTGAAATTCACCAAATTCATCTTTAACCAATGCTAATTAATTGACAAAAAAACTGCTGCTATTAAATTTCTGCCTACTGTACTCGCGTTGGTCGGTTCTGGAGGAAGAAAAGGAAATAGAGCAGAAGCAGATTAGAAAGTCATAGTCCCCACCTGAATTTATAACCAATTAAATGTGCTTTATTCCTGTACAAATGTCACAGAGGAAAGTGTGACTGGCATTTGGCAAGAAAGGGCAGCCATACATCCCACCCCTACAGTTTCTTACAGAGGAATCCTATATCCTAGTATACCTTTTAATTCTTCTTCTTTGACAGGATTCTACGTATCAAGTTTAGATTCATTATTATATTGGATTATAGCCGTTAAATTTTGTAAAGTACAGAATGTAACAGTGTGCACAAAATATTTCTGTAGAATAGGGGTACTAGTTTGGGAGTTCATATATCCAGAAGATCATTAGACAGTACAGAGTGAAAGGTTCTCTCTCTCATTCTCTCTCTTCCTTCCCTCTCTCTCTCTGCTTCTCTCTAGTGGTCAGCCCCATTTTCACAGCTCTGATCTAGTCCACTGATACGGAAATCCTTCTAAAATGCCTGTGCTTGAATTCATTCATTCATTTCTAAATGCCAGTTTTTGTCTAAGTTGTTCAGAACAGCAGTCTTCAAAATATCATGTGAAATAAGCTAACAGGGTTAATGTTGAACCCAAACCTACTGAACGTTGATAATAAAGGTTATATAAATAAAAATAAAATAAAAAGTGAATTCAGCATGTATATTTTTTTTAAAAAAGATTCCATTACATTTCCATTAAAAATGTCTCTAATTTTTCTTTGCTTTCTAAGCTCTCTTTTTAATTAGTCACGAGCATAAGTAGAAATTAATGCTAATAATTCTGTCTTGGTTTATGTTGAGTTCCAAATGGAAATTTGGGAGAGGGAGGTAGGTTTTGGCTACTACTGCACTCCTTATTTTGAAAGAGAAATGAATTGTTTTAATTTAAAATTTTAAATTTGTTATCAACATGCTGTGGAATAATAAGGACGTTATAAATCCTAATATGGACGGAGTGAGTCATTGAATTTATATGTCAGAGATACATAATGCAGAGGTAAAGAAGCATTCATTTTTTTAAAAAAATGAATTTAAATTTATATCTTGTTTCGACTTCAAATCCATATTCCTTCAGCAATTCTACTTTTGCAATGCCGATAATGTATGTTGTTATTTCTTAAGTGTAATTGCTTGAATTTTCTTTAGCATCTATTTTTTCCCTATCAGATAAATATCCGCTGAGAACTTTAAAAATTAGAAGAGCGGGTGGAGGTGGGGGGAACTGAAGACTTTGTGGGCAACATTTTCAAAAGATTTTTCAAGCCATTCTCCTTGGCCTGCCATTCACTCCCTTTAAACTATTTTGAAACTGTCTGGATACATTCTGAAAACCTTTATACTACCTCACCTCTTAGTCTCTCTCACTGCTTTGTGGGAGATATGCCTGTATGTATGTTGAGGGACACCTCTCTTTAGTTAGCTCTCTTTTAAGCAAGCCACAGTCAAACTTTGTTTCCATTCACTGTGGAGTCCCATCATGAATGTTAAATCCTGGCAGCCTCTAAGCGTCTCCTTCTTCCTCCATAACCCCTTCCGCTTCTCCTCTTCTTGCAGGCCTGGGTTTAAAAGTTTATTTTAGCTTTGATGGTGTGAAGCAGCTAATGCATGCTAATCAGCTTTCACAATGCATCCTTGTGAGGCACCAGAGAATTCAGACTAGAGTTGTAGGGGCTTTTTGTTCTCAAGTAATTGTGATTGTGAAGGGGAGCTTACGCTAATTAATTTAGTTAGTGTGTGTGTTCTGCTAAGGAAAAAGGAACTTGATGATTTATAGTGAATCACTTTTATTCCTTTCAGCAGGCAAACTCTAAAGCGCATATAACCATATTATAGCCAGTAGGTGAAAGACTCAATGCCAGGAACCAGAGGAACACCCCCTGTAATTTTTCTGAGACTGGTTTCTGCAGGAAAAGAGAAGTGTTTTTTTTTCAACCCTTGACTTCCTTGGCTGTCTACAATGAATGTCTGGCATGAAATTATTTTTCTTTTTGTTTCATCTCAATTCCAGAAGAATTCCCCAGAAGCCCTTAGTAATGTTGCCACAAGAAATGTAATTCGCCCTCAAATTGAAGAGGACATCTTCTCTAGAAGAAAATCTTTACTCAGTTATGGTTTCCTTCAAAAATTAAAGGCCAAGACTTTAAGGAGAGTATCATATCAGGTGTAACTTTGATAACAAGAACATTTTCTGGCAGAGAAGAATTAAGAGACATGGAGGTGGTGTTGTTTTTTCCAGAAAAGCCTACATCTTTATGTATAGAAAGTGATCTTGATTTCTAGGCACAATGAAAAGCATGAATCCTATTCTATTTCTATTCTGATATAGAAAATTTGGGATTGACCTCTACCTCATAGGACCTGTTTTAAAACTAAGTATTACAAATAGCCTTTTCTAGAAAAACCTTTTCTGAAAGACCAGCTTAGGGACAGGTCACCATGGAAAAATCTTATCTATCTACAGTCACTAGGAATCAAAAGTGAGTTGCTGGCATATAATCAATTACCGTAATTTCTAAAAACATTTTAAAATGGAATACACACAATTTGTTTGTCAATAATTAGGTATTTAACCTTGCTACAGTAGGAAAAATCTTAGCAGTTCACAGAAATTATAAGCAAAAATAAAAAGGTAAGAACAAAAATATGTAACATTCTAAAATTCTTAAAACCAAAACATAACATCCACAATCAAACTGGATATCATACAACTAACTCATCATAGGTCTTCCAGACTATCTCAATTTTCAGGAGTTTTCTGAAAGCCAGAACAGTGGTGGCCAAATTAATTTCTGAGGAGGGTTAAGAGGACATTAGCCCCCTTTCCCTTCATTTTTGACAAAATAATAAAGAAGAGAACTTTGATTAAATATGTTAAAGATGCTTGGTATAACTTTCCAGAATTTTTTTGTCTTTTTTTTGTCTTTTAAATTTGAAATCACCTCACATTGCTTAGACTGTTGTAAAGATATAGGGATTTTGCTAGTTGGTTTGAGGCAATAAAATATCAGCTAGCAAATATTCCTGAAGAAACATCTTGGAATCTTTTCAGTCAACTTCCAGCAAGACTTCAGATGTTGATCAGCTCATCGATGATCCCTCTTTGTAAGCCTAGAAAGGGTTCATGATTCTCCTGGTCCTGCTCAGATGCTTTTGGCACCATTGACCATATCTCTTTAGATAATTTGCAAGGATTTGGTGTATGGTGGGAGTTGACTTTTCTGAGTGGATGATTCTCCCAGATGACTGGGAAAGGAGGACTTTTAGACTACCCCAGTCTAAGATACCCCTATTTCAACCCTCTACCCTAACTTATTTAACATTAACAAGACACTGATGGTATCTACATCTTTCACCTAGACCAAGTCAGGAGATGCACTTGAATCTTTGACCTGGTATCTCGAGATTATAAAGATCTAGAAGGGAAGAAACAAACTGACATTCAGTCCCAGCAAGACAGAATGGCTGCTAGTTCAGATGTCAGCTGACTCTGGGACAATATCAGTTTTAGCTCTTGATGGTTTAGTGCTTACCACACCCTTGGCTAAGAATGAACTAGTAGACAATTTGGGAATTCTTCTGCAGTTTCAGCTCCTACTAAAAAAAACAGGTTTCCAGTTATAATTGACATATCAGTTATGGCCATTGTTGGAAAGAGAGATACTGGCAATGGTCACAAGCCCTTATTATCTGACATTTGGACTACTGTATTGCATACTACATAGGACTGACCTTAAAGACCATTCAGAAATGTTAGTAAAAGGTGAGATTGTGTGCTCATTAGAATACAAGATACAAATATATGACATGAATATTGTAGGAGTTACATTGGCTGCTGATTGGATTCTAGGCTTGATTTTAGGTATGTATTCAGTGTTCTTATACAGAACGTTTTCTCTGAATCCCCCTACCCTCATTTTGAAGAATAGTGATGAGAGGGAGGTTTTTCTACACAAGGACCCACTTTGTGGAAGACTGGGCTTTCAAACATCATATTTATAAAGCAAATAAAAGCTGGGCTTTTACAAAGAGGCTTCAGGAAAGTGGAGGATGAACAGATGTACCTGAGATGTACATTGGTCCTATCAGTATAGAAGTTATGTATTAATTTGTGTACTTATTTTCAGGGCTTATATTCTGCTCCAATTAATATTGATTTTGAACAGCTTGTATTTTCTATTAAACAAGATGAAATGAAAATTAGTTACAATACAACATAAATTATGGACAGATGTACAGTCAGCCAGATGTTTTAAACTGGATTTTGGCCTTTTTATCCACTTATTGAATCCTTCCCAAAGATCTGGGATAGGCAAAATGTTGTTTAGTGATATTAAAGGTATTTCAGGATGCAAGCTGTTCCAAGTAAAGCTGCCTTTTGCAATTGACTGGTGATGATTTTATCAATGCTGATGACATTTGCGTGGTGCTCCAGTTGTTTTGGGCTTGCACCCAAGTTGCCTACCTTATTAGTGTTGGTATAATCTTTGCTTACTTTTGCCCCAATTGTTCTATTTCTGTTTACAGGTCTTTTATTATTTTCTACAGGTCTATTCTGCTGTGTCCAGGTACTGCAATGCCCACTACCCAGACTTTTTTGTTTTCTTATCAAAAATTGTTAAGTCTAGAGTGTCGTTCTTGGTCTTGTGCGGCCAAAATTAGTCCCTCTGTCTCTTTCTTTACCTTTCCTGCTCTTAACTGTTGCCAAATCCTATTGTTATCTGCTTTGCTTGCTAGTTTTTTTTAATGTACTGGCCATCTAATACAGTTTGTGTAGGAGGAAAAATCCCTATTGAACTTCTTTAGGCAACAGCCTATCTGGTTGTAAGGTTTTGGCTCCCCTTCCTTAGAACACAAAAGGAAAGGATGAGGGAATACAGCCAGAAGGCAAGGTCTCTTGTAGGTTATGATAATACCTGATCTTCTCACCCCAAGAAACCTCCCATTTCATGCCCCCAAGGTTTGTTCTCTAAAGTTCTGCAGCTGTGCCTTCTTTATTGTCTTAAGAAGATTACTTACTCCAAGATACTACACCAGTTTCCCACCCAGCTTGATACTGGACATGTCTTTAGGTGTAGGTTCATAATAAGCTCAGGATTAGAGACCAAGAGAATGCTGGAAATTATCCTTCATTTTTTCCTAATAGCAGTCACAAATGGAGACTTAGAGATCTTTTAAGGTTTCATAATACTTCAGGAGTCTGAGTTGACTGGCATTTCCTCAAAGCAAAGGATGGTTCTTGGTTTGGATTTAAGACAAATAGGCAACACATGACCCATTGATACACAGAATGACCCATTCTTTTGGCCCGTAGAACCATCAGGATTATGCTGCTGAAATTTGTTGGCAGAAATGATGGGGTGGGGGGAGGTGTATGTACAGTAGAAGAAAGTTAAAAAATAACTGTTTAAAAAGCAAATTTCTGCTTCACACTCTCCAGCAAGTCACCATCTTATTTTCTACATCCATCCATCAGAAGCCTAAAGGAAAAAGAATAATAAAAGAAAATACAGTGCCCCATTTTTTTTAAAAAAAGTGTTTTAAATCATCAGCTTCTTTTTTCATTCATTCATTCATTCATTCATTCATTCATTCATTCATTCATTCTCTTTTTCTTTCCATCTGGATGGCAACACAGAAGCTATATCTAACAGAAAATATTTATATTGGGAGAAAATATTTAAAAGGTAATCAAAGCACAATTTCTTGATAATATTTGTAAAATATTCACATAGCGTAGGATAGAACAAGGAATACAGGAGTATTACATGGTCTAGATTAGAGGTCCCCAACCTTTTGGGCACCAGGGACTGGTGCCATGGAGAAAGGATTTTCCATGGACCAGAAAGGGGTATGGTTGTGCATACTGCCTGCATTCCGTAGAGGGGCTTTGCTTGTTTGTGTGGGTCGGTTGCTGGCATGTTGCGCCTTGGTGCCAGTCCACGGACCAGGGGTTGGGGACCCCTGGTCTAGATACAGTATAGAGGGGTTGTCCATCTCTATCAGAATACTTTGGAACTTCTAAAACCCTGGAGCATAATGTTATGGCAATTCATTTTCATACATACATTAGTAGTTAAGAAGCAAAGGCTCATGTACCACAAACAAGACTTTGTTTCACAATTTACTATTTTATACAGAGTTGAACTAAGTATCAAATACCTTCTGCATCTATTCTAAAAAATTATTTGCTTCTTTTAAATCTCTGAGGACCTCTAGTGGAAATATTCTGAAGTTTGTTTTATTTGGCTCCTGGAAGGAAAAACGAAGATTAATCAATTTATATTCACTCAGTAAAATTTAATATTAGTGTTAATACTGGGCTGGATCATTAATAAAATCTAAGAGGTTAAGGGATAAACATTTTGTAATTGATATCTTGGTGAGAAGGGGTCAAATTCATTTCATACCAGGATTTGATTTTTTAGATTTACAATCATATATAATTGTCAAAGGTAGGGAATGCAGTGGTGAAAATTGTGTAACCAGTTTTTCATATTTGGGGCCTTTAATGATTCAGTCAGTTTTCAGTTTGTACCATGCAATGCTCCTTCCTTCCTTCCTTCCTCCCTCCCTCCCTTCCTTCCCTTCCTTTCCCTTCCCTTCCCTTCCCTTCCCTTCCCTTTCCTCTCTCATTTCTTTCAATAACTCTATCTCATTGTTATAACCCCCAACATTGTCAATGTTTTTGCCTAAATAGTTATCACTTCATTATTACTTCAGTCTCTTTTACATCTATTTGCATTGGATTGAGATTGATTATTGCTATTAACTTAGAGGAAATTATCTATCTATCTATCTATCTATCTATCTATCTATCTATCTATCTATCTATCTATCTATCTATCTCTCCAAAATAGCAATAGCATTTAGACTTATATACCGATACTCAGTGCTTTACAACCCTCTCTAAGCCATTTACAGAGTCAGCAACAATACAGGTCCATTTTTACTGACTTCGGAAAGATGGAAGGCTGAGTCAACCCTTGAGCCACTCAGAATCGAATCATCATATCATTGTTAACGTTAATGTAGGGACGCAGTGGCTCAGTGGGTTAGGACGCTGAGCTTGTCGATCAGAAGGTCGGCAGTTTGGCGGGTCGAATCCCGAGTGCTGTGTAACAGAGTGAGCGCCTGTTACTCGTCCCAACTTCTGCCAACCTAGCAGTTCGAAAGCACGTAAAAAATGCAAGTAGAAAAATAGGGACCACTATGGTGGGAAGGTAACAGCGTTCCGTGCGCCTTTGGCGTCTAGTCATGCCGGCCACATGACCATGGAGATGTCCTTGGACAAGCGCTGGCTCTTCGGCTTTGAAATGGAGATGAGCACCGGCCCCTAGAGTTGGAAACGACTAGCACGCATGTGCGGGGGAACCTTTACCTTTACCTAGTTAACACTGTTAATGTTTCTCGCACCAATTTTCATTTTAACTTCTGTCTCATTTGCTTTAATGTTCTTTTGTAGGTTCAGTTGACGTAAGAAGGAAACCTAATCAGGCTTATTGTAATTCAGGCATGATAAAGTAGCAGCAATGATGCATTTGGAATATCTGCAAGAAATACCATTTGCTTGCAAGCAAGAATTGGTGGGGACCATAAAGAGACACTAGTAGAAAACGAAGCTGAAGTGCTCTGGGACTTTTGAATTCAAACAGATAAGCCCCTACCACTCCAGACTTAACAATTGTTGATAAGAAAGACAAGAAAGTCTGGATAGTAGACCTGACAGTGAGGTTGTGATCCTTGATAAATTGGGCAAGCTCTTTCAGACTGCAAAAATGATCCTCAGTATCCTTCCTGGCTCGGGAAAGGACATGTGGTTGAGTCCACACAATAGTGTTGGCTTCTTTGAAGAAGAAGATGTTTCCATCAGGCATAAACACCTTCAAAGAAGCCAGCACTAGACCCAACAATTTTGGACATTTTTCCCCCCAGGGTCTAACTTTCCTTTTTTAGGGAAAGTTGTTGAAGAGGTGGTCAGCTCTAAATAAACCAGAAGAATGGATTGTTTGGATCTGTTATCTGGACTTGTTTTAGTCAGTTTTCAGATCAGGGCCACTGCACAGAGACAATACTGATCATAATTCTTTACGACCATTAATATAGCTAAAATGGGAGTCGTGCATCCATCCGGATTCTGCTTTGATTTTCTCAGAAGGACACCATATCTATTAAAGATTCTGAATGTGGGAAGGAACACAGTTGGCAGGAACACAAGAG
Organism: Vipera ursinii; assembly: GCF_947247035.1. Classification (NCBI taxonomy): domain Eukaryota; kingdom Metazoa; phylum Chordata; class Lepidosauria; order Squamata; family Viperidae; genus Vipera; species Vipera ursinii. The sequence goes on along the minus strand of NC_139512.1, from coordinate 105,252,338 downwards.
TGCAGGCTGATTCCCTTGGCGCTAACCAATTGTGGCAAGGCACAAGCCACACCACAGATGAAAGCAGTAATCAATTAACTTATTAGGGTCAAGCAGTGAGCTTGTTAGTACAGTAACAGGCAGCAGGCAGCGGGTGGGCAGCAAAATGCTTCGGAGGTGAAACCAGTAACCAATTAACTTACAAAGGTCAGAGCAGGGAGCTTGTTAGTTTATGGTTTGTGCTTGTTAAGCAAGCAGCAGACCATGGGAAAAGGCCACTCGGGAAGAGATAGCTTGTTTAAGCAATCTCTCTCCCAGGATTAAGGAAAAGAATGGGTCAATCATGGGGCAAGGAGGGATTCCTTCATGTATTGATGAGCGCTATGACCAAGAAGGCTTTTGCACAGGTTCATCTTGTGCATCAGTTGTGCTCATTTCAACATTGAGAGGTTCTTCAGACAGCCACTCATTCTCTCATGACCTCACAGGTGAACTACAATATGTTGTATGTGGGGCTGCCTTGAAGACTAACCAGTATATATATCCAGTATGTATGTATGTATGTATGTATGTATGTATATATAAAGGTAAAGGTTCCCCTGCACATGCGTGCTAGTCGTTACCAACTCTAGGGGCCGGTGCTCATCTCTGTTTCAAAGCCGAAGAGCCAGCGCTTGTCCGAGGACGTCTCCGTGGTCATGTGGCCGGCATGACTAGACGCCAAAGGCGCACGGAACGCTGTTACCTTCCCACCGCAGTGGTCCCTATTTTTCTACTTGCATTTTTACATGCTTTAGAACTGCTAGGTTGGCAGAAGCTGGGACAAGTAACAGGTGCTCACTCTGTTACGCGGCACTCGGGATTCGACTTGCCAAACTGCCGACCATCTGATCGACAAGCTCAGCGTCCTAACCCACTGTTGTTTTTATATTTTACAGTCTGGGATATGACTGACACTGATCTATCATTAGCGAGATACATTTCAAGTAATGAAGAGTGTACAGACGCTTGTGGAAATGATCTGGGGACTGTGTTGTGTTTTTGCAGTTTATCTACGGAGGAGGAGGAGGATGTGCATTGTTTGCCCAGTGAATTAAATAGATACATCTCAAATGAAGGCAACCTTACTAAAGGATGTAGTAAGGAGAGGGAGACCCTGCCAGACACTGTTGGCCCCCACATGCTCACTGCCTCCTGTCCACACGCCTGGGGGGGGGCGTTCTTCCCCTCCCCTTCATCCTGGGAGTTTCACAGAGGGATACTTTTCCATGACCATTTGGCTGTGTGGGACATTTAAACACGCATCCTGGCAACCAATCCACACGTTGAGGGATGGGTGGCCTAGGGTGGCATGCAGAGGTGGGCGGACATTGCTTTGAAGTGCACTGCAAGGATAGGAGAAAAAAGTGGCCTATAGGGCAAGTCAGGGCTTCAGGAGGCTGCCCCCACCCCACCCCACCCCGGCTGGCTTAATGACAAAGTTAATAACAAGTTGATGTGGCTTCCCCGCATGGCTTCAAAATACTGCAAGGCCAATATTTACTTCCAGATATTAATGAGACACAACAATGCTGAAACAATTGCTGATGATTCTCAGTTCCTTCAAACAGCAGATCTTTAAAGGGAGAATCTTTCAATTACCAGGAGACAAGAGAGGGAGCAAAAAAACCTGGGTAGTTTTGACTGAAGGGCTAGACCCTAATTCTAACACACATCCCTCCAAACCAGTTTTCTCAACAGCCATCCTGCTGATTTACACACACACATAATACACACAGCGAAACATGTGCAAAGACTCTAAGGTATTCACAACCCAAAAAATTCAGCAGTTGGAGAGATGCAATAGGTGACAAAAAAAAAAACGAGTATTTTTGCCCGTGGTCAAGAAATGAGAAATCTGGTCCTGCCACAGGTTGGGCGAAAGGGAAGGGGTGAGGTCATCCCCAAACAGAAAGAACACAAGGGAGCACCCCCTTTCTCCCTCCATCTCTCTTTTTTAAACTTCCTCCAACTCCATCCAGGTGCTGCTGGAGGGAAAGAGTGAGAAGGGGGAAAAAGCAGGGAGGGTTTGTACAGTATGTGTGTATGTTGTGAGAAAGCAAGCAAGAGTAAGAGAGGAGGGAAACAAAGCTATGGGGAACGTAGAGCATTGCAGATGGAGGAAGCAAACTTACAAAAAGAGAAGTTCTCTCTCTCTTTCTCTCTCTCTCTCTCACACACACACACACAGACACCCTTTCTGGTTGTGGTATAAAAAGAGAAGATGCAAATAAGATGTAATATTCTAGTATTCACATGTATATTAATCTATAGCTACAAATGCAGGGATCAATCATATTAAAGTAATATTTTCTGGGCAAATGAGTGTATCTATTTCTGTCTTTGGATTAAAACTGCAAACGTCTCATGGACTTTTCTAAATACATTTCAAATGACAAACTTTTATTCATTAATTTATTCTTTTATTGCATTCACACTCCACCACAGACTAATAACTCTTGAAAACTTACATAATATGTGATGGAGAAAACTATTTAAAACATCCGCAGCCTGATTAAAATGACTAATTTGAATAACAGTTATAACCACAAACAGAAACTGCAAGCCTCTGGTTAAAAAAAGTCCCACATTGTAGAATGCCAAAAATCACTAAACATTCAACTCCATTAATAATTGTAGATGGTTGTAAAATGCATTAGAGAATTAGACAGACGCAGCTTGATATAGGCAGCAATATGAATGTTATACTCTGTTCTTTATATAAAAACAGGCTAAAAAGCCTTTTAAAATATGCTTAGAGAAGTACATACCAATTAATTGTCCAGATAACAGTTATTTAACCAATGTCTATAGATCACTATAGATTACTTGTCCCAGCTTCTGCCAACCTAGCAGTTCGAAAGCACGTAAAAATGCAAGTAGATAAATAGGGACCACTACGGTGGGAAGGTAACAGCGTTCCGTGCGCCTTTGGCGTCTAGTCATGCTGGCCACATGACCACAGAGACATCCTCGGACAAGCGCTGGCTCTTCGGCTTTGAAACGGAGATGAGCACCGGCCCCTAGAGTTGGAAACGACTAGCACGCGTGTGTGGGGGAACCTTTACCTTTACCTTTATAGATCACTAATACATTTGATAAGAAGAGCTAGCTATATACTATTAAAAGTATAATTGTATCTGTATGTCTGTTTGTACCTTCATATTAGCCCAAGTTGTGCAATATACTGCAACAATTTTTGAATCAAGATACCCCAAATCCATTAGTTTAATGTATGCATAAAAAAATCTGAGATCCATTACTCCTGTGGAATTAAAATTTCCACTATGTTCAGACCAGTTTCTCTGTGGTCACGTGATTATGATTTCTGACTTCTGATAAAAGCAAAGCTGGCAGAAAGTCAGCTCTCGCTGGGTTTTTGTTGTTGTTGTTGTTGTTGTTTTTGCCCAACCATGGTAATTCTTTTCCTCTGTTTAAATAAGAAAATATGGACTTATTTTTGAAGTTTGTTTGTAACTACAATTATTTTTCTGTCTATGATACATGTTCTTCTTAAATGAACATGGGACTGTCCAGTATTAGTAAAAGAAATATGGTCAGTCTAAAATTTAATATTCATTTTGGTCATTTCATCTTCCTTTCAAAGAATGACCCAGTGTTGTCTATCTATCTAGCTTGCCTCAAGGTGTCCCAGTCACTTCTATGGTGAAATGAATGATATGCACACAGTAATTGGGGGTGGGGGTGCCACTGAGAACCTTTGTTCTAGGCTATCAAAATAAAACAGTCACATGAAAGTGTACCAAACCCAAACACACACACACACACACACACACTCACACAAAACCACAAATACAGTTTGTCATTATGACTACATTTCCCAAGATGCAATGATGTAACTTTTTCTGACAGTCCCTTTAGCAACTTCTCTAGTAGTTGGTGATAAGAAGTGGAAGGCATGGGAAAGAGATCCTGGGTCCGAGCTATGAAATGCCAGCTGCTGGTGACCAGCCTCTTTATTATGGTAATAAAATGGGAAACTTGGCAGACGTAGGTTGTGCCATGTTGATTGTTGAAATTTTAATGAGGGGGTAATTTCATTACAAAAGATAATGGTGCTGAACGTTTAGTAGTTTAGAGAGTCTGAGCTTAAACTGAAAGTCTCTACCATGCTGAGGGTCTTATCAGGACTGCACAGCATTATAGCTTTAACCAGAGGCTTGCGGTTTCCCTCTTTGTCAGTTGTATGAGAAATGTAGTCTTGAAAGTTAGAAAGATCTTGACTTGGCAGTCTTTGTGCAGAGGCAGACAAAAACGCTCTCCTTCACTCAGAAAGTAGCATTATTGCGTGAGAGAACCATGAATTTAAAGGGCTTTTAAAAATGGAAAGTGACGTAGCACCAGTTTTTAAAACAATTTTGCTTGGTAATGTAAATCTTGGGAGATGCAGCTTTGGATGATTTTTAGAATAACTTAAACAGGGGAAGCAAATGGTGGCTTCTGAAATTCCTTCCCAGCCCTTTTTCATCAGTGGCCAAAGGAGGTATCTATTCTATGTAAAGAAGTAACCTGTGGAATTTGTGTATGAGTGTGTGCTCTTTCTTCCTGATCTAGAGGTATGCATGTGAGTAGTGCATGTTTCTTTGGCCCTCCACTTGTGTTGCAGCTGTTGTTTGTATGTTCCGTCTTGATCATGTGACCAGGAGGAATGGAGTAATTGACAACATTCTAAGCACTTCTACTCCTTCCATAAGGACTCCTTGAGAGTATTTCTTCAGCGATATTTTTCTCTGCAGTCCTGGTTGGATCAAGCTCATGAGCTCAAGCTAAGCTGCAGCCCTGGTCTGTAGGCATGTAATGCATTGGACAGACTTCATGAGATCCCCAGCTTGGAGCCCGCTATACCTATGGACATCATCTCCAACCCCCTGCTCAGCTCGCTGATGCATCAGACCCTTTTAAGGAAATTAATGTTTGTTTTGAAAAAGCAACATAGGATGCTAGCACATGGTGCATGAAGCCCACAAGCATTCTTAGAAAATGAGAATAAAATGTGGAGAAAGCCTAATGCTTTGTTTCCAAGGGCATCTACATGCCAGAACTGAAATACTTAAGTTTGGGGACTGGCTTTTTGTCCTGGAAATTTGCCCCTTGAAATTATTAGTCTAGTAACTTCTTTCTCTAAAGACTTTATCTCCTTCTGATAATCTTGCTTTTCTAGATAGTCCATCTCATACTGTGAAATGCAAAAAAAGTTGGAAACTTCTGGATTCAGTTCTGAAAACAGATTTGGAAGTTCTTTATAGCCCCATTAAAAACTCCCCCTCAAATCTTCCCCGAGGCAAGTTTCTCCCAGTCCACAACCCTGAATGTCCCGTGAAATAAAAGTAAGCACATGCTGTTTACTCCCTTCTCGTCAGAATATTTCAGTAGCCGAAGCAGCACTCCTGCAAGCTAAACTGAATTATATCTTTTATTGGAATCAAAAAGTAGTAGCAGAATCTAAGCAACTGGACCAAATCACACTTACTAGTTCAGTTCAGGTACCAATGTGTTACAGGTAGCGTGTGTTAACAATGATTTATTCAGTGCCCCTTTCAAACTTGTGATGATCTTGGAGAAGTGATATGACTGATCCTCAGTGTTTGGCTGTTGCAGTGTCCCTATGTCACATGTTCATGATCCAAATACTTGGCTCCCAGCTTGCAATTATGACATTGCAGCATCCTACAATAGTGAGTGCCATTTACAACTTTTTTTTGCTGGTTTCTGACAAAGTCAATGGTGAAGCCACAGGAGGTCACAAATGGTGATCATGTGAGGTCCTGTTTAACAACCTATCATGATTTGCTTAACCACTGCAATCAGGAATGCCAGAGTGCTAAGTGTGAGGCTGTGCTTTATGGCCATGTTGGTTAGAGGTGGCAGATCTGAACCCAATTGCCATTGTTAACTGAAGACAACCTGTAGTTTATTGAGCTGGGGCAAAGGACCGTGTTACCTTTCCGAATTGTCTGTTGATTTTTTTCCCCATCTTGTTCTACTGCTTTGTTAGGGACAGAGATAAACTTTGTTTATCCTTATTATCCTTTAAATGGAAAGTGGGAGTAGGGAAATACTTATGAATCCATGGTGAAGAGCTTTTTTTTTTTTTTTTTGCTGAGTTCCATTGTAAGAAAGAGGCAAGTAGCCAAACTCATATTCTGAATTAGCTATAAGTAAGGAGGGTGTATGTTGCTTAATAATTAATGAGCCAATGCCAAAGTGGCACTCTTTATATTTACTGTTTTGTTGACTGGCATCAATCTAGGAAGATTTGCTAAAATTCTCTAGGATTCTGAGTACTGTACAGATCAGTACTACAAACATGCAAATGACCACTAGATGGCAGCAAAGAACTTTCTGCATCTCTTTGCTGCTCTATAGTGGTTATCTGGAGTTCTGTACCTTTGATATGCTGACCCCAACTTAGTCTAACTTCCTTCTTCCTGCCAGCCTATATAACTAATAAAATCCAACCAGTTCTATCCATGTTTTTAATGGCTTAATTAAATATGTTATGATAAAGTGTTTGCATGGCTGAATATTGACTTGAGCTTGGGTTGTTCTAGCCCTTATCCAACTTTGTAAACATGCTTCTTTTCTCTTCTTAGCTGCTTGGGATATCAGTTGGCATACTGGCCAGTATCACCCTCAGTGGGAAACACTTCACTGTCATAAATTCTGCCTCTTTGGGGACAAACTCCTATTACAGAAATTTCCATTCTATTGGTGAGTGTTGGGGAATTCAAGATTCAGTCTCTCATACTGGAGTGCAAAATTAAAAGTTATTTGTTTTGCTGATGAGATAAGAATTTGTTCTGTTTGGTATTTGTTTATTTTAAAGATTGATCATGATATAAATGTCTATGTTTTACATTCCTTATATGGAAAAAACATATAATTTATTCCAACTTTTTATTAAGTTTTTGTTTCAACCGGTTTAATCATATATTGATCAGCTAATAAATTTCTTGATTAGTGAACAAATGATATCCCTGGGGATAAATTTAACTGGCAGAGTTATTTAAGATGTTGACTTTGACTGGGGAGACCCACGTTCCAAATGCTCCCTCAACTTCAGAGCACATTGAGGTCTTCTGGGCTCACTATACTCTCTCAATCCAAATGTAGCTTATAGAGAGGTTGTTGTAGGGCAGGGGTCTTCAAACACGGCCCTTTTATGACTTGTGGACTTCCAGAATTCCTCAGCCAGCATGCCTGGCTGAGGAATTCTGGGAGTTGAAGTCCACAAGTCATAAAAGGGCCAGGTTTGAAGACCCCTGCTGTAGGGGATAAAATTAAGGTGATCTTTTCAAATGCTGCCTCAAGAAGCAAAGCAGGGTATGCATGCAGTAATACATGTGGTGGTGAGAATTCTTAAAATAAATGACAGTTCTAAGGAGAGATAATTTTCCAAGATGGAATACTTGTATGTAACTGAATTTCAAAACTGAAGTTAGATGATTAAAAGATTAACAGCAAATTGTAATGATTTAGCCAGAACATAGAACAACTTCAAAGACGTAGTGCAAGATTGGAAGACATGGAGAGACCTGGCCCATAGAATCACCAAGAGTCAGAAATGACTGAATGGATAACATCACCATCATCAGTCTACAGAATCATACTGAGTCAGGAGGGCCCTTTTCCCCATCCCATACACCCTCCTAATTATAGTGATAAGGGCACTAAGCAGCAAAAAAACAAAAACAAAATGGAATGTAGACCTGGGAACTCAATTGCCCACCTGCAGAGGGAATGGAGAAAAAAGAGAATCCTACTTTCCAAAATGAAGATCAAGGGTTCCATGTATCTTGATGAATGTTTGGTGTTCAGGGTTCTCCTCTGTTAAAGAACAAATAGTATAACACCGATTTTCCACCACTAGAAAATTAATCTAAAACATTTTCATTGGTAGCCTTGTTGCCCCCTTACATACTGGAACTTTATTATGAGAGCCACTGAGGGTCCCGGCTTGGAAAGAAAAGCAAGATATATCCACACATTCCTTTTAATTACTAGTAGAATTCAACTCAGTAGAAATTACCTTGGGAATTATTGTCTGAAACAAAGGTTGCTAGCTGCAAATTACCTTTGCTTAATACAAAGATATTTAAACAAACATGAATATCTGGCTGAACTTGGTTGATCTCAAAAATACAGTTAGGTCAGGTTTGCTTATCCCTAGAATGGGAGACAATGGTATCAGGAAGGCTCTAGGTCCAGTGCTTTTTTTGTAAAAAATGAAAATGCCAGAACTCACGCATATCATACAACCCACCCTGCCTACCCTACAAGGGTCCATCCAAAAAAGGTGCTGGAACTCCGTTCTGGGAATTCTACGACAAAAAAAGGCCTGTCTAAATCTATAGATAAGGCTGGAAAGCAAAAGAAAAAGACAATGGCAAATCTCTCATATTTCTTCACACTTGAAATAGGAACCAGCAGTTTCCAGATCAGAGATATACCAGTAGCTGTTACAAAGACATAATATAATCACTCAATGTCAAGGCTACTAAATGCCACTTACAAATCCATTAACTCAGAAAGGAGGAAGAATAAAAGAAGAATGATCATCTCCAAGATTATGAAAGTCACATCGTCTCACTAGCAACAGCCAATCACCTCTTGGATATGGCTTCATAAAGATTCTAATCTAGCCAATCCATATCTAGGAGTCTTTTATCAAGTCCAGTAAAGAGAGAAGCTAAGCCATTAAATGTCAAGAGATCGGTGATCTGTTAGGGTTCCAGTCAGAGGATTCTAACAATATTTTTGTCAAGAAAAAAAAACATGGGTATGTCCATATAATTTTACTTTACTTACTCTGATGCTGCAGGATAGTTATCAGAAGGGACCTTAATGTTCAGAGTTTTGTATATCTTTTTCTGTATTTCCTTCATTCCAGTTTCCTACGTCGGGATGTGTCTGAGCATCATTCTAGCTATGGCTGCTCTGATGAGCATTGTTGCCACAATCAAAGAACTGGAAGGTGCTATGGCAGCTGTAAGTAGGCTCTGTTGTTGAATAATATAAATATCAGTTAGATTTTTCTACAAACTATTTTTGAAATATACCTGACTTTCAAGGAAGATCCCAAGTAACTCCATCTTGGGATACTTTTTTGAAATTATTATATATATCACGATATGTTGGGAAGTGCCTGTTTGATATCTTGTACAATCTATATTGCATAGAAATTAATATACATGAAAATATATGTTAAAATCAATGTCATGTAACTGAAAGACATAATGGAATTAAAGTGGGAAGGGTTTTTCTCTCAGTGTTCCAAATGTAAATTACCTAAAACAAAATTTTACCCAATTTTGTATGTTATTAGAAATTTACCTACTGGGTATTAAAAATGGCTTCCTTGCTATTAGCCTATGCTTTGCTTACAATAATGCTTCCGGTATGTGATAAACTTGAGATGATAAATTATATTTCTGAGACTTGGCTGAAGGTAAAGATGGTTCTTCAAGTTAAATGAACAGTTTCCAATTCTGTTTCAGAATTGTTTTTAAAATTTGCCTGGATTTTCTGAAGCAAGTTCTTCAGTTTCTCTAATCGGTTCCACATACATATTATTATTGTTTTTTTCATTATACTCTAAACTAACCCTGCCCTTTATGTATAGCATTATCACAAGCAATGTGTCTGATAGATGTGTTATCAGTGACATTAGATAACATGGGAAATGCTTGTTATACTTTCTCACACAATGCTAACCTGATACCAGCTTTACATTCAGGATCAGTTAGGCCATGCTACTGGTACATGGATGCCCTTCTTGGAAAACACATAAATTTGAATCGCTGCCCTATAATTTCAGTGCTGTGTGAATAATTCACACAAACACGTGCAACAGGCCAGAGAAGGTTTAGTACACCTCAAGAATTTTCAGTATCTCTATCCTCGTAAACATCTCGTTCCCTGTTGTTACTTGGCCTATTGTCTAGACTTGCCATGACATTGATATATGGCTCTGGACCACACCAAATCACAGGGTGAAATAATCTTTTTGAGTAGATGATCTATACTGAGGAATTTTTCCCCCATTTACTGCATTGGATTTGCTCATATATAGAGAGGTATGTAATGAAGAAGGGATCCATGCTGCTGTTGATTATGTATTTTTGTTTTATTTTGAGGTTTGTGTGTGTGTGTGTGTGTGTGTGTGAGAGAGAGAGAGGGAGGGAGGGAGGGAGGGAGGGAGGGAGGGAGGGAGGGAGGGAGGGAGGGAGAATGAATTACTAGTCCAAGTCATAACCATGCCACATCCAGTTTGGCACATTTTGTCCAGGATCCCATAAGCACAATGAAAGCCCAAAAGGAATCCCAAACATGATTACTTTATTCTGTATGAGTTAGGATCTCTGATTTTGCAAACTGATATATGCTTGCCTGCATTCCACCAAGCAGAAGATACTGACACATTCATACTCAGGTTGTTAGGAGTTAACCATTTCCTAAATCTAGAGGAAACACATTGGCAAACTTCCTCTCACAATTCATGTTGGAACCCTGAGGGTTTGGTCAAACACCTGCAGCTCCTCCTTACAGCTTCATTCTAAAATGCATCTATTGTGAATATGTTTAGCATGAGCAAACGAGATACTCCCTTGCTTTGTTACAAAGTCAGAGAATCAGAATTCACTATCTTGGATTTATGGGTGGCCTCTTGCCAGTAACTTAAAGGACATGAGAATAACAGCTGCTCTGTGAAAGCTGTCAGTTCTAATCATTTGGGAAGTGATTGAATGATATGGATTTGCAATGTATTCAATTTGCCCTTTAAATAATAATTTCTATTTTTTTTAAAAAAAAATAGAAGCGATTTCTCCCATCTTTTGCTTCTAATGCCTCTTTTGGATTGTAACTCCTGTGCCCTCTCTGTTACAGTCTGCCTACTCTTAAGAACTGCAGAGCCTGATTTTCCATTTCAGGGGAAACTGATTGGATTTCTATTGCACATTCAAGTGACAGCTAAACAATCATTTTTAGGAAATGCTTTAATGTGGATTCCTGCATTGAGCAGATGGTTTGGCTTGATGACGAAAGTGGCCTTTTCCAATTCTATCATTCTTTACTTATATCAATATTAAATCCTTCCGCAGCAACAGCGACAAGTTCTGGTTGGGTTGAAGCATTCTTATCATGCATTGGTATTTATTTTTCTGCAAGTCATCTTAGATATTGGACTGTATATTATAGTTGTTGTGTATCTGTTCTTGAAAAATGGCTACCTACATAATTCAGAAACATTAAAGCTCATGTAATAAAGACTGAGTTGCAAATAAATGTACATTTCCTACACAAAGTAGGAAATGACAACTTATCTTGGTGTCACTTTTTATATGGTAGCTCTACACAGGAATCTGTGGGCTAATTTATTTTAAGAAAATGAATTTTGTATATGGAACAATAGTTACATATATTCCAGTTATTATGAAAAAAGTAAACAACAACATACTATCCTAATGAGCTGCAGTATGGGTAGAGTCAAACTGTGCTTGGGACTTATTTTTCCTGTCAAGGGATTAATTAGTGGATTTTGTAACCAGTGTGAGGACTGGTAATTATGACTAGTAAAAGCTTCTCGCAAAAGAAAAGGTAAACAACTTGGTTTAACTGAAAGTGTTTGCTTTATGTTGCAAAGAAAAAATAGTCACCTGAAAAATATGCACATACTGAATTTCATACTTTATGTGATTCAGGTGAAATTAATGTGCATATACTTGGAACTGATAGCTATTCTAGCAACAGCAACAGTTTTATGTCAATATATGAGAAGGCCCAGAGTAGTGATCAGCATAAACCATAGTATTTGGTTTGGAAACTCATTTCCGAGTTTCAAAAACAACTCAGTTTGGCTCAGTCCAATTGAAAGTGAGTGTGAGAAAAGTGAGTGAGTGGCTATATAAAGGTGTTTAATAAATAAACAGAAGTGATAAACACTTGTGTGCAATGACACAGAACATCCTTCCAAACAAAATACTGGCAGAGTTGGGAAGTGGGAGGACACAGCTCATGAACTCTAATGATGCATCAGGATGGTTTGAGGGTTGTGTTAAGCAGACTGTGTATACATTTAAGATTAACAAAGCACCTCCAGTGCTGATGGATTGATGTATTTACTTAGTAACTTTATGTCAGTGTACTTCCAAAAGACTCATGGCAATCCACAATAAAAATCAAAACAAACCACAACAATTGAAATAAATCAACATAATTAATCAACCAATAAAGATGAATAGAATAGAATAGAATAGAATAGAATAGAATAGAATAGAATAGAATAGAATAGAATAGAATAGAATAGAATAGAATAGAGCTGGAAGGGACCTTGGAGGTCTTCTAGTCCAGCAGAACCTATACCATTTCAGACAAGTGACTATCCAATCTCTTCTTAAAGACCTTCAGTGATGGAGTGCCCATGATTTCTGAAGGCAAGCTGTTCCACTGGTTAATTGTCCTCACTGATAGGAACTTCCTCCTTAATTCCAGGTTGCTTCTCTCTTTGGTCAATTTCCAACCCTTGTTTCTTGTCTCGCCCTCTGGCCCTTTGGAGAATAGTTTGACCCACTCTTCAGCAGGACCAGAGGTTTGGTCCTCCGAGCTTTCACACTCATGATGGAGCCCATCCTCAGGGAATTTCTTTCTCACCACATTCTGGTGAGAGAGGAGTTCCCTGAAGATGGACTCCAGCACGAGTATGGAAGCTCGGAGGACCAAATCTCTGCTCCTAGTGACTGGCCCAGATTGGATCCTGCATAATTAATCAAACCCCATAGATTTACACATCAGTAATAAAATTAATAGGCATCCGATGACCAGAAATCATCACATCTATGCATTCCTATTTTCAAAGCCTTCCTGAAGTTCAGGAGAAAAGGTGTTTTCTGGATATTTGGTGGGAGGTTGTCCAAAGGTTATAAAAAAAAGACTCCTCGTTGTTGTTGTTAGCTGTGAAGTCGTGTCCGACCCATCGGGACCCTATGGACAACGTTCCTCCAGGCCTTCCTTTTCTCTACCATCTTCTGGAGTCCATTTAAGCTCACACCTACTGCTTCAGTGACTCCATTCAGCCACCTCATTCTATGTCGTCCCCTTCTTCTATTGCCCTCAATCTTTCCCAGGATTAGGCTCTTCTCCAGTGAGTCCTTCCTTCTCATTAGGTGGCCAAAGTATTTGAGTTTCAACTTCAGGATCTGGCCTTCTAAAGAGCAGTCAGGGTTGATCTCCTCTGGGACTGACCGGTTTGATCGCCTTACAGTCCAAGGAACTCGCAGGAGTCTTCTCTAGCACCATAGTTCAAAGGCCTCAATTGTTTGGTGCTCAGTCTTTCTTATGGTCCAACTTTCACTGCCATACATTGCAACTGGGAAGACCATAGCCTTGACTATACGCACTTTTGTTGACAGGGTGATATCTCTACTTTTTAGTGTGCTGTCTAGATTTGCCATGGCTTTCCTCCCCAGGAGCAAATGTCTTTTAATTTCTTGGCTACAGTCCCCATCTGCAGTGATCTTGGAGCCCAGGAAAATAAAATCTGTCACTACCTCCATTTCTTCCCCATCTATTTGCCAGGAATTGAGAGGGCCGGATGCCATGATCTTGGTTTTCTTAATGTTAAGTTTCAACCCAACTTTTGCACTCTCCTTCTTCACCCGCAACAAAGGCTCTTTAGTTCTTCTTCACTTTCTGCCATCAGAGTGGTATCATCTGCATATCTTAGGTTGTTGATATTTCTCCCGGCAATCTTAATTCCAACTTTTGATTCATCTAGCCCTGCCTTTCTCATGATGTGCTCTGCATATAAGTTAAATAGGCAGGGCAACAGTATACAACTTTGCCAGACTCCTTTCCCAATTTTGAACCAATCAGTGCTTCCATGTCCAGTTCCCACTGTTGCTTCTTGACCCGCATATAGGTTTCTCAAGAGACAAATGAGATGGTCTGGTACTCCCATCTCCTCACACAGCCCCAAATCTCTTAAAGGGAGGTACCTGCAATATGTCCACCCAGGATGAATATACCAGACAGGTAGATTAGCTTGGAAAAAGTTCAGAGAAGAACAACTAAAATGACCAAAGGCCTGGAGACTAAAAAATAGTAAGAACGACTGCAGGACTTGGGTTTGGCTAGTCTAGAAAAGAAGAAACATGGGCAACATGATAGCAGTATTCCAGTATTTGAGGGGCTGCCACAAAGAAGAGGGGATCAAACTATTCTCCAAACCACCAGAGGCCGAGACAAGAAACACTTGTTGGAAACTGACCAAAGAGAGAAGCAACCTGGAATTAAGGAGAAACGTCCTATAAATGAGGACAATTAACTAGTGGAACAACTTGCCTCCAGAAATAGTGGGCGCTCCATCACTGGAGTTTTTTAAGAAGAGACCAGACAGTCACTTGTCTGAGATGGTATAGGATAGGTTCTCCTGCTTGAGCAGGGGGCTGAACTAGAAGACCTCCAAGGTCCCTTCCAGCTTCTATTCTATTCTATTCTATTTATTCTAACAACAGATTGCAAGTTTCCATTTTTGTTTTTTGTAATGCTTACGTTGGTTGAAAAAGGGGATTTTGAATTGTATTTTGGCAATGTAATGTACGGTAATTCAGTTGAATAGTCGATTGCTTCATCTCTGTGATCTCACAATTCATGATGTCAGCTGGTTGTCATGGATACGTAACTCAGACTTTTTTTTTTTAAAAAGCACTTCCTTTTTTGCATGCATGGACTTGGTTGTATAAACAAAATCTGGTCTGAACAAGCTTGCCAAGCCTCTCGTTCTGAAAAGGAGTTTTAAGAGCTTGGCAGTCAGCGGGATGTCGCTCTATTGGGTTTCCTACATAGAGATAATAATTTCATATTTATTCAGTAAACTGCCCTGCTTTTCTTTCAATCATTTCCACAATTTTATTTACTTTCATTTTGCCAATCTATTATAACAAACCAAGTACATCTTTAGAAACTAAAGTGACTGAAATAAAAAAATGAAGATTGTTCTGAGGAAGAAGTATAGGAAAGCACCTAGGAAGAATATGGTTGGAAATTTTTTGTAGGGCCGAAAGCTATAACCGGTGCACTTTATTTCACTGAGAGCATTAGCTGATTAAAACTTGCTCTCAGCATCACTTTTACTGTTACTTTTGTCATTTTTGTTCAAATACATGAACATCCAAGGGAAAAAAAACATATTTAAAAAGTGATGTATGTCCTTCTAATCATATGTTCCTTACATTCCTTTTATGTTATCAGATTTCTGTTTGCTTTAATGTACAAAAAAATAGAGAAAAGGGGAAAAAAACTGAAGGCCAGTGTAAAGTTTTGACTTTAGATTAACACCAAGGAAGTTCCAGATTCAAGTTCCTGTCTAGCCATGGAGCTTTCCTGGGTGACTGAGCTAATCATTGTCTTTCAACACAACCTAACAAAAGAACAAGGGAAACCTCGAGCCAAAACAAACAAACAGTTGTTTCATATGTTGGAATTTATATAAACTATATGTTGATATTAATAGAAGAGAGCAAGTATATACACCCACTCACTCACAGGCAGGCAGGAAAATCCATTTGCTTTTAGAGGAAAAATTACGTCTGTGTCTTTCAATTTAAATCAATTAACTACGCTAGGTCTGAAATTAATTGAAGGAAATAGAAGAAATACTGTCTTTTATCAGTAAGTAGATTTTTGTTCTGTTATTAGCTGTGAAGAACAACCTTCCTAATTCTTCAAATGTGTATGTTAAAAGTATATATAAACTAAAAGTATACAGTACTTGAAGTAGCAATGACAGCGCTTACTAAGGTATTATTTTGATGTCTTTTTTATTGCAGTGTTTTTTCTGTTTTGCTGTGGTTTTCTGTGCTTCAGGAGTAGCCACATATTGGACTGTTACCAACAGTATTGTGGTAAGTGAACAATCTGAAAAGGCAAATAGTTAAATAAACTGCCAAAATGGTTCTGCACTTTCAGATATACTAATTACAACATTCTTATTCATGTAAACGTAGAGCCATAAAACATTTCAAACCTCTCAAGTGTCTTTAAGCACTTTTTGTCTGTTTCCAAGTCTGTGCAGCAGAATCTGCAAACTCGATAATTCTCAAATACAGTATGCTTCTGAAATCTGTTATCCCATAGGACTATCTCACTGGAGCTTATAGGATAATTGTAAAGCTAATTTTCTGGATTGTGCATGGCTCCAGTAGGATTATTATGTGGAAAGACAGAATATAAATCATAGGAATGAATAGAGAGGACAGTTATACCGCAATTCTCCTCCAGTTTTTTATGCTGCTCCTGACTTGGCAGCGCTGATCACCTCAGGAAAGGTTCTCTGAATTGTGAAGGATATTCTTAGAATAGTTCAAAAATGTTTCTAAGATCTAGGGCAGGGGTAGGCAACCTCGGCTCTTTTATGACTCATGGACTTCAACTCCCAGAATTCCTGAGCCAGCTATGAGTCATAAAAGAGCCGAGGTTGCCTACCCCTGATCTAGGGAGTGAAAAACCATACTTTTGTGGAAGTGTTTCTACAACATGGAAAGAGTTCTAGAATTGGAAAGATTTGAAGGAAAGCCAGAAAGGAGACAAAGTACAAGTAGTCCTTGACTTACGACCATGATTGAAGCCCCAAATTTTTGTTGCTAAGTGAGACATTTTTAAAGTGATTTTGCCCAGGTTTCAGACTTTTCTTGCCACATTTGCTAATAACACAGTTGTTAAGTGAATCTAGCTCCCTCATTGATTTGTCAAGCATAACACTTTGGCAGCTAGGTGCCTCTGTGTTTCAACTTGCCTTTAGATTAAGGGGGAGGGGGAATTGTTACTTTCAAGTGGGTAAAAGAAGGAGAAATGAAACTTTGATTCAGCTGAAGACTGTGGGAGCCTTGTCAAGGACACTAGAACAGGTATGGATTTGAAGTAGACAGTTCCCATAACAAGTGAATTTGTTGATGTGGATTACATAAGATGTTGGGGCTTTGGCTAGGAAAATTATTTTTTAAGTCCATGAACTAGTGTTGGAACCTCAGAGTTAATTTTACTTCAATATAACCAAGCAGTGTATCCAATAAACAGTAAACTTTTCGGAAGCAGAATGAAACTGGAGTTTTATTTGGATTCTTCAGCTGGCTGTTGATACTTCACTTGTCAGAAGGTCGCAAAAGGTGATCACATGACCCTGGGATCCTGCAACCATCATAAATATGAACCAATTGCCAAGTGTCTGAATGTTGATCATGTGACCATGGGGATGCTGCAGCGGTCATAAGTGTGAAAAATGGTCATAAGTCCCTTGTTTTTCAATGCCATTGTACCTTTGAAGGGTCATTAAATGAACTGTTGTAAATCGAGGACTACTTCTATATTACCCCTGATAATGTACTTCAAGAAATAGCTGAGGTATTTGTGGGAGTGGTTCAAACCCACATCTTCTTTTATCTAGGCTTCTCTGTCAATCCTTTGCACAAACTATCGACTGTGTAAAAGACAGTTGCATCTGTCTTTTCCTCACCTATCCTCCCTTACAGATTCCTAAGCATATTCATACATAAATAACCAACTTGTGTGAATTGGGTTACTGAGTTCAGTGGGAGTTTAGATTAGGTCTGGAAGTGCAGTTTTAACCTGAGCAGGTAGCTCATCTACCCATCCTCTTGACAAGCAACAGCATTGGAAACATGCAAAAGCTATTGACCACCCCTGGGTAGAATTTGTTTTGGCATATGATAAACTGGGAGTTTGGATGTGTTTAAATGCATACAATTTCTGTTTAGACACACAGTTGCTTCCAAGTTGGTAATATATTGTTTACCAACAAATACACAGAGTTATGCAATCCTTGACACTCAGTTTTATATTCCCAGCAATATATTAAAATATTACTTCAAAATATAATCCCAAGAATTACTTCATTAAGATGGACTTGTTTGCATCATTTGGTTGTTGAACTCCATGGGAAAAAAGTACATTTATTTGGAATGTAATAAGAAGAAAGTGGGAATGTGCTCAGATGAACATTCTACCTCCCAGATTGTCAAAATCTTAAAAAGACCATGATTCAGAATCAGTATTAACAAAGAAGGTAAATTTCATAATTTAAAATCTACCAAGGGCTTAGGTAGGTGGTCTTACCAACATTCTGCTTCCATGGTGGACCCAAATGTCATCTATCTATGATGCTTCCGTTTCAGTTCCAAAATACTGAATTTGTTGGGATGAGAAAAGCCAACAAGCACCAAGTTTAACAAAAATGAATATATTTGTAGCTCAAGGTTGAAGTGAGGGGTCTTTGGTGCTCTCAGAGCTTGGTTGTTTTCTTGCAGATGTTTTATTACCCAAACTAGGTAACATCGTTGTCATCATCATTAACTCCAAGATTAACATCAGCCTAACAATCAAGTAAACAATCCCCCAATCAAGGACAAGCCAACAGTAAACCTCCCATCAAAGAACCTCTTAAGACCATCCCCACCAACACTTATTAGGGAAAACCACTGGAATATAAACTGAGAGCAAACCCCACTCCTTACCAACACTGATGATGTGACTTAGTTTGGGTAATGAAACATCTGCAATAAAACAACCAAGCTTAAGAGAGCAGCAAGGACTGCTCAGACGAGGATATGGAATCTAATAGCTAGGGATACAAAGCCACACACATACACAAAAAGTCCTTGGAATGTTCCAGTGGCACAGGAAGACTTTCCTGTCTTTATAGGACTATGCAAAGTTCTGAAGAGGGATTTTATTTTGGTGATGCTTCGAGTTAAGCACTCTTTCAAAGCTCTTCCCAATGCAATATGCTCTCCCCGCCCCAACTTTTAAAAAGCGAGGCTGCTGTATTGCTTTTTCCAAGGGTTTATGGTTATTACAGTGAGCTACTGGAAATGAACGATGGTTAAAAGCATGC
The DNA here is from genome assembly GCF_947247035.1 of Vipera ursinii. Taxonomy (NCBI): domain Eukaryota; kingdom Metazoa; phylum Chordata; class Lepidosauria; order Squamata; family Viperidae; genus Vipera; species Vipera ursinii. The sequence continues at coordinate 105,233,392 of NC_139512.1, read as the reverse complement.
TCAGAAATCTGTTTCACATTATTGAATATGCCATAAAAAGTCACCAGAGCAATGCAAACCATGAACTGAATCATTGCTTCACACGTGGATTAGAATCACCTCTGAAGGATGGTCTTGACCAAATGATTTGCTGTGCTGTCCCCATATGCAGATTATTAAATGATCCAGTAAACAGAGCTAGCCACTTAACAACTGAAAAATTTATTAAAGGGATAAAGGTAAAGGTAAAGGCTCCCCCGCACATGCGTGCTAGTCGTTTCCAACTCTAGGGGCCGGTGCTCATCTCCGTTTCAAAGCCGAAGAGCCAGTGCTTATCCGAGGACGTCTCCGTGGTCATGTGGCCGGCATGACTAGACGCCAAAGGCGCACGGAACGCTGTTACCTTCCCACCGTAGTGGTCCCTATTTTTCTACTTGCATTTTTACGTGCTTTCAAACTGCTAGGTTGGCAGAAGCTGGGACGAGTAACAGGCGCTCACTCTGTTACGCAGCACTCAGGATTAAAGGGATAGCCTCCTACAAATTCAACAATTCTTGAGGAAAGCCTCGCTATAGCTGCAAATGAAAGAATATCTCAGTTAGGACCTTTCACTCCAGCATCCAATGCTCTGGACCAGTGTTTCTCGACTTTGGCCATTTGGAAGTTGTGTGGTCTTCAACTCCCAGAATTCCCCAGCCAGCCAAGCCTGGCAAAGAAACACAGCTTTCCCTACTACCCAGACTAGGAATTATGGAAGTGATAGGCATATATATATGAGAGAGCCTGCAGTTAGTTTAGATTATTTTGCTTGGGGAAGTGAGCCATGTGGCACAAGATTCTTCATAGGTTGTTCTTTTCACGCATCAGCCTAGTAAGGATGATAGAATATTTTGTGAGCTGCCTTGGCCTGCAGTATTATAATTAGCACAGCTGGTATAAACCCACCCAGTTTATTATGTCGAAAGGCCCCCAGAATAGGATTTTAGTTTGCTGGGTCTGACTGGCACCAGGTTGGAGAAATCTGACTTAATATAATGTGCTTTGGAGGATTGTCTGCCATTGCTCATTTCTTATAAGACTTCTGGAACACTTACCATGTGAAACAATTGAATTTGATTCCAATGACAGTTCAGACTGAAAACACATGGTATTGCTGTATTTTGAAAACACATGGCATTGCTGTTTTTAAAGCCAAGGAAACAGACAATCTGTCATTCTAGTTAATAATCGTCTTTCACAAATATTAATGTGGAGTGTCTTTTGGGAACTCTTAGTTGAGGATCTAATCATATTATTCTTAATATAAAAGTGCCTCTTGTCATTACCTTCATACGAGATACAAAAAGTATTGCATCCCATGCTTCCCCCTACATCCAGTCTTCAAAATCAGAAAGGGTTTAAAACTGTTTTTATTTAAAAAAATAATTGTTTGGGAGAAAATAGATGCTAGCTAGCTCCACCAGCTTGTGGAATATTGCCCTTTCCTTCATGCACAGTGCAAGGTTTACCACCGGTCCTTGAGCAACAGAAGTTGCAATGTCTTGATTTAAGAAGATTGTAGAACAGAATAGAGTGGTAATATTACATTATGTAGCCATCTCTCATTCTAAAACGGAACTTACTGGTGATAACAAAAATGTTATTAACAAAACAAATTTAACAAAAGTTACAAACATCATATTAACTTAATCAGCCTTGATAAACTCTAGATTATATATGTCTATGGTTTACTCTAGCACAATTTTTCTCAATCTAAACAACTTTAAGCTGGTTGCTGAATTCTGGCAGTTGAAATCTACATATGTTAAGTTGAAAAACACTGGTCTTGCATTTCATGCAGAAGAACCAAGGTGCAGTTTTTGACTTTGTCAACTACAGCTGGATAAACCTCTACTGAAAGATTGGAGTATCACTGCTAGTCAGTGCTGGTAATGCAGTGCTAGAGAAATGAATGGTCTGATTCAATATGAACTAATTCCCTATGTTCTTAATCTGCGTTTCTTTGCTAAGGAAGGGGTATCATCATGGTACCCCACTGAATTCAAAATATAGGCCCATACCTTCGGTCCATGGAATGAAAATCAGTAACAAGGGAATAATTCTGTAATGATAACAATAGATGAAGCTTTTTAAATTGCTCTGTCTACAGAAGTCATCCTTGGCTATACATTTAACACAACTGCAGAAAATAATAAGGAAATAATACATGTACTGTATATGTGTGAGAAGGTAATTTTATGTACTATTTTTTTCTTTTAAAATTCTGACAAATTTTCTGAAATCTAATTATTTACTTTAGTAGAACCAAAATTTCACTTTCCAAGCAATCCCTTGCATGTTTTCATAAAATCAAAAGGCATTCTACTGAGTGTTGATCCAGGAAAATGTGCCTAAAGTGAAAAATGTATTTTAAATTAATTGTGAACATTTAACTCGTAAATCATCTATGAAAAGTGGGGAAACTGTCATATAATATCCTTAAGGATAAAAGCATTTTAAAAGAATTTCCAGAATAATTGTGGTATTAATTTGCTGCAACCAAACAAAAAACCTTTGGCATTTTAGCAAATGTATTAGTGCAGAAAATGTTTTTGTCCAGAGTTTTGTTCAATATACCATTGAATCCATTCTGCCTTTGGGATGTTACTTCAGGAGAAATCAAAGAAATATAAATAATGCAGACTACATAATAAATAATATATGGACTTCCGGTTTGCCATCGCAGCCACCACGGATGCTGGACGGCGACCTCTGTCTTCCGCGTTCAGTTTCGTTCCTTTGGGGGACCCTGGAAAGGGTCAAAAGTTGCCCTGTAGGGGCGACAAGCAAGAAGGGAACCCCCGCTTGATTGCGGGAGGGCAGCAGCCCTTCTGCTTGATGCGGGGCAGCCCTCCAAGCCAGTGGAGGAAAGACTGGCTATAGCAATATGGCTCGTCACTAAGCTGCAGTCAGCTGAAATCAAACTTACCATCAAGTACTTCTAAAGCAACGTAGATGAAACTGGGTGAGATTTGATCTTCTCTTTAAGATCCTAAGTATTTTCTTTTCCTGCAAAAGCTGCCCAAAGTATCTTTCCCACTGTGAGCAGAGGGAAGGGTATTTCTGCCCCACCCTCTAAGAATAGTGGCAATTGACTACCCAGGGGAATTAAAGCACTAAAAGAACAATTTTAATCTAATTGGATTTATGTGTTTCTGAAACTTGGGGACCAAAAATTTTCTTATTTTTATTGGAGACTTGTTTTTATCTACAAAAGAAGAAATAAAACTGGAAAAAGGATTATAAAAATTTTGGACTTAAAAAACTTTAAACGGCATTGGTGACATCTTGTGGCAAAGTTTAGTATTACAACTTGTTATAAAAGAGACTTGGCTTGAAGCCCAGACTACAGATAAAACTCTTTTGACCTTGATAGATACCACCTGTGAGAAACTTAGCAGGAAAGAGAACTTCTGGGTGGCATAACTGGCCTGCTTGAACTATGAATGTAAACCTTTACTGATTTTCAGAGTTATATGTGGGGAATTGCTTTCGTATTTCTTTATCTGAGGAACATTGGTTATTATATGAGATGATGAAATACCTTGGACTATAAAATCTTACTTGACAAATGATTTTACTATAAAGACTACCTATAAACATGTGAAATAGAGGTCCCATACCTAGCTATAAAATTATTTTTAACGTCTTATTTTAAAGTCCTCAACACATTATTAAGAGAATATGGATGAAGACCAGGAAAAGATCATTTCCATGTTGAAAGCAATACATGAAACCATTCTTTCAGCTTGTGACAAAATAAGACCCAACATAAAAGAACAAGTTGCCAGCTTAGATACACAAACCCAAATTTTGAGTACAACCAAAGAACTAAAAACGCAGAACATAACAGAAGAAGTGGAAAAATCAAATACTAAGACAGAGGACTCAATTGACCAACAAATACAGTTAATGGAAAAACCAGAAAATGGAGTGACAACACTGAAAATGGAAAAGACTTTCTATATAAATCAGAAGAAATTTGAGGAGAAAGAAGAACAGATTGAATGGAAGATAAACATACCCCCTGTTGATAGGGCTCGCAACTTGGGCGTCCTCCTTGACTCCCGGCTCAATTTTGAAGACCATATAGGAGCCGTGACCAGGGGGGCTTTTGCCCAGGTTCGCCTGGTGCACCAGTTGCGACCCTACCTGGACCGAGATGCCCTACGCACAGTCACTCACGCACTCATGACCTCCCGTTTAGACTACTGCAACACTCTCTACATGGGGCTGCCCTTGAAGACCACTCGGAGGCTTCAACTGGTGCAGAATGCGGCTGCACAAGTTGTGATGGGGGTTTCCCGATACTCCCATGTAACACCTCTACTCCGCGAGCTGCATTGGCTTCCGGTTGCCCTCCGGTTGAGATTCAAGGTTCTGGTGATGACCTATAAAGCCCTAAATTGCTTGGGTCCGGGATATCTGAGGGAACACCTGCTGCCAGCATCAAGTTCCCTTCGTCCAGTGCGCTCCCACAGGGAGGGTCTTCTCAGGGTGCCACCAGTAAACGATTGCCGGCAGGTAACACCCAGGGGGAGGGCCTTCTCAGTGGGTGTGCCTGCCCTCTGGAACCAGCTACCCGTGGAGCTTAGGACTGCCCCCGACCTCCGTTCATTCTGCCGGGACCTGAAGACCTGGCTCTTTGAGCTCTCTGGCCCAGGCTGAGAATTTTAATTTTAATTTTAATTTTAATTGTTTTTTTTTTACTTTTTCAGGGACTGTTGTAATTATTTTTAATTGTTTTTAACTTTTGTATTTCTTGTTTTAAATACCCTGTAAAGCGCCCTGAGTCCTTCGGGAAAGGGCGGTATATACATCCAATTAAATAAATAAATATCAGGGCACTCATGGGAATTGGAACAGCGAGATGATCTAATGAATACAAATGAGCTAGCCCTTCCAGAAAATGGCAACTAAATGGTCTCTCTTATTTCAAATAATATATATAATAAGAGAGCGAGATCTATTTGATGATTTAAAAGCACTGATATGGAAGGCTATATCAAAGGAAGAAAGCCAGAATAAGGGTGAAGAAAATTGGGGTTTTGATTTATTAGAGGGGATTTCATATTATTAATTAGAGGGTTAAAGGGAGAAGTTGAGATAAGGGGAGTTTTGGTTATTAAATTTAAAATACTTGGAAATTAGTTGAAAATAAAGATTCTGTTTGTTTAATATTTAAAAATTATACCCAAAAGAAAAAAAATATGAATATGTTTGATTTATTGATTAACTCAGACAACATATATAATGGTTTTGATTTATTAAAGGGGATACTGTATTATTAATTAGATGATTTAATATGGTGCAAAATAGATAACTTTTAGGAAATAGAACAAGACTATACTCGAATAGATGTGTATTTTGAATATTAGATTCTGTTATGAATTGAGATAAGGGAAACTTTGGTTACCTAAAGCCTGGAAATTATAAATATCAAATGTTAAATTTGAATATTGATGGGAAACTAAAAATTGAGAAAAATCAGGACATTGACTGTCTATAAAGATTGAATGTAAAAGTAATTAAGATATGTATAAGCTAAAAATTATTGATAAATTTAATAATGAGGTTTTACTTACTTTGATATAATAAGAACTGAATTAGGTTAAATACAAGATTGTAATATTAAGGGAAAAAGAGAGCAAATTTGGTTTTGAGATGGCATCTATAAAAATACAATAAATAAATAATAGAAGTTTGTATTCAGCACCCAAATCATTTCCCCAGAAAAGTCACACAATTTCTTACTAACCCTCGTTGCATATTGAGTCATAATGTTGGGGGGGCAGGGGGGAAGCATTGTCAGCTTAAATGTAGAGGTTAAATTTGATTTCAAAATAATCAGTTTACTTTCATAATTAAAAAAACTGCTTGTTTTTATTTACTATCGTGAGTTTTGATCAGCTGTCCTAGTAATTATTCAGTTATTTTTTCATTGTTTCCATCGCACTATTTTTACTGAAAGTGAAAATATGTTTACTTTTTTGAATAAAAAGTGGTATATACCGCACACATAATTAAATATAATTTAAAAATCTGCAGAAAGCAATTTACAAATCAAACGATTGAACACATATGCACAATATTAAGCCATTCATTTAAAAGGTACCCCACAAGCCCTTTTATAGGGACACTTTACAATTTCTGCAAATAGAGATAGAAGATAATGCAGGATATGAACTGATAAACTAGGGGATAGAATCTAACAAAATGTTTTATCCATACATTTTAATTGCTCAGTTCTGTACAAGAAAAAGAATTGGCTTGTTGCTATTGGTTTGTTACAGTAAAATAGTAGCCTCCTCTGTATTTTTAAACTCTTTTTTGGAGTGATGTCATGGACATCTCCACAAAATCATTTTGTTTTAAAACAAAGATTTTAAAATCTCACTGAAGTCAATAAAGTTACATTTATTTTAATGGCCCTTTGATTAGTCCTTTATTGGACCTTTCCTTGGTTTTAATGCACTTTTTATTGAATAATTTTCAACCAACCAGCCAACCCAACTAACATCAAGCTAATAAAATATTCCAAACTTCCAATATTCCAGGCTGTTTTAGTAAAATGTACATATGCTACATTTATTAGTTGCCTAAAAGACAATAATCTTGAAAATAAGCACTGTGTGGATGAACAAAAATAATGCCCCCTCAAAAAAATTAATCAAGCAGTCAGAACTGCTAGTTTTGTAATTGTCCACTGAATCCCATATTAAGTCTGGAAAACAAAGAAAGGTATGAGTTCCCTGAGTAATAAGCTACATTGGGAAGCAAGTAAGGCCATGAAAACATCTAGTGCACAAACTGTTTCAAGCACAGAACAAGCACTTTCAAATTTATATTGAGTCTGAAATGGTATTTCTTAATGGAGAAAGTTGGAAAGTATTTCAGAGTGGGGAGAATAGGAAAAAGGCAAGACCAACAGCAACAATGTTTGGTGGCCAAGAGGAAGTAGAAGAAGACAGACCCTGAAAAGATCAAGGGTAGGGTTACTCTTAAATTTAAGGGGAGCAGGGGCAGGTAGCAACTTACGGGAGATGAAGAAAGGAAGGTGCTGCAAAGCTCAGAGTAGATCTGGGTGAACCTCCCTTGGATTTAAATATAGTGTATCCCATGCACAAAAACATGCAAATGCATACCAAACACATTTTCTTCCACCAATTTTTTTTAATTTAAGTTTTTATTGATTTTTTAATACAATTCAACAGTGCTTATTCAACAAGCGTGTTGTCTGAATTCATCATTCACTAATACAAATTAAATTCCTAATCCCTAGTTCTCCAACCATTGGTAAAATAAGTCTCAAGTTTGAAAATATTCTGTTCCTTCTTTTTCTTTCAATCTCAAAGTAAGTCTGTCCATTTCTCCACAGTCTAGTATTTTTTTAATCATTTCTTCCTCCGATGGTGTTTCTTCATTTTTCCAATGTTGTGCTAATATTAGTCTTGCTGCTGTTGTCACATGCAGAATCAAATATATACTTTGTTTATCAAGCTTTTCTGGCATTATGCCTAATAAATAAAATTCAGGTTTAAAATCTACATGTTTCCTCAGCATCTTTTCTAGCCAGAAGATTTTCTTCAACCAAATTATTGACATCTACAAATTGTGATGGTAATATCTGAGTGGCTGTGCATACCGGCATCTCGGGAGAACCAGTTTTGTCCATCGTTAACTATGGGGGGGTGAGGTGTTACCCCCCCCCCCCGTTGATAGGGCTCGCAACTTGGGTGTTCACCTGGATTCACGGCTCTGTTTGGAAGATCATATAGGAGCCGTGACCAGGGGGGCTTTTGCCCAGGTTCGCCTGGTGCGCCAGTTGCGCCCCTATTTGGACCGAGATGCCCTACGCACAGTCACTCATGCGCTCGTGACCTCCCGGTTAGACTACTGCAACACTCTCTACATGGGGCTGCTCTTGAGGACCACTTGGAGGCTTCAGCTGGTGCAGAATGCGGCCGCGCGAGTTGTGATGGGAGTCTCCCGATACTCCCATGTAACACCTCTTCTCCGCAAGCTGCACTGGCTTCCAGTTGCCCTCCGGGTGAGATTCAAGGTGCTGGTGATGACCTATAAAGCCCTAAATGGCTTGGGTCCGGACTATCTAAGGGAACACCTGCTGCCGGCATCAACTTCCCATTGTCCTGTGCGCTCCCATAGGGAGGGCCTCCTTAGGGTGCCGCCGGTCAGGGAATGCCGGCGGGTGATCCCCAGAGGGAGGGCATTCTCTGTGGGCGCACCTGCCCTTTGGAATGATTTACCTGTGGAACTCCGGACTACCCCTGACCTGTGCTCGTTTCGCCGGGACCTGAAAACCTGGCTTTTCGATCTATCTGGCCTGGACTGAGGGGGTTTTTAGTTTTAAGTTTTAACATTGTTTTATTGTTGGGCTATTATTAATTTAATTCTTTTTAATTCTATTTTTATCTTAATTTATATTGTCTTTTAAATATTGCCCTGTAAACCGCCCTGAGTCCTTCGGGAATAGGGCGGTATAGAAAACTAATTAAATAAATAAAATAAAATAAATAAATATCATCTTTGTAGGTGGAAAATGCCATGATGGATGTATATGATGTTGTTTATGAAGATGTGAGAAACAACATTTCCAGCACCAGAAGACAGGATCTATATTCCATTCACAAGATGGTAAGCTGCTGCTGGTTTTGGAATAGGTTAGCTTTGCCCCAGCTTAGTTCAAACTTTTTTCTCTTTCTCTTTCATCCCATAACTGCCAGTTGGGATAGACAATGGGCAACTAATCAGTGGCAGTTCAGTGAAGAAGATTTCTGGTTGAGGCATTTTCAACAAACCAAATCCAATAGCTATCAAACATTTTATTTCAACAGAATTTCTTTCACATTTCAAATAATATGAAACTAATCATGTTTTGGGGATGATCCAATCCAAATAAGTACATTTCTGCCACTGATTTAAGTGGAGAAAGTTGAATTGCTTTCTGTAAGAGACTTGAAAACATTAATTCCTTGGAGTTATTTCCCTTTATTTTAGAGAATGGGAAAAAAGGGGGGGAATCCATTCAAGTAAATATAAAATATAGTGTCATGTTTAAAAAGAAAATAATAGTCCAGAAGCTTGGTAGGATACAATACCATTCTTGGCACCAAAAGAAGGATTCTGGCACGGGCAAATCTCTATTTCAAAGTGATCAGCTTTGGCATAAACATGCCACTTTTTAAATACTTTTGTGGGGAAAATAGATTAGCAACTGGAACAATAATTAGTATAGAAATATCAATAATTCCACTGAATTGAAGAGGTTATATTTTGTCTCCTACACAATTAATTCAAATTTATGTTCGCCCTTCTCTGGTGCTTCATTTGGAGTTGCTTTCACCTCTTTGAGCCTTGAGGAAAGAATTATTTTTCAATCACTAATTCCTACTTTTTCCCACACTATTACATGTGCAGTATATTTCTAAATGAGGGGAAAAGGTTTACCCTACCAAGAAATCCACAATAGAGGCTAACTAACAAAACAAAGTGGAAAGAAGATGTAACATGCTGTAACTGAATGACATCTGCAACTCAGTGTAGTAACCCTGAATGAGAGGATAGCTAATGAATGAGGCATGAAAAATAGCACTATTCTGAATATGTGAAAAATACCACAAGATAAAGAAAATATTTGTGGGAGAATGAGAGTCATATACAAGTTTTCTACAAAGGATGATTGTTGTGTTCAGAAATAATTGCAAATCCAAGATTATGTTATGAACTTTGGCAACACATTGCTAAAACAGTGACAACTATTTTTTTATATACGTTAAGGAACTTACAAAATATAAATGGAGTTTGTTTCTAAACTCATCGGAAACCAGAAAATATAGTTTTATGATGGCCCTTCTCTGGTGCCTTTAATCACTGTGAAATCTGGGATCAATCTAGAAGCAATTATCAGAGCACTGGGCTAATTAAGGAAATGCAATCATAGAAAACTATCACATTTGTCTACTCAAGAGTCCTACTAAAGTCTGTAAGGGCTAAGAAATGGAACCCTAAACTAAAAATAAGATAAATCTTGTTCTCCTCTTGAGTGAAAAGTGAAAGAAGCTTTATTGAATTGAATAAATTAAAAATTAAAAGGTTACATTAAATAATCATAATGACCCAGATAGAGTTAATCTATGTTTCCATGCCAAACAGATATCAGAAGTCTTACCAGGCCTCTGTGTGTGTGTGTGTGGAGATAAAGCTTGTTGCCTTTTCATGGGGAAATGAGGAAAAGCTTTTGTAAACACTTTCTATGTACTGCTGTCTTGCAACCAATAAGATTTGCATACATGCTAAGGCCAAATATCAGCCTAAGATGTCTATTGAAATGAAATGAACCTTTATTGTCAAAGTACAACTATGTGTACATTGAGATTAGCTGAGCCTCCCTTTGTGCTCCCACCCCCCAACACACAGTGACAACAAACCCTTCATCTTAGTACACCATGTGAACCAACTACTGTACACCACACACCGGCCTCCCAAGTCAATTCTGCATAAAGTTCACAAAAGTTCACAAAAGTTATTTCTATTTAGATATTTACATTTCCACATCAACCATTGTACTGATTTCACCTTCAAAGCCTTTCATGGCACAGGGCCAGGTTATTTGCAGAACTTTCCTTCTTCCACAAGATATGACAAGGTGAGTGAGGGGCTGCGGATCTCTTCGATTAAACAATGTCATCTGATGGGACCCGGAAGACATGCCTTCTCTATTATAGTACCAACTCTATGGAACAACATATATCTGAGGTACCGTTGGCCTAATTTGCTGGCCTTTCATCAGGTTTTCTCCTTTGGCATTGAGCCAGAAATGGAGTTCATTTGAGAAGTTTACATGTGTGGATATATGAGTTGCCCTGAGTTCAATGTGTTTTTATTAATATTGTGTGAATCTGAGGTTTTTAATTTGATGTCCAGAATCACATGACAAGTGGGCAATCATTCAAATTAAATAAATAATCTCATGAGTGACCAACTTGGGACCAAGACCATACCAACCGCAAGAAGGAGCAAATCAGAACAACTAAAAGAGTTTTGAGTAAAAAAATAATAATACTAAAAAGAAACAAAAGCAAAAGTGGGCAAATCCCTTCTCAAAAGCGTGTGATAACTCCAATCTAGTCCTATGTCTAAATAAAAAACAACATGAATAATGTTCTATTTTAGTTTCTTTGTTGTGGGAAGAAGTCGCCCTTTGGAGAAAGAAGCAGCATGGAAGATGAAATGTGTACATCAGGAATTCTGGAAACACAAGAAGAGGTAATAGAATACTGGACTGTGAGGTCATTCCTTTCTCTTCAGGCACCCAGGGATCCTTACAGTAGGGGTATCAAACTCGCGACATCATGTGATGTGTCGCAACGTATCACAACTTTTTTTTCCATTGCCGACAATGGGGTGGGCGCAGTTTTGCCATGAGGCATCCGGCCCGTGGGCCAGCAGTTTGACATCCCTGCCCTACAGTATGGGCGTAACATCAGAATCACACCCCCCATCCCCCAATCTTTATTCCATGTTCTGCCTGTCAAGCAGGTCTTCTGAGCAGCTCTCACGAGGTTAGAATACAGTGGTAACGATTGTCACTCTCATCGTGGCGTTGAGCTTTCTTCTGAGGGTCCCCAAAAATACAAGTAGCCCTGTGAACAACACTATAGAAAAAATGGCATTCTTGCCACTTTTGAAGCATATAAGGCTTGGGTGTGCAAAAACCATCTTGCAGCCCCAGAGTGCAGGATTTTAAAATTATTGCTTTCATGGAACCATGGTAGGCCAGTTGATTATGTATTATCATCACTAGAGGCCGAACTTGTTTTACTGCCTTTTGAGAAGGTTTCTGGGAATTTAAGAAAGCAAACAAACCATCATAGTTTTATTAATACTACCGGAAAGGAACAGCTGAAATGAACAAAATGTAAAGTATGTCAGTTTTGTCTTCATTAAAACAAAAGTAGGGTTTTCTCTGTTCCAGTGTCCATACTGACATTTTATTTTAAAAAAATGAATAAAATTCAATCAAATTCCACTAATTTGCAGTCTTACTTTCAGATCTTACACACATTTAGTCAAAGAATAAGGACATTGTACTCTGTAGAATCTCTTCCTGTTCTGTGAGCTTAGAGAAGCCCTGAGAGAGAATAAAGAACTTGCTTTGCAAAACACAAAATGACTCTGCAGTCCAAAGTAAGTGATCTGCTCTTTCGGCAGTTAATTAAAAAGATGCAGCAGTGAGAAAACCCAGGGCCATTACGAATGAATTATGAGGGCATCTGGATCCTCCATAAAACTCAGTGGTTGAGCCAAAGAGATTGTACTGAAAAAGCTTTTTGGAAGAACATTTATTTGTTCTTCTCTTCTGAGAGGAGATTTGTGGGAAGAATGTGCTAGAGGTTTCACTCCCTGAAACTAGATGCCTGCCTTTTTTAAAAAAAATTGGTTTATCCTGTTGCTGGATCTGGACGTGCTACCCTTCTTGTTATATCTGCTTTCTATTTGTGGATAATTATAGCCCAAAGATGAAACATGCTGATTTGTTCATGGAAAAGAGATGGATACTCTTAGCTCCAGGTTATGATGTGTCTGAGCTGCTCAGAGTCACCTCGAACCATGATATGGGCAACAAATTGATTTAATAATAACACTAATAGTATTATCCTGTAAGCCAGAATAAGGTAGAGTATCATAGTTAATGATTAGCCATTGCGAAAGTAATTACATTGCACTCCCTGTTTTTCCCTCCTTCTTTTAAGGTGTTCAGCATAGTAAACTATACAACCTGTATAGTAAACTATACAACTATACCTGTTGTATAGTTTTGTTGTGAGCTTCCTTGCATGGAACAGAGACAGAAAGTCCAAAATATAATAAGATGACATCATGATTAATTCTCCATTACCTTACAGGCCTTTCTAGTGCAGGAAGGCATTTGAGGTAATGCAGGAATACTTATGACTGCACAGCCTCTTTCACCTAAATTAGGTGAAACTTCATTTTTATTCTGAAGATCATTTGTATTCTAAATTGTGGAATTTAAAATGCAAGTGTAGCCAACAATACAGATATAATAATATGAACATTACAGACCTCAGTGATAGCACCATCCAGATGCTTCATGTTTGTTTTAAAAAAAATAAATGAAACTGTTTTTGGTCAGAGTCTGTTGTCTCTGCTGCTCCCTATTTATTATTTTATTTTATTTTATTTTATAGCCAAGTCTCTGGGCCTGGCAATTGCTTTTATTAACTTCCTTTCCTAAATCTTTCAATTTAATTTTAAGTGGCACTCCACTTAAGAAAATAATTTCCAATTTGTAACAGACAAGCAACACATCCTGCTAAATGTAAAGCTTACAATAAAATCTATATTCTATCTTAATTAATTTCAAGCATAGATCAGAATTGGAATGAGCATCATAGTGCATGAAATGAAGTGCAAAGCCTCCCTTCAAACCACCTCACTATCCAGACAAAACCTCTTTCCACTCCACAAAGCAGTAATAAAACGGGGGGGGGGGAAATAACCTGAATCCTAATTAACAAGAAATGTGACTAAGAATATAAATAGGAAATATAACGTAGAGCTGCAGCCTATCAATGAAGGCTGACAGAATTGTAAATTTCAATTTGTTTAATAGAGCTTATTCTCATGTGAGTGGATATTAAGCCTATTTTTTTCACACCGCAGGATTGTCTCCAAGAAATCAAATACTTCCTGAAAAAACATATGGACATTATCTCTGTACTGATGACCATCACAATTTTCTTCATGGTAACTCTTGTTTCTCTCTCTCTCTCTCTCTCTCTCTCTCTGTGTGTGTGCGCGCGCATGTGTGTGTGCGTGTGCGCCTCCTATTGAGGCAAAAATGCAAATTGAGCAAGGAGATGGAACTAAAGTTCTGCAAAAGTTGCATTTTGCTGAGTAAGATATAAGTTTTTGGTTAAACCAAAAGAACTGGGAGAGCTAAATTATTTGTTTGGAACTCAGACTTATTCTATGGCCATCTAAGCGTCCATCTAGCATTATTCCCATGCTATGGCAGGATTCGCTTAACCCAGGGGTCAGCAACCTGAAACAGTGAAAGAGCCACTCGGAACCGGTTCCCTCACAAAAGGAAAAACTGGGAGCCGCAAAAAATGTGTGCGCATGTGCGTACATGCGCGCATGCGCAGAACAGGGTTTGACTGAAGAGTGGAGCCAAGGCGAGATATGCACCTACCCTGCATATTTGAATTGATTGGTTGAACTTTTTTAGTCCCACTTTTTTTTGGGGGGACTGCACATGGCAGAGGACTGGGAGCCGCAGGAGACGGCTGAAAGAGCCACATTCGGCTCCGGAGCCGCGGGTTGCAGACCTGTGGCTTAACCCAACCAAAAAGTAAGCAGAAATAATTTTGGTTGTCATGGTTATCAGCAATTACAGTCTTTCTTTCTGAAAAGAAGAAATTCTAGCTTTGTTATTCTTAATAAATTATACCAGTAAATACAGCCTACCTTCAGGTACTTCTAGATTAACTTTCCCTGATCCCTATCAGTGACACTGTGCTAGATCTACAGCAGCAAAAGAAGTGTTTCCATAATGGTGCTCTTTGATCTTTCAGGAGCTTCAAAATTAGATCAACATCATTTTGGCTTAGCACTGAATTTAGTCCAGACGTTTGGCTTGTGAACCAAGGTTTATGGCTTAATGTGCTATGTGAACTCAACCAATTAAGTCCATAGTATACGGTAATTGGCTCTAATAAAAGTATCATTCAGCCATGATATTAGATGGTTTTATATTTTTTCCACAGTACAATATAACTGTTTTCTAATGGTCCTTTTATTATTCTACTGCATTTATAAATACAGATTTTGATAATCAGACCTGCATAAATTTGCATAGAGGTAAAAAAAATCTTCTTTTGTAAAATCATATTTGCTTGTTTTGCATATACACAGGTATGAATCAACATTTTAAAACTTTCATTCTTTTCTGGACCTGCAAACACCTGCTCTCTAATGGTGTTTGCTAATAGTTTCTTCTTTAGGTTAGTGAAGTAAAAACAGCATTAGGTTCCCCAGTAAATAAATATGGCATATTAAATGATCAAGACGTTCTTCTAATGGATTAATCAGCTGAGATGCATTGCTACTACATGCACCTGTATGCAAAATTAAACTTCAGTAAATTCAGCGGGATTTGAGTTAGATTTGCATAAGATTGGACTGCAAATGTTACATATCAATACTGTATACATATAACATATCTCTCCCCTAATATATTAGGATATAATTTCTTTCTAAGTCTGATATAGATATTTCTTTCCCAGCGTGACTGTCAAGATAAGTTCAGGCCATGTAATTATATAATTAGAAATGAATTAATGAACAATATTTTATTTTAATCTACTTGGATTTTGGCCCTGAGATCAGGCAAAGCTGTTCCCCAGTTTTTTAAGATAAACTCCACTGTAATTAGTTCCTTGTTTTTCCCCCCCAAATCATGATGATTGGATCAAAGTCTTTGTGTCACATATTCTATTTTGCAGCTGATTTAGGATTAATATGAGAGAAAGTGCATATTCACACATAATTGCATCATCTGCATTCGCTTTACCCTGTTTTGTTGCTCCCTTCTCTTTCAGATTTTTATTGCATTTTATTATTCTTTAATTGCTGGTAGCTGCATTACGGTATAAAAGAAATGGATTTCTGGGAAATTGCTTTGAGGAGAAAGAAGGAATAGCAGTATAAGAATTAAGATGAAAGATTACAGCATTTCCTAATTATGTTTTAAGAACATAAAGTATTGATCCTCTCCTTTGAAAAGAACATTTGCCTGCTTCCTTGCATTAATCTTTCCATCTTTCATGGAATTACTGAGGGTGTAACTAGGCTTTGCAAGACCTTTCTGCAAATGGTATGCAATGTCAACCTATTGATCAGCATTTTTTCTATTTATAAGGACTACATCTTCCCATTGAAATGGCCTCTCCAACTGAGATCTAGTCAACAGGTTTTATTCTCTTGGGCAACTGACGTAGTAGACGTAGTAGGTTTACCAGTTGCTTAGATGATTGTTTTGGTCATGCATTCCAGAACTATGGAGACTTGTCCTGGAAAAAGTGAAAATTATCTTTTAGTTTTATTTTTCCGAAAGACTTTTGTTTTCTTGGTCATTTCAAGCCCAATCCATTCTCTTTGGCTTACAGAATGGATTGAGCATTTTTATATACTGAGGAAGGAGAGGAGATAAAATGCACTCTGCACGCATGGAGAAGGATGCATGGATAGATGATATGTGTGGATGTGGCTTGGTGACACCCACTTGTGGCTTTGACATGCATCCATGAGAAAATATGCACCATGGTCTAAAAAAGTACTCCCTAGTTCAAATGGTTGGTTTTGTTTTAATTGTGTTTTGTTGCTGCTGTTCTCATAGCTTGGAAGAACAGTGCAGAAATGTACTATTTAACCTATATATGTTCAAATTTTCTTTCCGTCTCTTTTATTTATTCTGTTTAGATTTATGTGATGATATTAACTTCGTTCCTTTGGTACTCTATCCGTTGTAAGAGCAATTTGGATCGGAAGGGCAAATATGTTCTGGCAAAGCTATCCGAAACTGGCTTCTGACCTGTACTGAAAGACCAGGACTTTCCATAGATGTGAGTGGACAATGTGTGATGCTTACTCTCCTTGTCACCTGTTTTCTCCCCACAAATGACCTGTTCCAAATATAGTTGAGCAAACAGGCAAGTAAGAAGCCTGCACTATTTGTTGATAGGCTACTTTGCTCAGCCAGGACCTCAGGAGCACACAGTATTGACTGTAAACACAAAGGCATGACACAAACCCAGCAGCAAGAATTGTTCAACCACAAACATGCTCGGCAACTGAAAGCCATCATTTGGGGGGCCCAAAATAGCAAGTCAAAACAGAACAACTCTAAACTCATTAACTAGCAAACATCTTTTAAAATTGTGCTAAAGGAATGAGAGAAAATGTTCTGCTTTTATTTTATTTTTGTCCATCAATTTTCAGCATAGCCACTTCTACTGCATCTACTGAATTTAAACCCTACTGACATTTTTGTATACTTTCTTGATTTAAATAAACTGAAGTTCTCTGGAGATAACCTACAGTATCTTTCTAATCGGTCTTGCTACTATGACAGAAATTGAGTTTTGGCTTGTTTCCTCCTCACTGGATTTTATTCCAATCATCTAAAGTTAAGAGTTATTTAAGCTGGAATATTACAAGAAATTTATGGAATTGAATGTGACTTCCCATGCATTCAACTTTGCTCTGTGTCTAGTGAAGGTAACAAAAAACCAATCACAGTATTTTCTTCTAAGACAAGTATTGATTGAGCAATTTCAGTACAGTAGCCTAAATTCTTAACTTTCTATGGGAAGTGAAAATCTGTTAGCTCTGAGGATATACTGTATATCAGGTTTTCTTTAATACGTGTCATGAAAATGATAAGACTTGTCATTTGTAACTGATCAATTCACAGAAAAGAAGGTACTTTAGTGATGCATAGGCACTCGTAGAGCATCCATCAGCAACTGCTTCACTAAGCATAATGCTTCACTTCCAGCATTATGCTGCAGCCCTAGATGGCACCCATGCAATCCTGGGAAGACATAGTTGCTTTAAGAGACCCAACAGGGGCCATGAAGTTCTCCATGTGTTGCAAAAATACCTTTTCCTCATTCAATCCAAAGTAGTGCTCAGCCCTATCAGTTCATGATACAGATGCTTTTAAAAAAAATCAACATATGAATACATACTGAAAAAATAAATCCAAGCTGAGCAAGAAAAGTGGAAACCAAACCTCAAGGCTTCCAAATCATGACCAGCCAGCTGTTTTCTAATAATGTACGCAAAAATTTGGAGATTCCTACAAGCATCTCATTCGAGTAAAACCCACACCCACTATTATCCCATCCTTCAGTTTTAAAGGATGGGGGGGGCCCTCATAGCATTTTTAAAAGCTATTCAGACTTGCCTAGGCAAAGTGAGAACATTATCAAAATGTACCAATAAAGGGGAATATTTGTAGCTCAGGATTGAAATGAGGGAACCTTGGTGCTCTCTGAGCTTGGTTGTTTTCTTGCAGATGTTTTATTACCCAAACTAGGTAACATCATCAGAGCTAATCATTAGCACTAATGATGTTACCTAGTTTGGGTAATGAAACGTCTGCAAGAAAACAACCAAGGTCAGAGATCACCAAGGACCCCTTATCAAAATGTACTCCGGCCTTGCCAGTGCAAACACATATGAGGCTTACATAACAAAGCCCAGCGTGAGTTGAGAGATAGTTAAAATATTGGATCTAGCCATTTGCCAGAGCTATTATTGATAATAGTGATTTCTGATGTAGCATTTAGCAGTATATCTATACCCTATAGATTTCAGAGGAAGGTGTTAGTAAAATTAATGACTGATCAAATGGTAATGTTGAGCTAAATCAAGAAAGCATAATGAAAGTTCTGCATCTTAGAACTTAGAAGGGGTGTCAAACTGCCAGCTCACGGGCTGGTTGCATCATGCGGAGGTCACGTCCACCCCAGCTCCGGCAGTGCAAAAAAGTCGCAATACATCATGACACGTAACGTGACATGGCGAATTTGACACTCATGTCTTAGAGCAGACAGGTCAAACACAAGGCCCGGGGGCCAGATCCGGCCCGCAAAGTGGTTTCATGTGGCCCACGAATTCATCCTGGAAACAGTGAGGGAATGGCCCCTGCTGCCTTGGCCCCAGCCCAGGCCGGCCAGGGGCCAATGTACAATTTCGTGGTGGCCATCTATGCTGAAATACATTCAGTCTTAGATCCACAAGGCTGTCTGGAAACAGCAAGGGACCAGCCCCTGCCGCATCGGCACTGCCCCCTGGGCGCACGCTGGGGAGGTATCATCCTTTCTGAGGAATGAAGAAATGCACCATCATCTGGCAGTGGCCAGCACATGGCCTGTCTACTTCGCGCAGGCTAGGGCCTGGGCAGCGTTGCGCTTCTCTTCAGATTCATGCCACCTGGCTCAGCCTCTCGGCACTGTGTGGAGAGCACCCCGCTGCCTGCCAAAATCGGGCAGGCTGGGGGCTGGGCAGCATTGTGCAGGTAACATCGACTCTCATGCTGTTCATGGCATCCCCTCCCCAAGAGCCCACCAAGCCGGATATGTGAAGTAGGCGAGGGCCATGTGCTGGCCACTTCCAGGTGATGGTGCATTTCTTCATTCCTCACAAAGGATGACACTTCCCCAGCTGCGTTTCTTGCCTGTTTTTCTCCCTCCCTCATCTCAAATATTTTCCCACCACTCAAGGAAGGAAGGAAGGAAGGAAGGAAGGAAGGAAGGAAGGAAGGAAGGAAGGAAGGAAGGAGAGGGAGGGTCTGAGAGGGTCTAAGGGTCTGCCTTAGACCTTCCCTGCTGCCCTTTCACCATCACCTTGCCCCCTCCTCCTGGCCTATCTTGGGGGGGGTCTCCCATCCTATTGCTTAGGAAGTTTTGGATACAAAGCCAGGTCTCCTCACATGGAGAGGGAGTGGGCTTCCTTCTTGACTTTGCCCTCGTACCCATCATGAGCAACCTGTCTAAGGAGAGCAAGCACGGCAGCAGCAGCCTTGAGGAGGAGGTAAGTGCAGCTGGGCACCCCCCCTTGGGAAAGTGGGGCTGGGCTTAGTGCCGCGGGTGCTTGACAGCTGGGCTGGGCATTTGACCTCCACGCCACCGTTCAACCCCCCCCCCCCCAAGGCCTGAGAGGAACAGTGAAGCTCCTCCAGTGGTCCATGCCTTGGCACTTGCCCCGGTCCTATCTTCTTCTGCAAGAGACCCTCAGATCTGTCCCACTCCTGCCCCGGCCCCCTCAGGCCCCCTTGACATGAACGATGTAGAGCTGGCCATGCCCACCCAGTAGGCCACACCCACTCCAGCCATGCCCACCCAGTAGGCCGTGCCCACCCTGGCCACCCCCACCCGGCCCCCCAAGGGCAACTGCAATGCTGATGTGGCCCTCAATGAAATTGAGTTTGACACCCCTGTCTTAGAAGAAATAGTGTGATGGTTTCCTGAAATCCTTAATCCAAATGATGTTTCATTTTATCTACAATTTATAGTCATGCAAGTACATTTATCATTTTGGGATATCTTGCTATTACAAAAATGGAGAACTCCTGCATAAAACTTATCATATTTAATCTACATATAGCTTTTTAAAATGTTCCCATAATCAGCTAAAAATCCTATTAAGATACATATATTCATCTATTTGCTTTAGTTTTCTTCATTTGTCATTCACTTTTCTCTGCCAAATTTACCTATTGGTCTTTGATATGTTAATTTTCAGATTCATATTCCACATTGCATTATATAATTTATTGAATTTTCACTGAAAATTATTTGAGTTTTCAGCTAAGAACACAGTATCAACTGCATGCTATAGTACATCTACATTCACATCCCCATGAACACTCTGTTGCTACCGTAAACATTCCACATAAATATATCCATACGTATATAAAATCATCAAAGAGAACACACAATCCTTGACTTATACTGAATCATCTCTAATAATTAAAATTATTATGTAGTGCTTATTCAAGCACTACATAATGGAAGCATTCATCAACCACACTTCAATTCCATTCTCTTGGAAAAATACTACCGTATATAATTCTATTCACTTGATTAAATGGCTTCTCTAAACCAATAATACACTTTTATATATTGCTCAGTTTATCTGCTGGAAAGCAAAAAAATCCTTTGCTTTGAAAACCTTCTGCTTGATACTCCATTCCTCATTATGTTGCTCTTTGTCACTTTGCATACTATTTCAGTCAAAATTCTACCAACAACTCTGTCATACTTCACAGCTACACTTTAAAAAATGACATATCCTATAGTTTTTGTGTGCAGTTTTCCTACTTATATATTAGCAGAGGGCAGCAGTAGTCCTTGGGTCACCATGGCAATTGAGACAAGGATTTAATCTCTTTCATTTTTAACTACATTCACACTCCTTGATTAATCCATCTTATTTATTTCTGACACTAACCATTTCTTGATCTCTTTGACTGTATTAGCCACACTGAGTCTGAGTGGACACTGGTAAGAGTCTATTAGGGTGTTTTTTTCTTCCATCCAACCACGTCCACTTCTTGTCCACATCCACGTCCCTGAAGTTTACTTGTCAAGGTTTTTCAAAAGTGCCTCGCCATTGCCTTCTTCCCTGAGATAAAGTGACTGGCTTTCTACCTAGGACAGGACTAGAACTCAGGGTCTCCCAATCTCTAGCTTTATGCCTTAGGCATAGAAACTGCACCAAACTGGCTCTTGTATTAGTAATTAACCCGTGGTAATAAGGCAGCAAAATGCCAATGTTTTTCTATCCTTATCGCATCCTCTGATAGCTGGCCAGCACTCCTATTTAGAGTAAACCAGCCCCTATTGGATAAGGACACACACACACACACACACACACACACACACACACACACACACACACAATATGCTGGGCCATTGTGAGAATTATTCAGGCTGTCTGGCAGATAAAGTCATTCAGATTTCTTGGACTGACTGGGCAGGGTAGGCTGAGTTGCCTGGGACATAGTCTGGTATGATCCGGGATGCGCTTGAACCACTGACTCCTGAGGAAATGGACATAGGTCTCCATGCTGTCAGCTCAGCCACCTATTACTGGATCTGGATCCCTTCTGAGTCATAAAAGAAGCCAAGACGGTGACCTGTGATTGAGTCCATGCTACAGCATCAGCTTCCTTGATGCCTTCAGCCTTGAAAGAGGCAGTGGTGCTCCCTAAAGAGGCCATCTCTGACCCAATGGCCTTTGATAACTACCAACTCTTCATTCCAACCTTCCTTTTCTGGTGTAGGTTGCTGAGGAGTTTGGTCTGCATCTGATGAGAATCCCGGAGGATATGGATTATCAAAACCACTTTCAGTCAAGTTTCAGGCTGGAATTTAGTACTGAAACAGCTTTGGTCATGCTAAATAAATAAAAATAGTAGAACTTTTCATAATTTTCATTAAATATTTTGATTAATTTGTTTTTGAAGAATTTAATAGTTAAAGCCTCAGAAAACTCAGAAAAAAAGAAATAGAATGAAAAAATTAAGTGCAAAGAAAGAAAAATGTCAAAGAAAAAGAGAATATGAAAAAAGTGACTTCAAAACTTCGTAACAAGTAAAAACAAATTTGATAACTCTTCACCCCTTACAAACTTACAAGCAAATATCTCTTCTTCCCATACCCCATCTATAGGCAAATCCATAAATTGGTATAGAGAAGATTTTTATAGAGATAAGTTTCACTTTTCTCATATGTGTTTGTGTTGAAGTTCTAATTAAAGAATTTCTAAAGCAGAATAATCTAAAGAGCAACTTAAAATTAAACAGGCACTTTTGCTGGCATTGAATGGAGAAACTTTGAAAGGGAAGAACATTTTCAACAATAGAGATTGGACACTCCAGCCAATAAATCTGTACACGACATCCTGGGCAGCAGCCTAATTTTCCTTTTTGTCATGTTGCTTGACAGACTGCAAAGCAAAACAAATGATATGCTATTGATGAAGACCTGCTGAAATCAGGATACAGAGACATGAACTGCAGGGATGATCTTGTAAGGAAAGTGAATAGATACTAATGTCAAGTGACACTCTTCATACATATATTCATGATATATCAAAAGATATTAAACAGCAAATGTAAACAAGTGAGCAGTTTGATCTGCAGCTGAATGAAACAAGTGATGTGAATCACATTACTAATTCAAAACTAAATTATGCAAGAAAGCTATGTGTTTGTCCTTTCTGCTACTCTGTATTAAAAAACCAACAATCTCTATCTCTGGAATGAAAATTAACAATTGCATTCAAACAGAAATCATCTTTTTTGTTCACTAAACCACTAGAGTTACTTTTTAAACAGTGTTCCACATGTTTTTACTTTGACACAAACTCACCCTCATGAACACTGGGCTGTCCAACTGCCCACGCTTATATTAGCCTATTCTGAACCAGAAATGGATGGCATAGTTTTTTATTGGCTATTTTGTTCCAGTTGCATACAGTATTCATGTCATTCATGCAATTGCTCACTGTATTTTTAAAAGAGAGATAAGAAGTATGTAGAATCCAGTGTAGATCAGGATACAGGAAAAGAAACAGGAGGAGAGAATGGCATTTGTTGGTATCAAAATAAAGAAGAATATTTGTAGCTCAGGGTTGAAATGGGGGGGGTTCCTTGGTGCTCTCTGAGCTTGGTTGTTTTCTTGCAGATGTTTCATTAACCAAATTCTTTGTTTATTTCATTGGGTAATGAAACGTCTGCAAGAAAACAAACCAGGTTCAGAGACCACCAAGGACCCCTCACTTGTTATGGAAGGAAGCTTCTCTTCCTTTATCAGCAGCAAACATCAGAGCTCTAACCAATATTGGGGTGAGTGGAGCAAAGAGTTAAAGCCAACCAAATTAATATTCTGATCTCAGTAAGGCCTTCCACATTGGTTATATATTTTCAAAAGAACATTTTATTGTTAATTATGTGAATGGCATCTCAAGGTTTGATTCTAGTGTTTTCATTTATACAGAGCAGGATAGAGTGAAATAAAAATTCATCCCATCTGAATGCCAAACTGGCTTCCCAGCAACTCTACTCTCATGCAATCCATTTACTTTAGATATCGTGTCCTCATTTTCCAGTGCAGGAACAATATGCTTTGTGCAACCAAGATAAAAGTTTGGAGCCAAACAATGAATTCTTTTAAAATACTTTCCTGACCGAAAAACAAAAATAAATAACAGCAGCAACCAATTCCATATGTTATGGTCAATCAGAGTCCTATTCAGATTCTGAAGTATATTTAGCTCATTGCAATAACAGGCTGTTTGTTTGTTATTTGGTCTCAGTAACTGGTGGCTTGTGGCTAACTTTGTCTGGGTTTCAGAGCTAAGCAGTATTGAGTCTGGTTAGTATGTGAAGGGGGCCTTCCCAGGATTGTAAACTATACTGAGAAGTTAAAAAAAAAACATAAACAAATCTCAGAAGATGGCAATGCTAAATCATTTCTGAACTGTGGTCAAGAATACTGTATGGATATATTCATGCAATCACCAAACTGAGGGTGTCTTCACTTGTTTGTTTAGAACAGGTTTGATGGGAGGAGCACTAGAACCATTTAACATAAACAGTGTCTGCCTTCATCTGGGAAAAATATAAAACATTTATTTGGTCTGAATTTCTCCTATGTTAATGGAATGCTTTAAAATGAAGCCTGAGTTATCCAGCCAGAAATCTTCTATTATACTGAAGCAGCGTTTCAAGAACTACAGCCAAACTCAGGCCTGGAAACTATTTGCAAAGCTAGGAACAAATCTGGAATCTGTCTCTCCCCCCACCCTCAGACATAGAAACAGCCAGCAGTGGAGGCCATGGGGAACAGGGAAAAGAGGATCAGGTTCCAAATTCTTCTTTTCAAGATGAGAACCCAGAGGAGAAATCCAAAATATCTCTGTCCTCATTGGTACGCAACAGAGAGGCCTAAGGATTGTGCCCTAAGTAATCTCAGGCCAAATGCTTGGGCCTCCTAACCCTCCAAACTTTGATCATAATAAATTGAGTTAATTTGTAATCTAGTGCTTCATTGTGCAGTTCTAGGGCCAAAGAATTGATCCTTCTTCACATGTCAAACTGTTTGATTACACTACAGGCTTAAATCGGGAGCAAGAAAAAGCAAGATTTGACTAGTAGCTCCATCTACCATTTGTTCCTTCTGTACTTGAAAATAGACCTGAGTTTCTTAGAATTACACAAAAGCTAATGGTTGGAGGAGACCCATGTTAGTCTATGGTAGGAAAACAGCAGAAGAAGCCTGGTAGCACGTTTTCCAGTTAACACATTTCATGAATGGCAGTTTGCTTCATCAGATTCATAGAGGAGCTAGATCGATTTTTTTCTTACAAGAGTTGCCTGTTATTATCACTGGTAGGATTATTATAAATATTAAAATCAGGTTCCTTGGTGTCCTCTCCTGCTTCTGGACAAGCAGAAACAATTTGTGGGAGACGATCCCTAAGATGCCTCACAGCCAAACCATAAAGGAATTTATAGGTTAAGTTAAACCAAATATTTTGAACTGGACTTAAGGCCTACTGGCAAAAGGCCACAATTGCAAAATTAGTAGTATTTGCAACCTGGCTTTCACATTTTGTTCCAACAGGCAAAGGCTATGTCATCTTCAAAAATAGTCTACACAGATCACATTGCTGTAGTCTAAAGTAGATGAAGATGAGAGCATTAATCACTGTCACCATGGCCTCTCAGTCCAGAAAGAGCTACATGTGGTGCATTCAGTAACTCCATCTTTCTGAGATTCAATTTAGAGGTTTTGTCCAATTTAGTCCCTCCCAGCCTCCAAGCAGTAGCAAAAGGCAAAAGCTTCAACAACATTTCTCTCCTGTCTCAGGGTGACAATCTATAACAGTATTATCAGCATATTGATAACTTCCCTCAGATTGACAGGTAGCCTTTCCCAATGGCTTCATATAGACAAAAGAGAGCCAAGCCCCAGCATCCAATATTGAAGCAGATCCTTGATGGCTCTTTCCTTATTACCTTTAATTGGAACAACCCACAAAAGAAGGGAGAGAAGCACCATAAAACAATGCTTCTTACTCCCAAACCTTATAGGTAGTCCAGCAGGATACATTGCTCAATGTTACTGAATGCTGCCAAGAGATCAAATGACCAAGTGGTATAAGAACAAAGAAATTTATCTTATTCATTTCTAATGTACAGCACAAATATAGGATAAATGAAGTCTTTCAAGGTTCCTTTTCTTAGCTCATATTTTGTTAATCCACAAGAATGGCAAGCACATTAAATTCAAATATTCAGAAAGCCATATGAAACATATTTAACTTTTGTGTGCTCTTTTCCAACCCTGCATCCCTTGCTTTTTTGCTGTTATACACAGGTACTCTTCTCATCTTGTTGGAAAGTTCCCCATGTTGATTGTGACAGTAATTAATCTTCCTAAAGGAGTCTTCTAATATAATCATCCCCCTTGTTCTCCATCACTCCTATATAAAACATGTCATACTAGATTCAGATGACCTATAAATTTAATAATATAAATAAAAAACAAGTATCTGGTTCATTCTTCATAACTAGAAATCTTCAAGTCTGTCAAAACCCATATTATACACATGGGAAACATTCCTAAGTTGGTTTAAAAAAAGTAAGGAAACAGAAACAGTAAATTCTAGAACAATGTTTCTCCTATTTGTCATAAAACATGTCCCTGCCAAAATTAAGACCTTTTATACCTCAAATTTTGAGAGAAAACGTAAGACTATTCTATTTAAACTATAAGATTTTAAACTGCTTGATTTTGAAAGGATAAACTCAAAGAATAAATATTGAGTGTATTCATCTAAAAGATATAGAAAATTGGTTAAATTCTCAGAAATTCAGAACTATGTATGACACATAAATAAATGTAACTTCTATGCTGGCTTTTACTTCACAAAAAAGAAGTAAATTGTCCCCAAAGACTAGACAATACACTCTAGAAATGTTTCTCAATCAGACATGAATATTTTTTTCCACTCTGAAGAGAACTACCAGCTATAATTAACAAATGACAACATTCTATTAACTCTATAAATGCTCCTACTTTCAGTGAATGTGTTGGTTCAGCCTTTTCCCAACTGGCCTGTGTAAAACCCCACTATAATTCTGAGTGGAAATTTTTTCCTTAGGTAGTCATCTGCCAAGTCAAATAAGCAAGTCTTGTTTAGTTGTTCCCTAGGTTTTTGTTTCACTTCATCATGAATTCCTTACTTGCAGCTTCCTGCAACAAGAGACTGACTCTGGATGAGCTCCTTTAGAAAGCTGCAAGGATTTTCTACATATCCAAGGATTTTTTTGAGCTCCTCTCCCCCTACAGCCCTGATGTTTTATACTGAAAAGCCATGGGTTATTGGTCACTGACAAAAATATCAAAATGTGGTTTCATTTTTTCATACTATTTCTGTGAAAATAATAATTTACATCGGTCTCACAACTTCATTCTTGTATGTAGTAGTGTCATCATAAAGCCAACCTGTGTCATAATCTTCAAATATCCCATTCACTGTAAAATTCCTAACGAGAGATTCACACATGTAATTAACTCGGGAAGAAAAAAATGTAGAGGAGCCTAACAATGCTTCACTCAGGTAAAGGAATGTACCTGTAATATCTGGAAGGAAGGAAATTTAAAATCTCTAGAATTATTATTTTTTCCTTCTAAAAATCTGGTAAGTAAAGAGTATTTCATACCATTCCAAATTATTCAAGCCAGATGTATTGAATCAGTATTCCGCTAGTCTAGCTATTGTCGAGTTTCAGAAGCTCTAGTCTAGCAGAACCACTTAGAACTGATGTGAGCTGGAGGCCAAAAGCCTCTGGAGAGCTACATGATTTTTACCCTTGCCTTAGCCTAGCTTTCTCCAGCCTTTGAATATGTAGCATTGAATTTCCAAAACCATTAGTAAAGATCTTGCTGGCTGACAAATTCTGGGAGTTAAAATCTGCATACCTGGAGAATACCCAGTTTGGGGACAGCTGCACTGGACTAATATTATAGAGACACAGAAATTACAAGGTAATCCAGATCCAAAATTTAAAGGCAAAGGATCCTATTTTTACTTTTTGTTTAAGATTAGACACTTCCAAACCACTGAATTTCCAGATAGTTTGGAGCCAGCCTGGGATCATTTTCACATGTTTTCATTTCAAACTGCAAAAAACAGTCAGGGAACACCATGACCCAATCTGTGTTTTTCCTTCAGAAGGCAACTAGAATAACAACAAAAACAACAGTGCTCTGCAAATAGCCTGACCAATTGCACAGCCAGATCCTGGGCTTTGGAAATAGCCCAATTCATTTCCCATTAACTTAGGTGGTGGTCTGCTTTAAATTATGCAAGGTCAGAGGCATGAATTTGGAAGTAATGAGTTTTACCCGCATCAAGAAGTTTACAAAATAATCATATATCCCAGAGTGTCCATTTTTTCTCCATTTCCTCTGTTCTTTAATAAAGACAATACTTCTGTGTCTATTCTCCATTCCTGGCAAAGATATTTCAGAATTTTTCAAAAGTGGCAAAGTTGTGATGGCTGGAGCTCACATTTAATGCATGTGTGCGCGCACCTGCCTGCGTATACACACACACACACACACACACACACACACAGAGAGAGAGAGAGAGAGAGAGAGAGAGAGAGAGAGAATGGACTAAGTGGGTGAATAAACAGTCTATTTTAGAGTTTATTTAGGGTTTATACAGTATTTTTCAGTAGCTCCTAGCTTAAAATGGCAGCAACTGCAGCAACAGTGAATTCTAGGCTCACAAAGAAAGGGCTCAGGACAGACTGTATGAGTTCCAGGTTGCTCGCCCAACTTTTTAAAGATTTCAGAAACAGGTAAGTTTAGGCCAGGATTTCTTTTATAAACCACCTCCACTACATACCTAGGGAGTTACAATAAATAGCCCAAGAGTCTGCACAGAAAAGGAAGTTGCTGTTTGCATACTGTAGGAAGGAGGTAAAACACTAAAATCTCCTCTCCAAAGCAAAGCTATTTTGACTTAAAACTTGGCTATCTTTCAAGCCAAGCCCACAAACTAGTCTGAATTCAGCATAAGCCATCACAGGTCCTATGTTTTTGCTGCTTACACAGGAATTTGAAATTAAGCAACTGTTTGCTCAGATTGCTTTTTCAGGATTGAGAAATATCTCAGAAATACTTGGGGAAAAAAATGACAGAAAGATGCCTTACTCTTGCCTATCTTCACTCTGTTCAATCATGGTGAAACCACAGGGGCCATTTTGATTTTACAGTACACTTAGTTCTGTGTGTGGATGCTGCTTCTGGAACCCCTTTCTGGGCCTGGACAACAAAAAAATAGCTACCGGTTCTGCCAAAGTGGTGCGAACTGGCTGAATCCCACCACTGAATATGCCCTTCAGCATGTTTTGATTTGAGGTCCCTAATTCTCCCTTACCCATAGGGTAGATATAAGGGTAATCCTACTGGAAGGGAAATAAAATGAGAAAGAAAAACAAAATAAGATAAAAAGCCCTTCCCTGCTTTTTGCTCCATAGAAAAGGCCCTGGCTCTGAAAATATTTGGTGCATTTCTGAACAAACTTGTTGCTTGAATCTTGGGACTTCTGCTTTCCGACCTGGAAGAGGATGCTTTATGTGTGAAATAACAGACTGGAAGCAATCACAGATTATTTTATTGCATCAGCGATCAATCCTTTTGATTGGTTGATCCCTCTAGGAACCTTTTCGTCATTGATACTGCCATCAGGGCGCAGGGCAGCAGATCGCTTATTAATTAAAAACCTTTAGGTGGATTATTATTATTATTATTATTTTAAAAAAACGTCAAGCAGGTAGCCAGTCCGTTTCCTTCCTTTTGGTTTACAGGGTTATAAATTGTGGTTCCATTTCAGTACAAAACCAGCCCTGCGGTTTGATTTCACCCAAAGCCACATCGGGGGACCGCATCCCACGGCTCGGTTTCTTCCCCCTTACTGAAAGCTTCCCGCCCTCGCCCTCCACCCCCGAGCCTCAGCCCCCAGAGTTGAGACGGCGACCCCCGGAGCCACAGCCTCTAGGAGGCAGTGTGATTTTTTTTTTCCCCTTCGCCGTTTTTCGAGCCGGTGGGAGGAGCACGTTGGCTGGGGGCCAGGGACGGAGGGAGGGTGTCTGCAACCCAAGCAAGGGAGGGGAAATAACGGGAAAAGAGAAGGGGCGGCTTGGTTTGTCTTGTGCGTCTGAAAGGGGGAAAAAAATCTCTCCGACCTCGCAGCGACAAGACGCGCGGCTCCTCCTTTCCAAACCCGAGGCCAAAATCCTCGCCGCAGCAATGGGAGTGGAAGGCTGTACCAAGTGCATCAAATACCTGCTGTTTGTCTTCAATTTTGTCTTCTGGGTGAGTGGCGTCTTCCAGGGCCTTCGCTTGCTCCGTCCCGGGTTGGAGGGAGGGAGGCGGGTGGTGGTGGTTGGTTTGAATCTCTCCGTGATTAACGTCGTGTGGCTGGTTTCTCCTCGCCTTCTTTTCCCACCAAAACAAAGAAACGGGCTCCCAGAGGAGCCCAGCCTGGCGTCTCCTGCTGCCCAGCCGGGCTAGCCTTTTCGCCCGATTTCTCCCCCGGCGTGGTGTGGAGGGATGACTGCCTCATCCGGGCAGCAGGGCGCGTTCTCCTGCAAAGCGCTGCTGCATCGACCGAAAGGGATGTCGCATGGAAAGAGACAGCAGAGCTCAGAACCCGGGTTTGCCCGAAAAGAATCGGGGTATGGGGTGGAAGAAGGGAAAATCGAGAGCCGAACGGGCGCTGCTCGCAAAAAAAACAAAAACAACAAACCCGGTTTAGAAACCGTCTGTTTCTTACCTCTTTCCCTTTTTTTAAAAAAAAAACAACATACGAGGTAGAGAAGGCTCATTTGGGTTTGATGCCATGTGACGTTTCGTGCCCCGTGTACTTGTAGCGTCTTGAAACTTTTCCTTAGCCAACTTTTAAGTTAATCTTTTTGCTAACTCCCACCTGAATGCAGATGTGTAATAAGAGACTGTTGGGAGAGCTTGGTTGCGTGGAACAGATTTGGATCTCCAAGGGACTTCTTGTCCCTTGCAGTTCACGCCGACTACACTATAAATCTAGTGGAAAGCAAGAGTTTCCTGTTTGTTAAACAGCTTTTTTTTTAATATAAAGGTAGCTTGTGTCCCGTAGATTTTTGGGTGGTGGTTTTGGAACCTTAGCTAAGTGGGTATGTCTAAGGGGAATATCATTTATTTATTTTTAAAAGTAATATATTGGAGGAAAAAAATCTAGCATTTTGCTTCTATTCTATTATTTAATGAATTATGGAAATTAAATCTAGCATTTTGCTTCTTTTTATTATTTAATGAATTATGGAAATTAGTGTGTGTGTGTGTGTGTGTGTATAATCAGCCTGAGAACTGAAGTGATTGGGAAGAAGACCGGTCATGTTTATAACAGAAGAAATATATTCATTTGAATGTTGGTCTAAAATGGATGACTTACAGCATTTTTTGAGACTGCCTTTCATGATCTCATCTTTCCTCCTTGGTTGTTGCACCAACCACACCCCAAGTCTCAGAAGGTCTTGAGTTTCTCCAAGTTCCCTGGGTTTCAAGTAGAAAAGAAATTCAGGCCTTCACAGATTACTTAAAATTCATATTGGTAGGAAATTAAGTTTTCACCTTCAGATTTTGAGGCTTGCTCTTGGATAAAAATAAAAATTTGTAGGAATGTTGTGTGAAAATGTCTATAAATCTAATTGCTTTCAAACATGGGCAATGTTGAGTACTTGTTGAGGAAGAGGGCTAAGATATCTGTATATGCTAAATGCTCATCTGAAACTATTTGTCCCAGTTAAACCATTTCGAAGACAAGCTGTATAGAAATGTTTTACATGACATCATCTCAGATAAGTTTACTCAGATAAGTAAACAAGATATGTCTGTTTCTTGAATTTTCTCTATAAATACTGTTGAACGTCTGAGAAAATATGTATATAATGCTGATAGGAATTCTTCTAGACATATTTGGAAACTCATATAAAGTCTTGACAATTCGTGTTTGTTTTCTATTATCCTATTCATTCTAGAGTTACCCTGTTTCCAAGCTGCGTCACTTTGTGATGCTCCTTAAATCTGCCCTGTCCTCTTCTTTAAACTATGGAAACAGAAAGGGATTAAGAAGAGGTGGTTGAATTACAAATGAGTTCATATATTAGCGTCAGTGTGGTTATCACTTTTTGAATAAGTAAAGCATAAGTTTATGTGTTGTGGTTTGTGTTTGTGTCCTTCTACATCAGCCAGAGTCACTGTGAAATAGGTAGCCTTATAAAATAAAGGTGTAGTTTATGAATCACAGTGGCTGGTTTTACACAATGCCCTGTTTCTCAAATTAAACACCCAATGTTTTAATTTAGCACAAGATATAAACACTTGAATGCAGTAGATCAACTTTCCCCAATCAGGTTTTTTTTTCTTCAATTAATGGGATTCATAGAATTTGAAAAGAGCTGGACAACTTGCAGACATCAGATTTGAAGTCTGGCAATTCTTTATAAGCAATTTCTAAGCAGCTAGGTCAATCAAGATTATTTCTTAAAATTTTATCTGTTTTTGTGTGTATAAATACATATATACATACACACACATTCACAGACAGTGGCAATGAGTGCATCATTGGAAGACCTGAAAGACCAAGGAGGGACAGCTCACCATGGAAAATATCTGTGTGGTTTATAAGAGTCGTGAACAACTTGATGACAGAGTATATATATATATATCATGTTTAATATGCTTGAAAAAACTGAAGTAATCTTGGAATCTCATTCTTAAACGATTTTTATGATTAGTTACATAAAGACTGGCAAGAATACATCCATGCACTCTTGATATACTTAATCTGTTCCTAGAATCTTAGATCTAAACACAGGAGAGAGTGGAGAAAGGCTCTCAGATTAGTCTTCATGCATGCACCAGCTGCAGTTTATTAATTACCCTTTAGCTTCGCTTGTGGAAGCTAACTATGACAATGTTTAGAGCATGGGTGTCAAACTCGTGACGTCACGTGACGTGTCACAAAGTATCACAACTTTTTCCCCATTGCTGGCAAAAGGGTGGGTGCGGTTTTGGCATGACACATCCAGCCTGTGGGTCAGCAGTTTAACACCCCTGTTTTAGAGCTCTAGACTGTCAAAATTCAATTTGAATTTTATATTCTGGGAATGATAAGGGTCTGGACTTAAAAGGATTCTGATCCGGCACCAGAAAAGAGTTGAAGGATAGGGAAAAAAAGGGATAGCTGCACATGAAGTTATAGTTATTATTATTGTGAGTGATATTGAACAGATGGAGAGAGAATTATGAATAAATATGCATAAGGAAGAAGAAAACTAGGGAATGAATCTCTGAATGTATTAGTTGAATTGACTAAAGCAGAATGGATAAAATTGCTGTAATCTTAAATCATTACATTCTTCCTCCCGCAATAGGGGAAGGGAACAATAACATCGGCATCTCTCCCCACTTTCTCCTTATCTAGAATCTTTAGGCAGTGTTTGATAGTATGTTGACATAGTATTTATAGTGGTAAAATCTGAAAAGGCTGAAACTTTAAAAGAAGGCTATGTAAGATTTATTGTGCAGCTAATCAGTTCAGATTTTTCTACTGTTGTGTTACCAGGCATTTCTTTTCAACTTCTTGTAATGATTTCTTAAACTTTCATTACTAGTTGTCCATTCAGTTCCACATTTCCTTGTGACCAATTGCTTAATAAGAGAATTTTTCTATAGTGTAACTACCCTTGCTGTTGTTATTGCCATTTCTCTCGGCCTCCATTAGTCTACTTGTAAATACTTCCAAGTTCATTCAATGTATGAATGTTCATATTAACTTGCACACAGGTTTCAGGAAACATTGCATTCAGAGAAGATCTAATTAAGATATATTTATGGGGATTTCTTTCATTGGGTACAAAAAGGCATAATGTTTCCTGCCTCATTTATAAAAACGGTTTAGTTTCTTCAAATTCCTTAGGAAAAATGATAATGTCATTAAAGACCCCTCAAATTCAGCTTGTTGGCCACAGTTCGGAAATGGTTTTCCTTTGCCTTTTTCTGGAATGTATTTTTGTCTTCTCAGACAAGAATGAGGTTTCCTGAAGGTCCCAACAGCATAATCATAGAGTCAAATGGAAAGGAGGAGCTTTTGGTGAAATGTGGAGTATTTCATTCTAAATGTTTCCTAGGAGTAAGAAAAATAAATCTCATTTTTAAGAATAGAAGCAAAGACGTTGGGCTAATCAAATCGTTTGTCACAACATTTCTATGAGTTGTACAAACGTTAAGGTCATTCCACAAGAAACAAAGTATACTGTGACCTGTCATAAAATAGTTGTAGATGGGGAAAAAAAATCTCTGTTTTGAAAAATGAGGGGGCAGGGAGCTTAAAATTAGCTTTAGTGTGATGAAGCAGCACATGGGAAAAACAATACAGTAACTGATAATTTTTGCATTTCTCCAGAGTAAACAGTTATGAAAATGATCCTATTAATATTAACAAATGTGTCTCCTGTTTCTCATTTCCATTAAGTCTGCATAAATAAAGTCCATAAATGCAAATTCAGAGTGTTTGTGATTGGTATTGGGCACAATGAGTTAGCAAATTCTTATAAACAACCACTTGCCAAAAAGAGAAGCAGGGAAAAATTATATTTCCAGTTGCAAATGGCTTTGCTAATAACATTTCAATCAAGCCCATTCCTTGGTGCTTTTATGCCAGTTGGGATTTACATCTAGATAAACATTTAGCTCTATTTTTTCCTATAACAGAAGTCTTAGCAAGCAGCAGCAGGAACTGTACTGGGTGTGGAATTTGCTAAATTCACAGTTGGAGGAATCACAAAATCAAGAATCTTTATTATTACCAGCAGCTGAAAAGTGAATACTGGACACAAATGAAATATTGAGGACATAGAAGTTAACCTTTGTTGCAAATCATGTTAGTCATGATTAAGAACTTAATCATGATTCTTATTTGAGCATGTCCACAAATACTCTATGGCTTCCAGGCAAACAAAAGTGTAAGGGAGTCAGAAAATTCCCTTAGAAGTGTTTTCCAACCCAATCATCATAAGGCAAATCTGACTTATCTGTGTACAGGTAGTCCTCGACTTAACAACAGTTCATTTAGTGACTATTTGAAGGTACAATGGTGCTGAAAAAGGGACTTACAACCATTTTGCACCCTTACAACAATCCAGCATCCCTGTAATCACGTGATCAAAATTCAGACACTAGGCAACTGGTTCGTATATATGATGGTTGCAGCATCCTAGGGCCGTGTGATCCCCTTTTGCGATCTTCTGACAAGCAAAGTCAGTGGGGAAGCACTTAACAACCCTGTTACTAAATTAACAACTGCAGTGATTCACTTAATAATGGGCATGAAAGGTCATAAATTGGGGCAAAACTCACTTAACAAATGTTTCACTTAACATAAATTTTGAGCTGAATTGTGATAATAAGTCAAGGATTACCTGTACTGGCACTGAAAGCAACAAAATTTATGAGGCTGAACAACAACAAATTGGCTGCTTTGTGAAGTCAGTGAGAAGCTTGTTTGGAGGCCATGGAAAAAGAAAAAAACCACTATGAATGTTGATTGCGCAATCATACAAAAAGTCCTATTTTTCAATTTAATCTTGTATTAAGCTCTAGTGTAAATAAGCCATCAGATTCTTTTTAAAAGGTATTTAAAATAGCTCTGTCCATTTATAAGGCTACAGTCTATTCAATTGATCTTTCCAGTTCTTTCCAAATTGAGCAACCTGCAATTAATTAAGAGTATATATTTGGAGGTAAGGGGAATGAAGGACCAACTCTGTTTAAATGCATGTGAACACTTTTTGAGCAGAATAAGTCAGTTGTCCCATCATGGCAGCTGCTGGTGATCTGAGAACAAAGATAAGATGTTACAGAGCATTTGGATGTCCCACCGGTATTATTGCAACTAATTAAATTTTCAGGTGAGTTGAAAACTTTCCCATCAGCAAATCTCATGAAATAAGCATCAACTATAGGTTTGGCCAAAACCTGAGTATGAAATTAAGAGGAACTGCTTTTATTTATTTTGTTTTATCACACTTATCTAGCCACCTATCTCATTCTTTTACTTAGCTTTGGGTAAGCAAAATGTCTTGATGTGGTCATACATGCTGCCCCTGCTTTCCCTCTATTTCTGGATTGTATTGACAGTAGTTTACTGTGAAGTCCAGACTGGATAAACTATTAGTGCCAGTCTCAAGACAGCTGAAGTGAGTTTGTAAAACTGTGGCTTGTAAATAAATTTGTTTAGCAGCTTATGGGTTTACGTAAGGACTCCTGAATGAAGGAGACAATTGATAAGGATAAGAGGGAGAAGCATGTATAGGCTCATGATATATTCCTAATTCCCAAACCATGGTTGGAGCAACATCTGAATTGAGGTTTCGTCTAACTGTTATGTCACTTCTGCTTTGTTTTTGAGAACTCTGGAACTGTCTCTTAAATCTCATGAACATTGGAGGTACTATAGAAGGAAAGGTATTGAAAGTTCCACTGAAGATTTTTTCATCTCATTCATAATGTACTTCATGATGCAGCATTTATAACATAATAAAGAATTAAAGGCAGGTTATATTCTTTAAAAAAATCTCTATACTGCTAACACTGCCACTATTATGCTTGTTTCCGTAGTTGAATTGATGCAACTGTGTTTGTCTTTTGATCTCCATTAAATCAAATGTTACTGAGGGTTACCTCACACTTGTGTTCCTGAAGGCCAGTATAGTTGTACTTTAGACAGTGTTTGAAGAAATATGAGTAGAATTCCTGCAGTTCCAATTCCCTCACTTTTTTTTTATAACTATGGATCACATGTGATTATCAGGCTACAGGAAGCATTTCTCAGTTGTGCAGTCTTTTACCAGTAAACAAAATGTTACCTTTCTAAAGTATAACTGACAAACAGTGGTCAAAGTATTTATTGAAGAATCAGACAGATGTGACCTTACTTGATGGTTTGCTCTAAGTGCTCAGCTGCTCTTTAGTAAATATTTACTCAGCTGTGGTTTCCTATTTAGTGTAAATCTGTTTCCCTATTACAATTGTTAACTTGGAGTGAAAAACTAATGTTGTTAATAACTTAAAGCTGTTGTAGCCATTTTTCCCTCTAGGATAAATACACAATTGATCTTATTCTTGTTGGATTGGTTTTGTATTTTATTAGTCTCCTTTGAAACTTGGAATATTAACTTGGATGTTGCTCTAAATGTGGTTGCATTGTCTTTTTCTATTTTCTCCTCCCTACTTTCAGGATAAAAATCCTCTTACAACAGCTTATAAATAATAGAAACAGTTAAAAATGAAAAGTACAATAGATAGAATTTTAAAACAAATGTTGAAGGTTTAGTGACCCAGCAGATTTCTCATTTGTTCTCTGATTTCTTATTCCAAGCAGATAATAGAAGGAAGGACGACTGCATTTTTTCCCGTTTCCAGTGATAGGAAGTTTTGTAAACACTATTAAATCTATATTAAATTATTTGTGAACATCAAGTTGTGCACATTCTAGCACCCCAAGATTTTCTATTATTCATCCTTATTTTGGAAATTGTTCACTTAATAACCTATACGAGGCATAGGGATCTGTTTTTACCAATATATTGAGGAATAGATGCTGCTAAGTTTTTTTTTTCTTTTTCATTTTAGATGCATAAGTATCTAACCCAGGCATATCAAACTCACAATGTCACATGATGTAGCGCAACGTATCGTGACTTTTTCCCCCATTGCCAGCAATGGCGTGGGCACAGTTTCGGGGTGACGCATCCGGCCTGCAATTTGACATGCCTGATCTAAGCCCAAGTTTTTATAAATATCATGATTTTAAGGGAATATGAAGGCAAATCATATTCTTATGTCTGAGCAAATTTTACTTTTGTTCACAAAAAACTTGTGCTGAACAACAAAGGGCATCCCATATCATTTGTACATCATCTGACTCTTTGGGAGGGGCCATTTAGGTTTTTAAAGCCTTTTAAATAGTATCATATCAAGATCGATTCTAGGCCATATAAATGTAGAGAGGAGATTCTATCCAGACAGCAGGTACAGTGACAGAAAAGCCCACTTCCAGATTCCCATAATGTGACATTATTTGGACCTGGACCATGTCAGTTCTCTCCATTCATATAGTCTTCTTCTTTTACCACTTCGGTTGTTGAGGGAAATCATATAGTAACTACTTAAAAAGAGACAAGTCCTCAGAGAGCCAGGTTCTATGCCATGAAGAGCTTTATAAGTGGCAACCTGCATCTTTAAGAGCCATGGTGGCACAGTGCTGAAAATGCAGTATTGGAGGCTGACTCTGCCCACTGCCAGGAGTTCAAGCCTGATTGGCTCAAGGTTCCATCCTTCCTAGGTCAGTAAAATGAGCACCCAGATTGTTGGGGGCAATATGCTGACTGTAAACCGCTTAGAGTGGTCTGTAAAGCACTGTGAAGCGGTATATAAGGCTAAGTGCTATTGCTATTTAAATTTGCCCAGAAGCCAACTGACACGTGTTCTGAAGCAACAGTGTAACTTGGCCATCCCAGTGCAAATTCTGAGTGGTCTTCACTAGATCACATTACAGACATGAAGTAACTAGAGCATAAGTATCTGAAGGACTTCCCAATCCACAGATAAGCACCAGATGGATCTGTGCAAAGGCTGTCTTGGCCATTTTTTAACCAAAAGCTATGAGTCTAGGAAAATTCCTACCGTATATTACATCCCAATCCTGAATAGGATGTGCTACTCCATCCTGGACACAAAAAGGAAAATCTCTTGCCTTGGGTGACCCAAATATCCTCTTTGTCTTGTAGGCATGAGCTTGACTCTCACTCCCCGTCCAGACCTTTGCAGGCCTTGAGTATCGGACAAGACAAACTGCATCAGTCAAAAAGCTCAGCTGGTAACATTTGATCCAAAACCAATGGATGACCTTACCTAGTGGCCTCATGTAAATGCTAAACAAAACATGCAAGAGTGTCAATCTTTGGGGCACCCTACCTTCCTAAATTAGAGCTTCAGCTCAGTCTCTTCCCCTAACAACATCGACTCAGCCTTCTCAGCAGCACTTGTCTAATCAGAGTTCAGTTCCAAAGGAATCCAAGCAACTTTATCTGTTAGATAACTAAAATATTCCTTACATATCTCTGTCTGTAATTCAAACTAGGGCAGCTGTCCAGGTCAAGAGTGTGCATTTAACACTGCAAACTGGGTTATATAATTACAAGTAGTAACTGTTAATGCATTTCCATTGAATCTTCCACTCCGAAACTTCACACACATATTTTCTGTTTCCTGCTGTGATTGTAAACATGATATAGACCTAAAACAAGAGATTTGAGCCATGTATGTTGTCATTTTTATTTCAGTGAGATTATATACATTCTTATTAGCTATTGGCAAGACATGTAATTAGAATCCACATTCATGATATTTGTAGTTGTCAATTTTAAAACAGAAGATAATAATAATAATAATAATAATAATAATAATAATAATAATAATAATAATAATAATAATAAAATAAAAATAAAAATAGAACTGGAAGGGACCTTGGAGGTCTTCTAGTCCAACCCCTGCACAGGCAGAAAACCCTATACCATTTCAGACAAATGTTTGTCCAGTCTCTTCTTAAAAACTTCCAGTGTTGGAGCATTCACAACTTCTGGAGGCAGGTTGTTCCACTGTTTAATTGTTCTAACTGTCAGGAAGTTTCTCCTTAGTTCTAGGTTGCTTCTCTCCTTGACTAGTTTCCATCCGTTGCTTCTTGTCCTGCTTTCAGGTGCTTTGGAGAATAGCTTGACTCCTTTGTGGCAGCCCCTGAGATATTGGAACACTGCTATCATGTCACCCCTCGCCCTTCTCTTCATTACACTAGACATACCCAATTCCAGCAACCGTTCCCTATGTGTTTTAGCCTCCAGTCCCCCAATCATCTTTGTTGCTGTTCTCTGTACTCTTTCTAGAGTCTCTGTACTCTTTCTAGAGTCTTTGTACTCTTTCTAGAGTCTCTGTACTCTTTCTAGAGTCTCGATATCTTTTTTACATCGTGGTGACCAAAACTGGATGCAGTATTCCAGGTGTGGCCTTACCAAGGCATTGTAAAGTGGTATTAGTACTTCACGCGATCTTGATTCTATCCCTCTGTTAATGCAGCCTAGCACTGTGTTGGCTTTTTTGGCAGCTGCAGCACACTGCTGGCTCATATTTAAGTGATTGTCCACTAGGACTCCGAGCGCTCTCTCATAGTTAAAAAGGAAGATAAAAGAAGATTAAAAAGAAGATATTCTATTACTATGTTGTGTTAATTACTTAGCTACAGTATAGTTAGATGGATTATACGTTACTAAATTTTGCAAGTTCTAATCTACTTTATGAGCTTACAGCTTTAAGCTTTGTTTTGCACACAAGGATTCAGGGAGGTTTTGATGTTATCTTTTGTAGGACAAAAGTTTTGGTATTCAGTAAAAAGCTAATTTAGAAGTTAAAACCACCAGTGTGGGATTGAGGGAGCATTGGATAGAGACTCAAGTACTGTGAGGACAGTTTCTTGATCACAGCCTCCCAACTTGTCCAAAGCTGTGAGAGGTGGGGTAGATCCTTCCAGAAATTTTGTGGGCACTAAGAATTCTAGTACTTTTTTACAAATACTTTTTGTTGATGGTTTTCAACAAAATTAAAAACAGTTCAAAATTTGAATTTAAGAAAAATAAAGTAGTAATAAAGTGAAAAAGATATAGGAAAGGAAAAGAAGATGGATTCTGAAAAAGTGGGTTGAGATCTTCTTGATAGTGGTTATAGATACATTTATATTTTATTCTCGAGAATTCTAGTACTTTGATGTTGAGGGAGTGCCCATGAATGTCTACCCCTGCCATTGAAAAGCATAGCACTATCCTAATTTAAACATTTAAAGCCACAGAAATAAAAGCTTGTGTATCCTCGTTGCTGAGAAAACTATTTTAATCACAGCACAAAGTGTTTCCTTAGAGTTATCGCAAAGAATGATTTCTTTGTTTGTGATAAATACTATAGTATAAGTTGTTTAGTCAGAATTCTATATTTATTAGTACTTGATGATTAATTCTTAAAATGGAAGGGGAGAAGGCAGAAGAATCTAATCATATAATGTCTACAAGTCTGATAAGGCCCACAAGTTACTCTGCATCACAGAGAATGATTGCAATGATGAAGCAAACTTTTTAAACTTGTCCTGGCTGTCTTTATTCATTGGACTATTCTGTGAAACTGATTCCTTTCCATTGTGTGAGAAAATAAAACCAGGAGGTCATAATTTACGAGGATTCTAAACTTGGGGTTCTAATTTGTGGCTCCAAACTAAGTCTGGAATTTGAAAAGTAGCAACTAACCAAGATTCCAAGATTAGAACACATGTTAAAGACAAGGAGTACTGCTTGCACGAAAGGAGGAGCGAACAGGAAAAGCATGATGCTCTTTCCTAGTAAGCTAGGATGCATATAAAAATAATAACCCATTATGTTTATTTTTATATAAAAATTTGGCTTTAGTAACCCTGGGTGTTTAAACAAGCGATGGCTTAATGCAAAATATAGTCAAATTATGGTATCTTGTCAACATGTGTGAAGAATGAATTTTCTTAGAGCTCTGTGCAGATGCATTTTATGATGCCCTGTTTTGGGGCTGCTACGTTTGTTCCATTTGACTGGTCTGTTGGAATAAGCAGAGAGAAATTTGTTTATTGAGCCATGATAATTATAGAATCTATATATAGGGGCCTTGGAGGGGGGTTGTTCGTTTCTGTCTGGAACTACTACCCACACAGCCAAATACATCTCAAAACTACAGTTTGAAATCTAGTTTGATTATATTTGGTTATGCTGACAGTGTACTGGCAGGACATATTATGACAGTGTTTGAGAGATACACATTAATGTTTCCTAATTTCCAAACATAACATTCTTCTCTGACAATTGTAGATTTTTATTTCTTTTAAGAATAATTCATGGATTTGCTTATCTTAGATGCTTTATCCAAGAATAATACAGGTCTTCTCTTCAGACAATTTGAGTTAACGCAGCTTGTAACACAGCTTGTTTTCAAGGTTCATTTCAAGTTCAGCTTATAGTAATTCATAACAACCCGAGTGAGAGTTTATACTCCATAATATATTTTGTCACTGAATATTTCATATATGGTTGTAAAACATAAAATGACTAGCTTAGCAGTAAGTCATATGTTGACTTACAGAATATCTGTGAGAGACCTCTGTCCAAGACCTTCCTTAAGAACGTTTGCCTATCAAAGTCACAATATAGGGCTAGATGAATAAAATAGTGTGATCTTAAGACAGCTTAATAAAATCAAATATTAATATTTACTGAGTCAGGTTTGACTCATAGAGACAATGTGGACATGTCTCAGAGGTTTTTTTGTGGGAGATGGGCAGCTACATAAGTGATTAATAAATATTTTTGACAGCAATACAGACATGGTATTTACCAATGTCTACTTTCAGAATACTCTTTCAACTTCCCAAGCTAATTTATAGTCCTGAGATTTTTGGTGCCTGTCATCAAAATGATAACCTGTCTGATCTTGCTTAGCTCTTTGAGATTAGCCAGCATTAGCTGGGTGTGGTCACTTGCTGGGCTAATATAAATGTCTTCAAGTTGATCTTGATCCTTGTTGACTTCATAGACAGAAATTAGTTTGGGGTAATAAGACAAAAGTTGTTTGCTGTACAAACTTCAGTACAAATGGTCTAAAATGAATGTGCCAGATTAAGCAGTTGTGATTTCAAGTCACCTACAGTTTGATTACAAATAAGTAACCATATCATTTTTTTAAAAAAAATAGTTTATATTTTATGTACACAAATATGCCTTAATTAATAAGCAAAAATAACAACATGTGTTTCTGGATTTCTGGTGAATGAATTGCTTTCTTCCAAGGGACAAGCTTGCCTCTGTGTATTTGATAAAGTTTTTCCTGTAGAAATCTGTCACAGATGTCCCAGGGAAATGTTGGAAGCAGCCAGGTCAATTTGCAGTTTTGGCCATGAGCCTAACTGCTTTAATGTGCAAGGTCAAATTATTTCAATAGAATGATTTCCACGGAATGTGTGCTTATCACTATTGCTTCTCCTGCTTTGCTTTGCTACTTTAATGATGATTTCTGGTTTGTATTAAGGGATTATTTTTTTTTTTAGTCCAGGGAGTCACCCATCTGAAGGGATTAAAATTCACATCTATTTTTGGATCGTATTGCATGCTGTTCTTTGCCAGTATTGGAGGTAGCAACTGATCTGTTCATAGATAAATATTCCGTTCTCCTCAGAGGCACCAGTAACGGGAACTGTTACTTCCCTCCTACCCGATATGCACTTTCTTTACTCTGTAAATAACAGTATCCACACATTCATTATGTACTCAGCATAGTTTCTTACATTCATATTATAACTTATTTCTTTGAAGGCCCCATAAGGTTTAATGAGATTTATATTCATGATGCTATTATTTTCTGTATGTTATTATGATTAATCTACAATTAGACTCACAGTCATTGAATAATTGATGAAGATGATGATTCCATATATAACAACTCCTGAAAAGAGTTTTATATAATGGGAGTAAAGAGTCCAGATCATGGCAGGTAATTACCTATTGCCTGGTCAGATTTCACTTGGAATACCATATCCAGTTCTCTACAACAAAATTCAAAAATGATAGTAACAAATTGGAGCAAATTCATTGCTAATGAAGGATCTGAAAACCAAGCCCTATGAGGAATAAGAAAAATATTTGAGTATGTTAACTTACAGAAGAGAAAAATAAAGGGTGATAATGATGGCTTGTCACACAAAAGAAAACGTGGACTTACTGCCTTAGAGGACCAAAACCTGTGGGTTGATACTGCCAGAAAGAAGTATCTGGCTAGAACACGGGTGTCAAACTCACCACATCGCATGACGTGTCACAACATATGGTGACTTTTTTCACATTGCTGGAGCTGGGGTGGGCATGGCCTCCGCCTGATGCAACTGGCCCGCAGGCTGGCAGTTTGACACCCCTGGGCTAGAAGGAACTTGCTGACTGTATTAGCTGAGCCTGTGTGACAGGTTGCCAAATGAAGTAGTGTTTTGCTTTACGGGAGTTTTTCAAACAGAGCTGAGTGATCATCTATCAGAAATGCTGTAGGGATCCAAAGTGCCATTCTTTTCTTTTAGTTT
Source organism: Vipera ursinii (assembly GCF_947247035.1). Lineage (NCBI taxonomy): Eukaryota > Metazoa > Chordata > Lepidosauria > Squamata > Viperidae > Vipera > Vipera ursinii. The sequence goes on along the minus strand of NC_139512.1, from coordinate 105,189,448 downwards.
CTTCATTTGCTAAGTTATAAACAACCCATATTATCTATTATTGTCTTTTCTCCTCCATTTAATGCTCGTATCTATTCCTTTCTTCTCCCCCAAAAGTAGGTAAATAATGAGCTACATTTCTTCTTTTGCTAAAATGAAACGTGGAGGAGGCATCTGGAGGTACCAAGTAGAGCATCACAATGCTGTATTTTTTTAGCAGCACTGATATCTTATAGTAGATGGGATCAGCCTTTGTGAGACCCTTGTTCTATGTCTAGAATGTGGAAAGAACAAACCTTATTTTGTGTTTGAAAAATCTTTCCCTTATTTGCATTTCAGATTATACTTGTGTACGGAAACACTTTCCTGTGGGAAAACCCTTAATTAGAATTAGAATTTTGATAGCATCTTGGTATAGTAGTTATAAACTGCTGAGCTTAACATTGCCTTGTACAACCCAGTGTGCTCCTGAAATGCTGGTCTAAAACGTACAGAATTTTCAACCCAGCATGCTGAGGAACATCTGGTGGGCAAATAACATAATTTTTATGTCTCAGTTAACGTGTGATCCAGTGTTACTTTCTAATAGACAAATATAAAACATTGAATGTAGTAGCTTACATTCCAGTAACAAGAATGTAATAACTCATGTCCAAAGCCAGTCCAATGTAAATTGAAATTATAGATGTGACATTCACCAGGCACAACAATATCTACTGTGGCTAGGTTTTGCTTGTTACTGCAAGTAGTAGTATTTTGTGTTATTGCAAGGAAAGTTTTTGCTTTTGCTTTATTGCTATGATACTACAGTTCTTGTGTTTTAAAATGATTCTACCTATCTACATTGTTCAAATCTTTCTGGTGAGTAATGTGGTTAGGGTACTGCTTAGAAAAATTGGAAAGTATTTATTTTTAGATTATCTCTTGTTCTGTTTCTATGATTCTGGGTAGTTTAGGACAGTTAAAACAAACAAACAAAAATTACTGAAAAACAGATACTTACAATTAGAGTAAAACTAAAAAATCCCCTCCATGTGATAAATATAAATTTCTGCATCATCAGGCAGAAATAGTTAAGATTTGTGGTGAGATGCTCTAGATCCAAATCAAGCTGTTGAGCCTTTTAAAATCAATGACAAAAAAATTCTACTCAATCATTTTTCTACACTGGATTTTTTATTTTATTTTATTTTGGTGCCTTCCAGTCAGTATTGCAATTTTCTTGTAAAACTTTGGAAGTGGTTTACCATTGCCTCCTTCCTAGGGCTGAATGAATGAATGAATCTTTATTGTCAAAGTACAACCATGTATACATTGAGATTGGCTGATCCTCCCTTCGTGCCCCCACCCCCAACTCACAGTGACACAAACCCTCCATCTTATTACACCATATGAGCTAATTGCACAACACACCGGCCTCGCAAGAATGAAAAAGAATGCCCTAGCTCAGGGGTGTCAAACTGCCGGCTCATGGGCCGGACGTGTCACGCGGAAGCTGCGCCCACCCCATTGCGGGCAATGGCAAAACTGTCCTGATAACGTTGCGCGACGTCATGTGACGTCGCGAGTTTGACATGTCTGCCCTAGCTGCTGGCTTTGTACTTAAAGGGGAACTAAATAGAACAGTCTTCTTGATTTCTAGCCTGATATCTACACTAAACTACCACTAGTGTAGTGGTACCACTACACTAAACTGGCTGTACCTTAACCAATTGTATTTCAACTCTAATCCTCAAAACTTTTAGTGATCATATTCCAAACCAGCTTTGTATAGTGAACCATTGACTTAAGAAACTTTAGTTTATCTGTTTGGAGTGTTAGCTAATAGGATGCAGGAAGCTTGCCTTTTATTGCTGTATTTTTTTTCTAAAATTGCACATGCATTTTTGTGTGTATTGTTAGTCATTTAAATTGCATTGGTAAGATGGTCAGCCATATAAATTGATATAAACAAAGCAACCAGATTTACTTTTAATGTTGTACATAAATCCTGATATTTCTTTCTGAATAGTTGAATCAACTTAGCTCTCAATTATGTGGATTGCTAAAGCATCTAGTTTAGATGGGAAGAAAAAGGGTGGGGTAGCCATACTATTTCTGGGCGGTTTCCTGAGTTCAAAGGAGTCATGGCTCTACTGAAGGAAAGACAGTTGTGCAAAAATTGCTGCGGATAGAGTTTGTCCTTTCCTACTTTCCACTCTCCTTCAACTACAGTTTCTAAATACAAACGCAAGTGGCTGTCAGATAAGGATCCCAGTACTGACAGAAGCAAACATTTTTGTGATACTGAATGATTTGGATCTATTGCAGAGGAAAGGATTTCACCATTCAAAACCAAGTGTTAGTTTCCAGCTTTGTTTTCAATAGCCTTCTAAACCTCTTTTTTATAGGTTGGTTCTTTCAGATGGAAAGTAACCAGTGCTTTTTTTTGTAAAAGAAAAAGGTGCCGGAACTCACACATGTCATACAACCCGCCTTGCCTACCCTACAAGGTTCCATCCAAAAAAGGTGCCGGAACTCCGTTCTGAGCGTTCTATGAGGAAAAAAAGCCATGAAAGTAACTTTCATCACAATTTAGGCCAAGTATACTCCAGCTGGGCTACTTTGTGTAATTTTTCCCAGTCAAATTTCTTCCCAGCCCCTGCTCAATTACTCCATAAGAATGTGAGGCAGGGGGTGGGTAGAAGCAAAGAAGAGTATTTCATTATTTCTTCCTCAAAACAGTATCTCTTGGATGGAGGAAAAGGAAGAAAGGAAGGGATTCCAGAGGCTGCGTCTGTGATCTTGTGTACACAGGAATTTGCATGCATTCAGGAATGCTTTCCTTCCAAGGTCAAAGCCTTTTTTACGGCCCCCTTGAGACTATGCCATCTGAACACTGTGAATTTGATTTCCTTCCTTCGTTTTCCTGTCTGACTTCTCTGCAGGATTTTATCACAGAATTGGCCAAACCTTTATGTCATTTCTTGACTCTGTTTCCCAAGGCCATTTTCAAAGGATTATTATCTCTGACCAATGCCTAGTGAGTTTTCAAAAAGGAAATCCCATAGTCTCCCTAGAGTAGGGATACAGAGATAGTAAATTATGGTCTATAAATATATATATAAGTATTGATTTGTAATAAAATTTACCAGGATTTCTAGCTTCCATTGGTTTAGCAACAGCAGCAGTAAAATGACACTTCCCCAGATTAATTCAGTATTGCTTCTTACTCCATTTTAGTGATATATAGTGTTTGTGAGTCACCAAGGGAACATCAGTTATAGAGCTGCTGTGTTACAGTAATGCAACAACAAATAAATTAGTTGAAATACAGAAAGCTTGAGGTTAGCAGGAGGGATATTTGTGTGAAATGACTGTGTAGTTTAAATTATTGTACACTTTATACCTGACTTTGTTTGGCAGATACGTTCTAGTTAAAAAAGATTCCACAGACTTGTAGTTTCCCTCCCTCTCTGAGGATCTGATTTTAATACATATAATATGTTTGATTATATACAGTACTTTCCTATTTTGAGAGTAACTTTTGTCATCACTGGTGAAATAAGACATCTTTTAAAATATTTGAAGAGAGGCCTTTTTAAAATTGCCTGCTCTTGTAAAATCTTTTCTTTTTTGAGGGCCCTTAAACTCTTGAATATCTTCCTAAGATTTACTATCAGAAGATTCTATGTTGCTGAGTTGGAAGGTGATTGAATTCAGCTCCCCACTATATAAGAAATCCAGATTAAAGAAACCCACATCAATGCTTATTTAACTTCCATTTGAATATATCCAGTATAAGGGAATCCATTATTCTTCTGGGAGAGTGGCTTCTCCTTTGAAATATTCTTCCAGTTTTTTCTAACTTTCAGTCAGAATCTGCCTTCTTTTGGAATAAATTCCCTATTCCCCATCCTGCACTCTTAATGGATAGAGAATAGATGTTGATCTTCTAGATCACAGGTCTGCAACCCGCGGCTCCGGAGCCGCATGCGGCTCTTTAAGCCCTCTGCCATGTGCAGTCCCCCCCAAAAAAAGTGGGACTAAAAAAGTTCAACCAATCAATTCAAATATGCAGGGTAGGTGCATATCTCGCCTATGTATGTGCATGTGCGCGCATGTATGTGCATGTACACACATTTTTTGCGGCTCCCAGTTTTTCCTTTTGTGAGGAACCGGTTCCGAGTGGCTCTTTCACTGTTTCAGGTTGCTGACCCCTGTTCTAGATCTTACTTCTTCAGGTGTTTATGGTATGATGACATATTCCCCTTCAATTGTCTTTTCTCAAGGCAAACAATGTCTTTTAGTCCTTTTTTTATAGATCTTAGCTTCTTGCCTCATAGTCATTCTGATTACTCTTCCGCTGATTTCAGTTTATCGGAACCTATAAAAGTGTGATGCCCCACAGTGCTTTTAGAGTGGTATCTGCAGAATAAAGTAAAATGATTGCTTTCCATTATTTAGAAATTAAAAGGTTTGCTGAGACAGGTTAAAATTATGATTGCCTTTTTGTAACCACATCATACCAGTGGTTCTTATTCAGTTTGCAAGCAGCTTCTAATCCACATCAGGTATTGATAATCTAATAAGTGCATTAGATTCCCCCCCCTTAAAATCTTTATACTTTCCTAAATTTAATTTTGTTACTTTCAGGTCATTCCTCCCAAACATTTAATACCATTTAAAATTTTATTGCTGCCATCTAGGGTATTAATTAGCTGGTCCACCCAATTTTGTATTAACTACGATTGATAATGATATCTCTTAATCAGAATCATTAGTAACAACATTGTAAAGATTCCAGACCTTATTCCTGCCACATATTATCTGATTCTTCCATCCAGTTAGATGAATATTCCTTGATTATGATTTTTGAGCAGTCTGTGTATTTAATTGTCATGCCATCCAACCCACACTTAACTAGTTTGCTGTTCAACATTCATGAAATATTTTCTTAAATGCTTAACTGAAGTCAAGAAATATTATATACTATAAAATCCCAACAAAACATCTAAAATTAGTTTCGTAAATTTTCTTTTTCCCAAATCTACAATGCTTTTGGTAATTGCTTTCGAGAGACTTTCAGATTGATCTCCTCATGATTTAGTCTGCAATCTTCCCAGGTACTGATACCATTCTGATTAGTATGTAGTTTGACCATCTTCCCTTTTCTCTTGTTTGAATATAGGGACATGTGCCTCATTTCAGTCACCTCACATTTAATTCAGGATTTTTCTACAATAAAAAGAATATAGCAGTGAAGGACAAATGTAAGCCCAATGTCCATTTTCAGTCTTGACTTTATATGTATTTAAACTCTTCATTGGTGTCTCTGCATATTCAGACAAATGGCAGACCAAGTCATAAATATATACGTGTGGTAGGGGGAAGAGAAAATCAATGAACATAACTTTGTAGTTGTGGTGTATAATAGCTTGATATATTTCATTTCTTGACTAAAAACAACAAACATCTATTTGAGACAGGTACAGACTTATAGCAATGTTTAGATGAAAAACAAAAATATTGTGCCAGCCAGTGGTTATCACTTACAGTATATCTTACAAAAAATTACAAGGGATTTCTTGAGATGATCCAGGAAAGGATTCCTCCCAAATAATTGAGTTGGAAGAGTCCTTGGAGTCTTCTAGTCCAAACCCCCACTCGGGCAGGAAACCCTATACTTTTTCAGACAAATTGTTGTCCAGTCTCTTCCTAAAAAACTCCAGTGTTGGAGCACCCACAACTTCTGGAAGCAAGTCGTTCCACTGATTAATTGTTCTAACAATCAGGAAGTTTCTCCTTAGTTCTAGGTTGCTTCTCTCTTTGATTAGTTTCCATTCGTTGCTTCCTGTCCTGCCTTCAGGTGCTTTGGAGAATAGGTTGACCACCCCCCCCCTCTTCTTTGTGGCAGCCTCTTAAGATATTGGAATGCTGCTGTCATGTCACCCTTAGAAGGCTTTTCATTAAACTAGTCATACCCAATTTACATAATAGATTTTGATGCCTCTGAATGAAAGCTTACAAACTTAGAATCTCTGGCAGTCTTCCCGTCTGTCTTTGGTAGAAAAAGGGAACGTGTACTGCAGGTGAATGGTTTCCTCAACCAAGATAAAGGACTACAAATGTGAAATGGGCTGCTTTCCACAAGGACTAAGAAGAAGTTTGGCTAAAGTTTGAATAGGAGACAAATTGGAGATGAAAATTCAAAAGTAAGAATTCTGATAGAATCTTGTACCATGTAGGAGGAATTGAAAGACCAGCTATAATGAGGTCAATACAACTATTGAATGACAATTGAGAAAATGCAGAACATCAAAATGAACAAAAGCAAACTACCAGAATTCAGAATAGGACCAACTTACCCAGTGTATTGCTGAAGGAAACTTAAAAATTAGGAAGGGAGAATACTGCAAAGCAAAGGTCCAGCATTTTTTTAAAAAAAATTCTAAGAACACCTACGGATTCCAAATGGATGCCATGAACAGACTGCTGCAGTATAGGTTGCTTTGCTTGAAGATGTGTTTATCTTCTTACAAAAGAAGATACACTTTCTTATAAAACAAGAAAGAAAAATAGGTGAGATAGGGATCCCCAAGCAAATCTAGGGGTGGGTTAAATTCAGCTTGTCTTCTGGTAAATCAGTGGTTTGTAACTAGTTCTCTTTACGGCAGTCATATGGTGAATTGGCAAGTTCAACAGTAACAATGATTCTCAAGATTCAGATTTGTCCACCAGCCCGCAAAAAAATGGAGTTCCTGTTACAGGAAACAAAATTATGTCAAACTCTTAATATCGGGGTGGGGTGAGTAACTGTATAAATAAGCATAAGTACAATTATTAGCATACACTGGTTGCTATAATCTGCTCATGTAAAAATAAACGAAAGAAGATTTGTAACAGATGATATAAAAATCCATGGGAATGAGTTTGGTGGCCCTATTGCAAACATCTGGAACAAAATAAGATTTAAAAAAAGCAATACTATTGTCTGTGTTCACTTCCAACCAAGCACATTACTATTTCTTGCCCTATTGAAAGATTTGCAAAGATGGCAGATTAATTATCCTGACATCCTGACAAATTCTACCAAGCACGTCTTCTCCAGGAAATTCCTGACTTTGCCTGGCTGACAAATTTCTCCCAAAGAGGGTAGAGAAGGATTCAAGGGGATCAGCCGTTTTTTATTTTATCCTAAACAAAGAAAAGATTAGAAAGATTAGAAACTATTCTAATGTGGAGCAAATGCAATAGAACAGAGTAGAAGAAACAAATGTTAACTTCGGGAAAAAAAACCTAAACAAAAAAGGAGGATGCATATTGGAAATGGAGAAGACTGAAGATTATATACACAGCTGGCCTGTAACTGTCATGGAATTCAGCTTATTATTGTAATGACCTTCAATTTTAATAAATAGCTTTTAATAAACAGACAATAGTAAGTTGTATTCCATGGTAGGAGAAACTAATAGAAAAATAAAAGATGGAGAGAGATTAGAAATTATTCAAAGGAGGAGGAAATAAAATAGAACAAGTAGAGAAAACAAAGGTAACTGCAAAAAAGAAGAAGAAAGAAATCTTAACCAAAACTGATGCAGTTCAATTCTAGGGAGATGCCTGTCTTGAGACTTTTACTTGAGTTACTTTCTTGGCCTGGGCTTAGCCTCCTTTTATGTGACCTTTGTCTAGACCAGGGGTGTCAAACTCAATTTCATTGAGGGCCGCATCAGCATTGCGGTTGCCCTCAGGGGGCCGGGTGGGTGTGGCCAGGGTGGGCGTGGCTAGAGTGCGTATGGCCTACTGGGTGTGCATGGCCAGCTCTACATCGTTCGCATCAAGGGTGCCTATGGGGGCCTGGGCAGGAGTGGGGCAGATCTGAGGGTCTCTGGCAGGAGGAGGGTCTCTGGGCCAGGGCCAAGCCAGTGGGGGCCGTTCCCTCACTGTTTCCAGGATGGCTTCGCGGGCCACATGAAACCACTTTGCGGGCCGGATCCGGCCCCCGGGCCTTGTGTTTGACATGTCTGGTCTAGGTAGTGGCTCTTCCTCCTGTCCTTCAAGGTTACTCCCTCTGCTTTCAACAAGCGTGTAGATTTCCCATGAGCAATTGAGTAGAGTAGATTGAAGGAATATAGTTACAGCTAGAACTTGATAGAGACATTAGCAGGATTGCCTACGTCTATTGAAGTATATTAAACCTCCCGTGATAGAATGAATGTGTCTTGGGATTCTAAAAGGATCTGATAATTTGGCTGCATCTTTGCAAGCTCAAATGTCAGAAATAAATTGTCTCTTACTGTAAATAGAGAGGACAGTTTGATATAATGGTTAAGGTACCAAGTTAGAATGATGAGATTGTGAGTTCTAGTCCTGCCTTACGGGAGGACTTTTGGGACTTGAGCCAGTCATTGTCATCAGTATGGCAAATGACAAATCAATTCTGAAAATGATGCTTACAAAACTGCAGGGATTCAGGCAACCCCATGAATCAAGACCAACTTGTAGGCACTTACTCCCCACCCCAAACATATGTAGAATACTATTGGGCATTTATGTTTGTGAGTGTATCTAAATCCTGTGCATAGTACACAGGCCTATTTTTGAAGGAAAAGTTTGATGTAACAAATCTAACGAATACATAGTGTGGACAATTGTTTCCTGTTGAAGCTTTTTTGTGCCTTTTCAGTCTAGACAAAATTAAAGGATTTCCCTTTTGTGATTCAATATTAATCTTAAATGAATTTCAAAAGGACAGAAAGGCCTTTATAGTAAGGAAAACAATTTACCAGTCTGATTCCAAATCAAAGGACAGCTGGAGGAAGTACATGTTGTCTTTACGGCCTGATATACTTCCTTCTCTCAGCATGACTTAACAGTGATATGGTACACTTAATAAAAGTTATGTTTAAAAAGTAATCAAGAAGGCCCTTCCTAATCACAGGCAGGAGTAGAATTTCAGTCTTAATTATAACAAGCAGATTGATATGAATTATATTCCCAGCAGCTCTTTGAATTTACTGTTTATATACTCTATTACAAATAACATGAGGACCATTTTTAGATTAAGAAGATGGAAGTGGAAAAAAGAAATTGATCCAGTCTCCCTAACACCTCACTTAGGGGCCTAATGGAGTGCTGGCTTCATCTGGGAATCTGATGTAAGAATCTGATTAGCTTTCCCAATAGAAATTTGGCATACTGTAGCACTTAAAAGATTAAAAACACATCTTAGAGCATAGATGCAATGCATTTGGTGGAGACTGAATCCTTTTGACATATCCAACAAAACATTATTTTTCTCAAAACCAAGGTTTTGATTTAGCGCACAAAAATTCACTTCTAAAACCACCTTGGCAATCATTGAAAACAGATATGCCAATTAAATTTCACTCTTCCTTATAGGCAATTGTATGTTTTGTTACCTCTGTGAGGGGTGAAAGTAATTTTGAACATTGATAACAGCATGTAATGTTGTAATATTCATGCATTACAAATTTTTAACACAGAATATATATGGAGCAAATGCTCATCCAAACAAAAAAGATTTTATTATTTGGAAAAAAAATTGAACCATAATATAACACATATAAGAAAAAAAGATATGAAGTGTTTCATTTATAGGACTTTGGGTGAAGAATTTATATTAGCAAGTTTGAAAAAGGCTAAGTGAATAGTTTCTATATTAACCCATAATTAAAACCAAAACTATTATTGCCATTTTACAAGGCATTGGTTTCCATATCATATTTAGTGGAAAGATTTGGAAAGAAGAATTATGAATTTGAAAATGCTAATTTTGTTGTGGAGTTGTGATACATAAATGTTTATTGAAAATTGAAACAGTAAAGATTGTATGATAAAATGGGCAAGAAAGTTGGACATATAAACTAGTATGGGGAAGAAAGGATTGAAATTACATTGAATTATATTGTTAAAGAGAATTTCTGTAAAATTATGTATTATTGATAAATGACAAAAATGCACAACAAAGACATACATTTTTGGTTTTGCATGACAGCTTAACTTCACCTTTAACCTACTAACGCATGCAAATTGTTATATATATTTATTTCTTCATAGTAAATCTGTAAAAACAGGTTAATGAACACATTCTTTATTTTTAATTAATTTTCAATAATCGTACTAATGTACATGTGTGCTCATACACACATACACACACACACACACGTGCATCCCTGCCAAAATCCTATTAACACTTATTAAAACCAAAATGTTTAATTATTCTGTTAGCACGTGAATTAAATGCTGTGCTTGGCTCAAAGTAGAGAATGCTGCTGCTTGGTTATGTCATGGCATATTTCTCAAATTTTCAAACTTTCGTTAATCTTAAAGAGCCAGACATAGATTCTAAGTTTTTCTGTTCTTTGGCAGAAGCTGAAAGCTGTGTGCAAGCCTTCTAGCTTCCCACCATATTTGTTGCTTTCTTAGTAAAAGAGTCAGTGTTTCTGCCATTGGTGAGCACATCTGAAGGAGTTGGCCTTCAACAATAAGCATCTTAATTAATGTGAAGGAGTTCTTTATAGATTTTTAAGTGCTGGTGAATTAAATGTCCTAGGTTTTGAGAACTCAGTTTGGATAATGCTGGACTTCTGTAGGGATCTTGTCAAGTGTGGAGCCATCAGTGATGGTGACACCAGGCTGTCCTATCCATGCTTAATTTTCTAAAGCTGCAAAGACCTCATGAGAATGTGGTGTGCTCTTGCATGGCCTGCATATCCTCTGGAAGTTGCATGAGAGGGCCATGCTCTCACATGGGTTCTGGAGCCTCCAAAAATCGCATGAGAATACGACCTCTTTCCTGCACTTTTCGGAGACTGCAGAGGTGATGCGAGAGCATGCCCTCCCACAGGATTTCCAGAGGTCACCAAGAGCACACACCCCTTTCTTATGTGGCCTCTGCAACTCCCAAAAAAGCACAGAAAAGCACTCCCCTTTTCTCACAGTTTTCAGAGGCTCCAGAGGCCGTGCAAGAATGGGATGTGCTCTCCCGCAGCCTCTGGACTCTCTGAAAATCATGGGAAAATAAAAATGCTTTCTCACACTTTTGGGAGGCTGCAAAGCCAAGCAAGAACAGTCTCTGAAATTATTTCCTTGGTGAAGATCTCACACAGTCTGGAGCTGCCTCTGGTGGGATTTTTGTGGCGCTAGGATTTCCTGCTGTTCATAATGAAATATCTTAGTTATCACAGGTTTCTTGCAGTGAAAAGAAGCATTTGGGAACTTAAACTTGGAGAATATGCAACAGTGGCAAATTTAAATATATATATATATATATATATATATATATATATATATATATATATATATATATATACATATACATATATATATATATATACACACATATACATATACATATACATACATACATACATACATATATATATATATATATATATATATATATATATATATATACACATATACATATACATATATATATATATACACACATATACATATACATATACATACATACATACATACATACATATATATATATATATATATATATATATATATATATATATACATATACATATACATATACATATACATATACATACACAATAGAAGCTAACTAAACTTTAAAAAGGCATGCAACATGCAGCAAGGTAAATGCAAACATTTACCCTCTGGTTTTTAAGAGGTTCCAAATGTTTATAAACAATTAACTTAGCATAAGCACAAAAAGGAGGAGGCCAGAAACTGGATAGGGTTTTTTTCCCTTTATTTTTTGGTATTTTAATTGCCAAAATTGCCTTCCCTTTACCTTTTTCAGTATGCACAAAAACATTAAGTAGTGGAACAGTGGAGATCATAATACTACATAATCAGCTTAAGTCCAAAACCTTTATGATACAATGAATACTTTGATATAATCTGCAGCTTTCTTTAGTGTTATATTCAATTCTGGATGAAAAAGCCAAATAACATTACACCCATTAACATTAACATTAAAAAACGAACATATTTTAAAAAAGCACCCTAAGACAAGAATGCATACGATGGGACGTTTGGATTCTGATATTACCGTAATAATTTAATATTTTTAATAGATGTGGCTTTCCTAAAATTGAAAACAAATAAAAAATATCCATGATATAAATAATAAATCCAGTCACTTTTTTTCTGAAAGAGAACCAGAGATGGAACAGGGTAAGTTTCTTTAAAAAAAACTTTTGACTTCTGTAAAATCTGTTTAGCTCAACTTTTGGAACTTAGTAATTAATTCAGGTATCTTTCGATGATATGCTCATTGTAGCCCATTGCTTTAGCCATGTGTTATAATTGCAAAGAGGGCTTGTAATCTTCTGAAGGGCATTTAGAACATTTTGCTTGGGAAGATTGACATTGATGGGTTTTACATTTGTCAAATTTTTGATTTTGTATGGAAAAACAATTTTGGAATTTGTGAGAGTCTTTCATTTTCTTATTCCTATTTATGAATAGCAATGTGATTGCTTTCTTTATCTGGTATTACAGTACAAACCAGGGATTACTGTGGCAATACTAAATAGTTTCTTTAGTTCCAAGAAGGACCTAAATAAAGTCCAAGTAGACTTTAACATTTTGGCTGATTGTTTGATATACTTGCCAGCCAAACATGCGCGGCCTGCAAATGAAGATCGCTGATTTGGTTGATTCTCTTTTTGAATCTGCAGGTTTTAGCTTTATTGTTCATCTTATATTGTGACTTTACATTAAAAATTTAACGTTATAGGCCTTCCAGTTTTACTAATGTTTGAGTGTCTTTAAATTGTGTACATTTGTAACCCTTAATATTTGTTCAGTCTACTGCATAGAGGACTTCAGCTATTGTGTAGTACAGACATGTCAAACACAAGGCCCGGGGTCCGGATCCGCCCCGCGAAGTGGTTTCATGTGGCCCGCGAAGCCATCCTGGAAACAGTGAGGGAACAGCCTCCACTGCCTTGGCCCTGGCACAGAGACCCTCCTTCTGCCAGAGACCCTCAGATCTGTCCCACTCCTGCCCAGGCCCCCATAGGCACCCTTGATGCGAACGATGTAGAGCTGGCCATGCCCACCCAATAGGCCATACGCACTCTAGCCACGCCCACCCAGTAGGCCATGCCCACCCTGGCCATACCCACCCGGCCCCTTGAGGGCAACTGCAATGCTGATGCGGCCCTCAATGAAATTGAGTTTGACACCCCTGGTGTAGTATATTGATGTGATGATGTATTTGGTATACTTTGTCTTTGGCCAAACTTCCTAAAGCACCAAGTCAAACAAATGGGTGGAAATAATGGTGTGTGTGTGTTGTGTGTGTGTGAAAATATGTTGTACATTACCTAGATCAGTATAAGTAAGCATTTTGTGTCCAGGAGCCACACTTTTCTACAAAACACTTCCTAATGCAGTGGTTAACATTTCTGCTTGATGCTTGGAATTTTTTTTTATTATTTTTTTGCATATTTACAACGTCATTTTTATTTTTCTGTTCCAGTGCTTTAGACCCTTAATTTTCATGTTGTTTATGCTGGTACCAGGGAGAATTGGAATTATTACAAACAGCCTTTAAAAAATACCAATTCATTTCTTATTATACAGTACTAATTCTGCAGATTATGAAAAGTCATACAGTCAATCTGAGGAAAGAATCTTCATGCCTAGTGAGTTTTCTATAAAGAAGTAAAAGTTCTGGAGGAAAAAAAATTGGGGAAATCTTATTTTTTTTTATCCTTGTTGGTCCTTTCTCTTACAATATGCATTATTTATTATTGGGTAGTTTTTAATCTTCTGGTGTTTTGTATGTATGCCTGTCTGAGCGTCACAGAAATGTTAGTAATAAAAAGTAATAAAGTGCCATTGCTGCTTAATCACCTTTCATATTTCCTATTTAAATCTGTCACTGAAACCATTAGCATTTTAATTTGCATTCTTGTCTAATGACCGAGTTTGTCTATGATTCTCTGCATTTCAATTCTTTCTATGGTCTTATTCAGATCCTGTAACTGGGGCTAATTATTGTAACTGCCAAGCTAGCAAGATAAATTCACACATACATATTCATTACTTGACAATCCGTATGTATAAAAGACCTTTCATAGGTCAAAAATACCTAGGTGGGACTTTTTTTGTCTTTTTTTGAAGCACTTTTCACCATGGTATCTGTTTCTGCTTATGTTGTTAGTAAACTGTCTGGTATTTCTAGATAAGTTTTTAAAAACTATTTAAAATACTGATATACAAAAAAAAAATCTACGTCGCCAACTCAGAAAACGGTAAATAGTGATTATATTGTGGAAAAAAAGACAGAAACTAAATATAGTGGTTAAAATAAACTAAAATTACCTGTAATTAACAGGGAAAATAGCCATATAATAACTATAAATAACCATATAAATTAATTCAGTTGTGAAACTTATCATTACATCAAGACCATACAACATGTTGTATCATTTTCTCACTTTTAAAAAACAGAGTTTTCCAAAAGAGGTTAACAAATTAATACCATGGATCCATTCCTTAACATTTGGAGGACAACTTTATTTCCAGTTGCCTCTTTTCCATATTCCAAGCTTGATAGAGCCAATGTTCTTTATGAAATGATAATGCCATGTTTAGAAACATAATTCAGCATCATACTGGGTTCATTCATTTCCAATTTTTCATTTCACATTTAAATATATAATAAATGCTGGCTTTCACGTTTTAGTATGTTATAAAATTGAATTGTTGGTTTCTATTCAAACACCCTTAACCATTGAGAGTAAGTCAAATTGAAAACATAATTTCCTAATTCAAATCAGCCATTCAAAATCAGCTGATTTAAAGTATTAATCCTTTCAGGTATTCAAATAAAATAGCTTTCCTTTTATTGTTATATTTTAAGTTGTACCACAGCATGTTTCTCAATAATTTTGCTTAAAATGTACACACTTATTAATAAATATATCTAGCATCTTTCAAAGCAGAAGATGAAAATCGTATTTTAGTGTACTTGTCAAAATTTCAGATACATTCATTTGCTCCCCAAGTGGGCAAAAACAGAAGAAGTCTTAATCCCAAAACAAATGGATATTAAAATAAGAATCCACTGATATAGCTGAACATCTGATTAACATCACCACTATCAAGCCAAATGGGCAATTTAATCATCAATAATCCAGAGGCTTTACCTTGCCATGAAAATGTTTCCATTGAATAGACCAGTGGCGTCAAACCTATGGCAAGCATGCCAGAGGCAGCACTCAAAGCCCTCTCTGTGGGCACATGTGCTGTCGCCCCAGCCCCGCCTCCCCCTGCAGCCCCCTCCTCACTAGCAGCCCCCCCCCCGGAGGTCGCCCCTGCTTTGGAGAGAGCAGGCGAGACAGCAAGTTAAGTAAACTTAACTTTATTAAGAACCAGGCAAGGAACAGGAGAACAGCGCTCTTATTTATACTCGCAGCTGTCATATCTTAACCAATCAGGGCTGAGCCGGTTTCCCGCGCCGTCTGCTTCGCCAATCCGAGCCGGCTGGGTTTTGACAGCTCGGAGCTGTCATCGGTAGCACGTGCGGTAGCCAGGTGATTCTGACAGCCGAGAGCTGTCAGACGGCGGCGCCTGCGTAGATCTGTCCGGCAGCTTTTGACAGCTGTCAAAAGCTGCCGCGGCTTTTACCTCAGCCCTGTGTTTATGTTTAACAATAATAACTAGTAAATACATAACACCCCTTACCCCTCCCTCTGATTGAATTGTTGTTTCCCCGATTGTTTCTTTTTGGGTTTGCCCCATTCGAAGTCTTCTAAATAAGCGGGGGGTCTTTTTATTCTCTCGGACCGTCGGGGAATGGGTTCTTCCGTATGTTCTTTTTCTTGGTATGTGTTGGCATCTGGCTCGGGGGGTGGGGGGCTTGACTCTCTGGCTTCGGGGTTTCTTTGGTGGAGGAAGTCCCGTTGTGCTGGGTTATGTAGTGGAGTTGATTGTTCCGGGTTGTCTGGACGTGCAGTTGCCGGCAGCGGTGGTTCAGATTGCATTTCCCGGTTCCCCCTTTCCCCCATATTTTGTGGGCTGCGACGCCGAAGTTGGTCTATGTGTCTGCGGATGTGGGAATTATTTCCCGTGTCAATGACGTATGATAGGGGACCTGTTCGTTCTAAGACGATCCCCTGTGTCCATTTATTGCCCCCTCTGTAGTCTCTGGCCCAGACAGCTTGCCCTGTGCTGAGAGTTCTGTACTGGAGGGGAAGCTCTGGGTCTGGTGGGGACCTGTCAGGATGTAGACGGTCCAGTCTGGTAGTTAGTCTCTTGCCCCAGCGAAGCTCTGCTGGAGACTTTCCTGTAGTTGTGCAGGGGATGGTGTGTTGTGATAAAAGGAATTGAGCCAGTCTGCGGTGCCAGTTGCCGGTGATGATTTTCCGCAGTGCCTCTTTGGTCGACTTCACCATCACCTCAGCCAAGCCGTTACTGGATGGGTGAAACGGAGCCGTGGTGGTGTGCCTAATAGAGTTCGCCATTGTGAAACTCTGGAATTCGTAGGAAGTAAATTGGGGGCCGTTATCGGAGACTATTACATCCGGAAGCCCATGTGTGGCAAACAACCCCCTTAAAACTTGTACTGTGGCTGCTGTAGTTGTGCTTGCGACTGGGGCCACCTCTAGCCACCTAGAATAGCTATCCACGACTATTAGGAATATTTGTCCCTGGAATGGACCTGCGAAGTCTATGTGGATGTGTGACCAGGGTGTCTTGGTTGTTTCCCATCTGTGTATGGGAGCTTGGGGCTGGGCTGCTCTGACAAGTTGGCAGGGATAACAGCCAGCTACATGCGCTTCAATTTGCTTATCTAACCCTGGCCACCAGACGTAGCTTCTGGCCAGAGCCTTCATTTTTACGGTGCCTGGGTGACCTTCGTGGAGGCTTTCTAATACCTTTAATCTGTGTTTTTCGGGTATGACTACCCTGCTGCCCCATAGTAAACATCCTTGATGTGTGGATAATTCTTTTTGTTTCAAGATATATGGTTGGAATTCTGGGTCTGGGGGTGTGGATTGCCAGCCTGACGTGACATATCCTAAAACTCTGCCCAGTGTTTTGTCTGCAGCTGTGGCTGCAGAAATGTCCTTGACGGATAATGGGCATTCAGGTAGTTCAGAGATAGCCAGTATCTTTCCAGCTGGAGCAGGGTATGGGTCGATTACTGGCTGGGGTAGTCTGCTAAGCCCGGCAGCATGGCCCATGCTTTTCCCTGGTCTGTATTCTAAGGTGAATGAATAGGCTGACAGAAAGGTAGACCATCTCAGGATGCGGGGAGATAATATTTGGGGTGTCAGTTTGTTTACTGTGAAGATTCCTAATAGGGGCTTATGGTCCGTAAAGATGGTAAATTGACGACCATATAGGTAGTCATGAAACTTTTTTACACTCGCAACTATAGCTAAAGCCTCCTTATCGATTTGAGCGTAATTGCGCTCAGGTTTTGACAGCGTTCTGGAATAGAACGCTATAGGGGTTTGCGTTCCCTGCTTAGTTAAGTGGCTTAGGACTGCTCCAATGCCGTAGGGAGAGGCATCGCAAGCTAGACATAAAGGTAGCTGTTCGTTGAACAGTGCCACCGTAGCGTTGCTAGTCAGTAAGTTTTTTAGAAGTTTAAAACTTTTGTCGTGCTGAGACCAATCCCAGGGTTTGCCCTTATCTAATAGCCTGTGGAGGGGTTCAGCGATGGAAGCTTTGTGAGGCAGGAAGGTATGGTAAAAATTAACTAACCCTAGGAAGGCTTGCAGTTCCTGCTTATTTTTGGGGGTTGGTGCTGTTTTGATGGCTTTTATTTTTGATTCAGTGGGGTGAATCCCTTTTGCGTCAATTTTAAACCCTAAAAACTCCGTTGAGGGCACCCCTATGGAGCATTTGTCTCGTCTTAATTTAAGGCCAGCCTCCCTGAATCTAAGGAGCACCCTTGTTAATTTGTCTGCTAAGTCGTTTTCTGATTCCCCGGCAATTAGGATGTCATCGAAATATGGGCAGACCCCAGGGATCCCTTTGAGTGTTTTTTCCATGATTTCTTGGAAGATCCCTGGAGATGCCGAACTGAAGGCGGTTAATTTTAAACGCTCCCTTGTGCATGACAATTGTCTGTGCTAAGGTGGTGTCAGGGGTGACAGGCAGCTGTAAATACACCTGCGCCAAGTCTAACTTAGCGAAAATGGCGCCTGACTTAATGGCCGCCAGGATGTCTTTGACAGCCGGGACCGGGTAGGCATGGGCGTTCAATGCGCGGTTTAGGGTTGCCTTATAGTCAGCACATAATCTGATTTGGCCATTGGGCTTAATTGGGGTGACTATGGGTGTCTCCCACTCGGCCCCTTCTACTGGTTCCAGGACCCCTAAGTTAATTAACCGATCTAGTTCTTTTTCTATTTTTTCTCTCAAGGCGAAGGGAACTCTTCGCGCCTTGATTCTGGCAGGCATTACATTCGGGTTTAGTTTTAAGGATACTGGTGGTCCTGTGTATTTCCCTAGTGAGCTGTCAAAAACGTCCGCAAATTGAAGGCAGACAGTTTCTAAGTTTGACAGCTGAGTGGCGTTGACGCCTGTCAACGCTATCCCTAGCGGCTCAAACCAGTCCAGCCCTAACAGGCTGGTCCTGTTTTCTTGGGTCACTAGTATGGTAAGGGGTCCTTTAAATTGCTTAAACTCCGCTGGGACGGAAGCCTTTCCCCGGAGTTTAATGGGCGTTTTTTGAAAATCCGCTAGGCGGAGTTTAGTGGGGCGTAGGGCAGGCCGTTTTCTGCTGCGGTTACAAATGTCCCTGTAAGTTTGCCAAGAAATGAGTGAGACGGAGGACCCAGAGTCCACTTCCATCTCACAGGGGATTCCGTGAATTAGGACGTCCACCTTGACTTTGGGCTTAAGGGTGCTGTGGACTGTGTGCTCCCTCACTTTTCCCCTCACATGTTGCACTAGGGGTTTGGATTTGTGCCTGACCCTAGGTGTGGGCTGGTTCATACCTGCAGGCGTCACCTCCAACTCATGCAGATTTTCTCGGCTCCGGCTGCGGCACACGGCTTTGAGGTGACCTGTTTTCCCGCATCCATGGCACTTGGCACTGCGGAACCGGCATGCTGCTCTCGGGTGGCTTCCGCCACAGCTGGCACATTTAGCCCTGTTCGGCTGGTAGCTGGCGCTCTTTTGGTTGTTGGCAGGGCCCCCTCGGTTGTTGCGTTGTAGTCTGAGCCTTTCGAATTGCCGCTGCACCGCGTCGATGTCCATGGAGACGTCGTCGTCCTCTGGACCGCTGAAACCGCCGTCCTCCTGGTGCACGGACCCACTGGGCCCGCTATCAGGGGAACGTTGGTTGTCACCGTGGCTGTCCTCGTAGGCGATGACTTCCATTGCCACTTCAGCTAGTGTCAGTGCGGGCTTGGCGATCAGCTTCCTCCTCAGCCGCTCGTCTTTGAGCCCAATGACAATTTGGTCCCGGATTCGGTCCTCTAAATCAGGGAACCGACATCGCCGTGCGGCGTGTCTGACCCTGGTTATAAAGTCATTGGCGGGCTCGTCGGGAAGCTGTACTCGTCGGGCGAAATTTACCCTCCAGAAGAGCTCTGACTTCGTGGGCATAAAGTGTTTGCTCAGCCCTTCCGTTAGTTCAGCGTAGGAGATCGTTGCGATTGGTTCTAGACTGAAGAGTCCCACAGCAGCATCGTAGACGGCGGGCCTGCTGAGCCAGAGGAGGGCGGCTGCCTTTGCCCGGTCGTCCGTAATCTTCTTCACCACCAGGTACCCTTCAACCTGGCCTAGGTGAGATTCCCAGCATTCTGGGTGGCGAGTGTTGAACTCGCGAATATGGCCGTGGTTCGTCATGCTGTCCGGTCGTGGGTGCTGCTGCTTGCGTTGTGTGGAAGCTAGGCTTCCTTAGTGACTTCAGCAAGTGACTAGCTCAGGCTAAGGGGAAAAATCTCTTCTCCCGTTAGGCGGTGACTTCAGCTATGCAAGCAGGCATCCCATCCTCGTCGCCAGTGCTTTGGAGAGAGCAGGCGAGACAGCAAGTTAAGTAAACTTAACTTTATTAAGAACCAGGCAAGGAACAGGAGAACAGCGCTCTTATTTATACTCGCAGCTGTCATATCTTAACCAATCAGGGCTGAGCCGGTTTCCCGCGCCGTCTGCTTCGCCAATCCGAGCCGGCTGGGTTTTGACAGCTCGGAGCTGTCATCGGTAGCACGTGCGGTAGCCAGGTGATTCTGACAGCCGAGAGCTGTCAGACGGCGGCGCCTGCGTAGATCTGTCCGGCAGCTTTTGACAGCTGTCAAAAGCTGCCGCGGCTTTTACCTCAGCCCTGTGTTTATGTTTAACAATAATAACTAGTAAATACATAACAGCCCCCAAGGTCGTACGGAGCACTGCAGCCAAGGACATGGCAACTTGAGATTTAAGGTGCTGGTACTTACCTATAAAGCCCTTCATGGCTTAGGCCTGGGATACCTGCAGGACCGTCTGCTGCCAGGAATGACTTCCCATCGCCCTGTGCGCTCACACAGAGAGGGCCTCCTTAGGGTGCCGTCGGCCAGACAATGTCGGGTGGTGACCCCCGGGGGAGGGCCTTCTCTGTGGGGGCACCTGCCCTGTGGAATCAGCTCCCCTTGGAGCTCCGGATGGCCCCTGACCTCCGGTCCTTCCATTTTGATCTTAAGACACTTCTTTTCCAACAGGCCGACCTGGACTGATGATAAGAGGTTTTAATATGGTTTTAATGTTTTATTGGTTTTAGTTGGGGCTAGGTATAGTTTAATTTCTTCTTAATATTTGTATCTTATTTGTTTTTTATTGTTGTTAGCCGCCTTGAGTCCTTCGGGAGATAGGGCGGCATATAAGTCCCATTAAATAAATAAATGAATAAATAAATAAACTGGGCAGCGGGGAAAAGACTCCGCCCTCATGCCCTGTTGCACGGTTGATGCTGCAGGGTGCAGGCGGAGGGCATAGTCACGCCATGGTGCTGCTGGGCCACCTGGGTGATTGTGGTGGGCCGGGGAGGCAGTGAATGGCCCTGGGGGGGCGGTTTTTGAGCACTTGGTCCTTCGGGAATAGGGCGGTGTAGAAATTTAATTAAATAAATAAAAGGTCCACCATCACTGGAATAGACTTACCCCTAGGCATTTTGCATTTTATCTACATATATCTGTGTGTATGTTTGTGTACACATACATACATACACAGAGAGATTACACACACACACACACACACACACACCTATATATCTACAGTATCTATATATTTGATAGTTAAAAATCTATGTAAAAATAGCATTCTATACAAACAATTGTTGGACACAGAAATCAATTCCTTCTCTGTTCTTTGAATTTTTTCAAAAATAATGCTTTGACCTTCATATTGAAAAAAAATGAGCTTGAAAATCTGCATTGTGCCTGGTGGGAATTTCAGCTAACATTCAATCTCTGCATTATCACCTACTTAGTCAGTTTCTTTGCCTATGTCTAAATTTTGGGACTAGAGTTCCAGAGACAAGGAACATCGGTTCCTGTTCAAGACCTGGAATTTGGAATTAGGCATTGAATGCAAAATAGAAATTAAGAATGTCTCTTCAATTCTAGAATCCTATAGTACTAATTGTTAAATATTAGCTAAATAATTAAACTAAATTGATTGTTAAATACTATTAGTAGACCTTTGTATAACTTGTAGACACAGGCATTGACCTCAGTTCAAAAATTGTTGGGACTCTAAGCTGAAATCAGGTGGCTTGTAATTCATAAATAATTGATTTTAAAGGATTATTTGTTAATTTTACAGTTTCCAGTGCAAAATCTTCTGAAAGAAAAGTACACAATAAAATCAATCCAATAAAATATGAACATGTATACGTATAAAGGAACAGGAAAGGAAAATAAATGTGGAACGTAATCCTATCTATCCAACATTCATTCATATATAATACTTGATTAGAAGACGCTAATCAGAAATGAGAGCTAGGGAAATGAACCTTATTTGCACTGCAAATTTTATTCTGTTCGGCCGCTTATTGCTGATGGAATTGGCTTCACAGAAATCTGAATGGCATGGCAAATCCTGCCAAATAAAGGCTTTTAAAAATTATGCCAAATGGCCTGGAAAACCTATCAAATGTCTATGTCACTAATTATTTGCATCTCTGTATTAATTGCTTATAGCAAGCATAAAGATAATGTCACATTTAAGTCAAGTTTGATTCCTAGGCCTGCATAAAAATCATCCATGTATTATTGTGAAAAATATGGAAATGGTCTGCCATTGCCCTCTTTCAGGACAACTTTTCAACTTCTTAGAATTGCTTGATAGTCTCCTATTCAAGGAGTGATCAGGTCCAAGCTTGCTTAGCCTTTCTGAGGTCATATGGGTGCAGTTGTTCTCTGTCATCTGTAAGTAAATTAAAATTGGTGAAGGATACTTAAATGTCTCTTGGCAATTGGATTAACGTTCACTAATACAAAAGCAAGACATCACTAAGACAGGCTTCTATTTAAGTTCACAAAAGATTCCTTCATAATTATATTAGAGCCAGTTTGGTCTAGTGGTTAAGGCCCCAGGCTAGAAACCAGGAGATTGTGAGTTCTGCAGCATAGATAGTTCTCGACTTGCCTCCACAATTGAACCCAAATTTTCTGTTGCTAAGCAAGACAGATAAGTGAATTTGGCTCCATTTTACGACCTTTCTTTCCATGGTTAAGGGAATCACCACAGTTGTTAAGTTAGTAACACAGTTGTTAAGTGAATCTGGCTTCCCCCTTGACTTTGCTAGCCAGAAGGTTGCAAAAGGTGATCACATGGCCCCGTGACACTGTAACTGTTATAAATATGAGTCAGTTGTCAAGTGTTCAAATTCTGATCAGGTGATCCTGGGGATGCTGCAGCAGTCATGAAATACAGTCGTAAGTCACTTTTTCAGTGTTGGTGTAACTTTGAACAGTCAGGTCAAGAACTATCTTTCATGCCTTAAGCATGAAAGTGGCTGGGTGACTTTGGGCAGTCACTCTCATCTGAATTTCACCTCATAGGGTTGTTGTGGGGAAAATAGGAGGAGGAAGGAACATTTTTGCTCACTGACTTGAGTTAGTTATAAATAAGTATAAAATGATTTGCAAATATATTACTTTAATACCCAAAGAAGACTCAAGACTTGACACAGATAAAAAAATATAGACCAATGTCTCTATTAAATGTGAATTATAAATTTTTTGCTTCAATAATAGCAGAAAGATTAAAAAAGATTTCTGATTGAATTTATACACACAGACCAAAATGGATTTTTACTAAAAGACGAATAAAAAAACTATTTAAAAATGATTTTAGACACCTTGGAATACTATGAAATGCACCCAGAGAAGCAGATGGCACTAATATTCCTAGATGCACAGAAGGCTTTTGATAATGTAAACTGGTAATTCATGATTCAGCAACTAAATGAAACAGATTTTGGAGAAAACTTTATAAATACAACAGTATAAAAACAATGTATCATAGACAAATATCTAAAATAGTCGTAAATGGAAATTTTACAGAAAATTTTTAACATTAAAAAAGGCACAAGACAAGGATGTCCATTATCCCCATTATTATTTATATTAACACTGGAAGTATTAAATAGAAATATTAGGCTAGACTCAGAAATTAAAGGAATGAGGATAAAAGATGAAAAATATAAACTACAAGCATTTGCAGATGACTTGGTTTTCATATTAGAAAAGCCACTTGTGACAAGCCCCAAGCTTCTGAAAAAGATAGAAGAATTTGGAGAAGTGACAGGACTGAAAATAAATAGAGAAAAGACCAAAGTGATAACCAGAAACCTTACAGATAAACAAAAAAAATCAATTGTCAGGATTTTTATTTAATCTTAATTTTGTAAGTTTGTTTTTATGCATATGACGATTGGTTATTTTTTTCAGAACGTAGATTTCTGTATACACTATTTGTCATATTTTAATGAAGTGTTTATATGATGAACACTTCTCCCATTTATTTGGTGGAATCTCTGATGTACTTAACCTCTTTCTTCATCTCCCCCCCCCCAATTTCCTTTCAGCTGGCAGGAGGGATCATTCTTGGTGTGGGATTATGGATTCGTCATGATTCTCAAACCTCAGCCATCTTGCAGTCATCCCTAGAAGACCAGTCCGCTCCTAATACATTCTACATTGGTAAGATGAAAAAAGCTATGTAACCAGGGTTTCTAACATAGTGGGAAGGAATCAAACCCCAAATTGTTATTTTTTTCCATTTCCATCTAATGGAGCCTCTGCAACTGATACACACACACACACCCCAAAAAAAAAACCTACTTCCTTGCTTAACACCTGTTTATTTGTTTATGATATTTTTATAGTTGCCCATTTCACACAGGTGATTCTCGGCTGCTTACTAGATTAAAACATAAACCATCATCTGATACAACACATATACATACACACATATCCATGCTCAAAGATAAATAATTGACCCACTCACCTGGCCCAAATGACTAGGAAAACAGGTAGAACTCCAATGCTTTGTCAAAGAGTAACAGGATTGGAGCCCTCTGAATCTCCAATTATCTCCATTGTGAGTTAATGCATTCCATACTGGCATAAGAAAAGTAAAAGACTGGTCTTTCTGATACCCCCCACCCCATCCCACCCTGGAATCAGCCACAGGAAAATAAAATATATCAGCAAACCAACAATTCATAACTGGATAGATTCTCAGAGCTCAGCCATTTAAATCCATGACTGATGCAGAATGCTTATTGCAAATCTGATAGGTGTTCATCCTAGTTATGTGCAAGATGGAATGTTTTGTTACCAGGTTTTGTTTTCTCCTCACACACAAGGCTTTATCCCAGAAACTGACATAACTGAATATCCCAGGAAAATGTGTGTGTTTTGAGGGTAAATTTAAGGTAACCAGCCTGCACTTCTCTGGACCTGAGGATGAAGAGCAGGAGGAGGAAGATCTATCTCCTCCTGAATCTGAGATCCTGGCATGTGATGGTAGCGGTAAATGAGACACATTCATGAGCAAGTCACTCACCATAACCAAAACAGCTAGGCCACAGAGCTGAGGGGAACAGTAAGTGAGCATAGCAGAGCTATTCCTGAGAGCTCATGCCTTACTGTGTGGGTGTTACAATGTTCCATGCCTCTCAGTATATAGACATGTTGGCCACATAATGTTCTGTACCAGCCTGCTACCGGCCCTGCAGAAAAGGCAGGGACAACCCCTTTTACAAGAAGGCAAGAGGCTGGAATTACGCCTGCCAAATTTATTGCTACAAAAACAAATAGAACAAGACACGAACCAAGAAACAGGAGCTTTTCAAGCGGTTGCCTTCAGCAAACCAGCCTTCCCACGCATTCCCCCTTAAATACAGTTCAGGGCGTGGCTTCTCTCTGCCTCCTTCCGAGGAGCCCCATTGCCTTCCTCTGTTTACTCCTGATTGACTGCCTCCTGCGTCGGGCGTCCTTGAACAGGGCCAGCTGTGAGTCATCTTCATCCACGCTGTCAGGCTCACACAGCTGGGTCTGTGTCGTGACCAGGTGAGAGGGGCCTGGCTGAGGACTCTCATCAAGCTGTCCAACCCCCTCAGCAAGCTCTTCAACACCCCCCTCCTCCTCCTCCTCTGAGTCGTCCGACCCAACTGCCGAACCCACAGGCTGACCCTGAATCACAACACATAATCACGGAAATGTCTTTGGAAAACACTGGCTCCCTTGGCTAAGAAACAGAGATGAGCACCACCCCCTAGAGTCAGACACAACTGGAAAGGGGAAACTTACTTTTTACTTTTAGTTTGAGAAGTGGGAAATCTTGTAAGAAAAATCAAACCATTCTGAAGCTGAGCGTGTTTAGAATGTAAGTTAAATTGTGATTCTAAGCAGGTTACTTAGATATTTCTGCCAATTTTGCTGGGGAGAAGTAAACACCCAGTTAAATACCCAGCATTCTGTTTTCTGATTCACAGTAAGAGTAAGTAAAACCAATACAGGGTTTACAACCATTCGTTTAATAACTGCTCAAAGTTACAGTGGCACTGAAAAAAAGTGACTTATGACTGGTTTTCACACTTAATGACCATTGCAGCATCCCCGTGGTCACATGATCAAAATTTGCTTAGCAACTGGCATGTATTTATGATAGTTACACTGTCCCAGGGTCATGTGATCACCATTTGTAACCTTCCCAGCCAATTTCTGACAAGCAAAATCAATGGTGGAAACCAGATTCGCTTAATGACCATTTTTACTTAACTGTGATTCAATTAAACTGTGGCAAAGTAGTGTGCAACTCACTTAACTCTCTTGCTTAGCAGTAAAAATTTGGGGCTCAAGTTTGACCACAAGTCGAGGACCATCTGTGTAACCCCTTCCCTGAATTCTGAACAAATAAAAATTTCACAGTAGCAGTAAAATTAGAGAGAGCCAGTTTGGTATAGTGGTTAAGGCTAGAAACTGGAAGGCCATGAGTTCCACTCCTACCTCAGGCACAAAGCCTGCTGGGTGACCTTGGGTCAGTCCCTGTCTCCCAGCCATAGGAAAAAGGTAAGGGCCAACCACCTCTGAAAACCACTTGCCAAGAAGATTGCAGGGACTAATCCAGGCAGCTGCCAGGGGTCAACAGTGACTTGAAGGCTAGTAAAGCTAGGCATCTGGAAAACCTATCCATCCTTTTTTTTTCTTTTGAAACAGTCTGTATTTGGCTATTTAACCAATATTTTTTAAAAAGGTTCTGCTTAGATTCCTCAAGATATTTGCAATTTCCTTTTAATAACAATGCCCTTTCTATACTTGCTCTAAACTCATTTCCCCAGATCTGTGGTGATACACAACTGAGATTTTTTGCTACACCTGGCTTGCTCCAAATTCTTCTTCCCGTTGTAACTTTCCTGCTTCCTGCAGGGAAAAGAAAAAGGCCACCCCTTGAGCACGTGTTGCCGCATTAGTCACTTCTGCCCCCTATTCTTTAAATCATATCTGTCAGATGTTCTAATGTTTTTCAGTCACATTGGAAAGTAAAGCTGCCTTATTCTAGAAGAATCCTAATGATTGGAACTAATTTTAGAAAAATGAATAAATTTTGTTTTATACTGGTGTGCTTTATGCCACATTTTAACACGTTTCTATATATCATTTGTAAAGGGAAAGTTTCCAATATATAACATGTGGTGTTTGATTTCTTTGGGAGATGAGCAGTGAGGAAATATGCGTCCAATATATAAATGAAATGGCACAAAGAGTAGCCTTAAAATGCGTGTGATAATTATCTTTCCCTCATACCACAGTCTTTATCGCACATCTCTAGAGACTTCCTTTCCTTATTTTGTAGACATTGCCAACTAACATATGATCCTCCATTCCACCCCCCCAAAAAATTCTTAAAATAAAAGTTGAAATTTCCAGGATTGTATTCAATCTGCTGAATTCATACAAAAGTTCTAACAAGAGTCTTTTAGTTAGATAACTGTTAGAATTTGTATCCAGGTTAGGGAAAGGTGCTCAAAGCCAGAAAGAATGAGCCGGTTTCCTTAGCAGCCAGTTGGTTATTCCATCAAAGCAGGTGATTTATTGTTTTACTGTACTTTTGATGCCTGTGTGAGAGGCTCGGGTGCCAAAGTAACTGAATGGACTTGGGTCTTTTTACTCCAGAACAGCTGTGCCATGTCCTGGCCAGTCTTTTTTTTTTTTTTTAAAGCTTGATGGTAGAATATGTAGACATGTCTCCCAGGGTTTTGGGAGGAGAACATGGCAAGGAGCCAATCACTGAAAAAGAATTACTTGTTGCAGTCACATTTACCAAATGTTTAGACTGCAGCCAGCACTTGGGGGTGCACTGCCTGAGGAGTAGGAAGTGCAGGTAGCCACAAAGGTAGAAGAATAGGCCTCCTGGGTGTAAACGCTTGGCCGGGTTTGGCCTGGGTGATTTCATCTCCCTTCTCTGAACTGGAGTTCCTTGCCTGCTAGAAGAGATATGAAGAGATGTCTCCCTTGTTCTCCAGCAGTTTTCATTCCCCCTTGGGAAGATAAGTAAAGCAGCTGTGTGTTTTTTTTCCATGATAGGAAAGGGAGGGGTTACTCTCTGTACTATCTCTGGATGGGCCTCCAGGCTGTAGAGCCTGGTTACTGTCAGTGAAAAGAAAATAAGAGCTCCTGGAAGTGAGGCAGAGACAAACATTCAGGGATAGGAAATGGAGGAGCATTAAAAAGAAGAAGGAGAAGCATCTCCCTTGTAACAGTGCTAGGATCCAAAGATCAAACACAATCTGCAACCCAAAACTACGAGATATCTAGAGCAGAATAAAGTTCTTTGCGTAGTTTAGGAAGAAAATCCCAATATTATGCTTATTTATACATTGGTATACTACTTTCCGAAACTGAGTTATTCCAAGGCAACAATGTATTAAAAATCACAATATTAAAAAAGGAGAATAGGTAATAATTGTAATATTTATAACCTTGATGTATAAACAATAAAACTCTGAAATTTCTATTCAGTTTGGGGGGAGGGGGGGGGAGAAATGCTGAAACACCTTTTTGGAGGCTCTGTCTTTCCTGTCCTTTAGTTTTTTGTGTACTCTGCATAGTACAGGACAGACCATTCCATCTTAATATTTCATTTTTTCCCCCTGCTAGCCTGGTCATCTTTTTTGGTTAATTAATGACCTTGTGAGACAGGAGGAAAACGGCAGCCTGTATAATGATCTGATAAACGAAACCTTGAGTCTAAAGAGGGGTGGGTGGGTGGAAAGAGTATCTCAGAAAAAACCCTAGTTTGGGGAAAAGTAAAAGCAACGGAGGGGGAGAGCTACTTTCAGACTTGCAAAACTGCTACTGCAACTGTACAATAAATAGTGTTAGTATTCATGGTTGGCGCTTCGTATCTGGACTGCTTCAAAGGACTGACACAACCCTAGAGTAATGCATCCAATGCAAAATACGTTTTCTATTTAATAACTTTAAACAAATTACTGTAACTGAATTTGCCTTACTATAAATAAAGTAAATATATATGTTTTCCATTCATTTTGAAAATAAGTGAACACCCCAGGGGGGTGTAGGTATCCTGTCCAGAAAAATTTCTCGTTTTTGATCAAATGTCTGTTTCCTTCCTGCCTCGTGAGGTATTAAAACCTCAGTCTTGACTCTCTCCAGCTTTTCTCCCTTGTACCATATACCATGTTAACTTGCAGCTAGGTATATTATTATGGTGTTCTCATAGTTCTGACTTTTTGGTCTAACTTTTCATCTTAGCCAGGTTGTATATTTGCTTTGCAAGTGTGTGTGTGTGTGTGTGTGTGTGTGTGTGTGTGTGTGTGTGTGTGTGAATAAAGTTAGTTATGAATTGATCTTTATTATTCCTTAGTGTCTGACAAAGAATTGAAGTTTAGACTATAATTTAAACTCTAATTCAGATGCACTGCCAATATTTAACCTTTCATTTGAGACCTGTATATCCTCACATGCCATTTCCCTTTTCTTTTGTTTTATACTGCTTTTTACTTTTTTACTTTTGCCTTTTAAAAAAAATATTGTTTCACCCTTGGCTTGTGAAGCATTTAATAGAAATGTGTCCCTTAAACATTTTCCTATTAGATATAACCTCAGAACCAATAAAAAGAGAGGGATGTGGGTGGGAATTAAGCTTATGAGGAAAGCAGCAGAATTCAACCCATTGTGAAATTAAATAAAAGCAAAGAAAAATAGAGGTCCTTAAACAAGATTGCATTTTGATATTATGTCTTTTTTCGCTTTGCGTTTGCTGTCCTGGGAATTTATTAATATGAAGCAAAGCAGATCTACAGCATAGACAGCAAATGACCAAAAATTCCAGAGATGCTTCCAACCCCATGGAAGTTCTTGCTCCACTCCAAATGGATAGAAACACCCTCTAGTTACAGCCACATCTGCTCCAACTCTAGACTTGTGCTTAGTGTATCTCTGCTAACAATTGCCATGCTTAGCAATGCGGCACACGCTTGCTACTGGTGAAGGTGATCAAGAGTTTCAAGAAAGCAGAGGAACAGTCCTTTTCAGAAGGTGGACTGGAGAGCAGAGCTGAGTAGCAAAGCAGGAGAATGAAAACTTCCATCCTCTACTCACCGATGATAAGTGTGTGATATGAGAATTGTTATCTCTCTGTAATACTTTTTTGTTGGCAAGCAAGAGTCTTGTGCATGAAAAGTGCAAAGAAACTCTTATGAAAGAACTCATAGTTTATAGAACAACTACCCTTAGGTCTCCTATTATTTATTTTATTAATTTTTTAAGCTACCCATCTGCCTGATAAGGTGACATATAATGTGATGTATCTTGGAAAAGTCTGAGCATTTGCAAAGAAGAAACAGCTGCAAAACGTTCAAGGTGCTTTCCTTCTGAACAATTTAGAAACAGTTGTCAGATGCTAGACTGAAAAGTCTGTGGCTTACCCTCTAGAACACAGGTGTCAAATTTGCCGTGTCACGTGACGTATTGCAACTTTTTTTGCATTGCCGGAGCTGGGGTGGGCGCAGCCTCCGCATGATGCAACCGGCCCGCAGGCTAGCAGTTTGACAACCCTCCTCTAGAACAAGATTTCCCAAACTGAGGTGTATCTCCCTTGTGGACCTGCAGACAAGAGTCCAGAGGGTGTGAAGACCTTTTTCATGGCACATTATTAACAATTAATCCACCTTTCCCAAAGTTGCATTGTATTGTTTTCATTGTTCACTACTGTTCATTTTGGTGAATTTGAATTTTTAGGGGAGGTGTGTAAATAGAAGATTATATTAAAGGCAAATGTGATGGCAAAAAGAAAACCAATTTGGTCTAGTAGTCGCTAAGGCATCAGGCCAGAAAGCGGGAGATTGTGAGTTCTAGTCCTGCCTTTCCCATGAAAGCCATCGAGGTGATCTTGGGCCAGTCTCTCTTTCTCAGCCCAATCCACCTCACAGGATTGTTGCGGTGGGGAAAATAGGAGGAGGAAAGTGTGTTGGATACATACGCTACCTTGAGTTCTTTATAAAAATAAGGCGAGATAAAACATACATAAATAAAATAAAGTTTCGGACTCCCTGACCAAGAAGGAGTAGGAGAGCCTAAAGGCAGGATGAGGCAAAAGTTCCTGACAGTGGGATAGTATCTTGACCACAGAGCTTCAATGTTAAAAAACAAAATTAGCTAATGGTACAATCCCTGGCACGCTGTAGTTAGCTGGGGAGCAGAGAGATGTGGAGCCAATCCATGAGTGACAACTTCTGCCATGCAGAGGTACCCTTTGCCTTAATTATCTCTCTCTCTGTAAACTTGGTACATTCTCCGAACTCTTTTAGTATGACTCAATTTAAGGAAGTGAAGCCGTTTACTTGGTACATAAAATATTTTTGGATATCCTGTGTGGGGGTGGAGAGGTACAGTTGCGTTTGTCCTGCAGGTATAATATTTGTTTAAAATGTGTGCGACCCATAACAAAATACTTTGAACTGACGTGAACTGAATAATCATTTACCATTCACACGCTAGATTCTATAGTTACAGTGTTAGCTGCTGATATTGTTCCATCTCTTTTCATACTCTTTCCAAATTAAGTAGGAGAGCCAAGGATGGGGCTTCCATTCCTGGCATTCAAAGTGGCAAGCATTTTTTTTCTTTTTCTAAGCTGATCTGCATATTTATTTAGGCAACCTTCAGAAGCACAATTTAGTTTGGAAATTCTAGCCAGGGGTGGGGAGTTTACGCTTGGCTGCTTTTGCTCAAGAGGCCTTTTCTCTGCTCCCTTGCTCAACATTTTATAAGTGCTTAGCTTAAGCCACAGAAAACCGCAATACCACAAGAGAATTCTGGCATTTCTCTAGGCATTTCCTAGTTTTGATTGGGAATTGCCTAAGAATTGCAATGCTTTTCCATGGCTGCTCCTATGTTGTGGAACACCCTCCTATCACCATTAATCTGGTAGCGCTCCCCCTTTTAGCCTTTCAGAAGGTTGTCAAGAGCTAGCTTTATACCCCAAACGTGGGGATTGTTAGCTCTTCAAGGTAGTGCAGACAAGAAGTACAGCCAGGGACAAAAGAATAGCTCCTGTTAAACAGATTCTTGTATTTCTCCTTTCCTCTCTTTTTTTAGTTTTTTCTGAAAAACTAGGGAGGGTCTCTTGTGAAATGCTTCCTATGGTTCCCCCCCCCCCATCTGCAGGCTAAACTGCCTCTTATCAGACCATTGCCTAGGGCTCCTTTTTTCTGTGGTCATTTTCGCATATTAAGGGTTAGAATGAGGAAGTTTGGGGTTGGTTGTTGGGGCATTCAGAGGTTGAGGTGCTGGGTATTTGGTTGGATTTCACTGTTTTATGGTTTTTGTAGTTCAGGATTTTTATTGTTGCTGTGAGCCTCCCAGAGTTGTGTTTTAAAATAGCCACACCAATATTTTAAATAAATAAACAAATGCTGGCGTTCATTCTGCTAAATTACTAATAAGTTAGTAGTTCTGGATTATACCCTTGATCACAATGTGAACGACTTTAGATGTCTGTTTTCAGTTTAATGACAACCTCCAAAAAACGTAAGGGGAACCGAATAGGCCAGGGGTGTCAAACTGTTGTCCCGCAGGCCGGATGCGTCATGCAGAAGCTGCACCCACCCCATTGCCGGCAATGGCAAAATCGTCCTGATACGTTGCACGATGTCACATGACATCGTGAGTTTGACATGTCTGGGATAGGCTGTTGATAACAGCTCTATTTTGCCTATAAAAAGGGTTTTGTCTGATCAGGTCATTTCTTAGTTATTCACTGCTAGTAACCCTAAAAATCCAGGAGACCTTTCCCATAATTATGGGTGGATTGGTTAGTGTTGCAGCAGCTGCATCATGTGTTCATTGATGACTAAGAAATATGTTCTTGGGAAAGAGAAAGCATTAGGAGCTTAGGGGCTTTCCACCACTTTTTTCCAGCCTCTAATTCGCATGATAAGACATGACATAATAGCAATGTGAGCAAAATCAGCAACTAAAAGAGTCATGCCCCTTTTAATTCTAGCTACAGGTAGTTCTGGGTTAACAGTGGTAAATGGGGCCAGAATTTCCACAGCTAAGCAAAGCGGTGTGGTCATAAAATGCGGCATCATATGACCGCATTGCCTAGGGATGGCAATCCTAGCAGTCCCCTTTGCCACATGAACTAATTTCTTGAAAGATGTATTCTTTAGTTACCAGAAAAAAATCCTTTCACACTTAAGACTTTTTTAGTACTTGGACACAAGGTTTACATCTACGTATTTATATTTAAAGATTTAAATTTCTTTTATGTTGTAAGCTGCCCAGAGTTGCTATGAAATGGGATGGATGGCAAATAAATTTATACATACATACATACATACATACATACATCTTATAAACGCTTAATGGCAGCTACCTTATACAGTTTCTAAATACCAATAAACCATTTAGTGATACACCACTGGATGACATCGCCAGGGCTTGCTGCTTTGGAAGAGTGAGGAAAATTCTCAGGGATGACTCACATCCTGGTCGGTATCTCTTTACTCTCCTCCCATGTGGTAGGAGATGTAGGAGTATAGCCAGCTGCACCAACAGGCTGAAGAACAGCTTTTATCTATGGGCTGTTGGCTCTTGAACGAGAAATAATTTTATAATTTTATGTATGACTGACTTGCGAGGCCGGTGTGTTGTGCAGTTAGCTCACATGGTGTAATAAGATGGAGGGTTTGTTGTCACTGAGTTGTTGGGGGGGCACAAAGGGAGGTTCAGCCAATCTCAATGTATACATGGTTGTACTTTGACAATAAAGGTTTGTTTATTCGAAGGTCAGAACTGTATGCCAAATTTGCCATATAGGTTCCATAATTTTAACAAGAAATCAGATGCAAATTACATTTGCTGTCTTGCAACCTTACATTTCCCTCTCTTTCTGAAACAAAAGCCTAAGAATGTTGCATGAGAATAAGAAAAATATTCTCCCGGACTTCCGGTGGTGATGCGACGCTGAAAACAGCCATCTCTGGGCTGTCCGCTCCGCAGCTTTGTTGAATCACTGAAAAACAGCGCCGATCAGTTGTTTTGGTGATTCGGAAGCCCCCTCCCCGGGAGAAGAGGAGGGGGTGAGGCCCCAGGTAGGGGTTGAGCTCTCCGGGGCCGCCTGAACTTTAAGTTTGGGCGGCTGAAGGATTGAGCCCCCCCAAAGCCTGGGTTTGCTCCGGGCTGTGCAGCGTCTCTGCTCTGTGATTTTTGGAGCAGAGCCAAGCGTTAGCAACCACCCCTGCCAGAAGGAAAGACTCTTGAGTATCAAGACGCAGGCAGAGCGGTACAGGAGGTCAAGGTGAAGTGGACTTTTATCTTTACTCTAGCTCAACGGATTTTATGGATAAAAAGTGAAAGTGCGCAACAAGTGAAAGTGGGGGAAGATGGCGACGAAAGCCTCTAAAGTTCTTCGGAGTGCGGGGGCTTCCCCGGTGCAACAGACTTCGTTGCAAGCTTTGCTCCCTCCCACACCTGCTCCGGCACTGACTCTTAAAGATTTACAGGATGCCTTTGAAAAGCAAACACAATTAATGTCAGATATGATGGAAAAGCTGGAGGAGAAATTGGAGGAGAAAATGGAAGAGAAGCTGGAAGAGAAGTTTAGAGCAATGAGGGCAGACATCTTGTCTACAATTGAAAATGTGGTTGTATGTGTGCAAAGCTTGGATGAAAAAGTGGAGGATCTTAGTCAAAAGAACTCTATATTAGAAGTAAAAGTATTAGAGAATGAAAATATAAGGGATAAAATGAATGGAGACTTGAGTCTGGTCCAGTACCATCAGATGGAGTTTGCTATCAGAATCAGGGGCTTAAAAGAGAATCCTAAAGAAGATTTAAATTAGCTGATCTCCGAGGCTTTGGAAGTGATACTGGGCCAATCAGCAGCTGAAATTGACGGAAGTATAGATAAAATCTTTTGTGTGAACTCCTGGATTGCAAGGCAGAGGAAGTTACCTAGAGATGTGGTTGTTTACTTTACAAAGAGAGCAATTAGGGATGAAGTTATTCAAGTTGCTTATGATACTAAGTTTGTGGTTGCTGAGCAAGAAGTTTTGGTTTTAAAAGAGATTCCTCCAAAGATTTTAAGGAGAAGGAAAGATTTTGCCTTCCTAGCACAGGAACTTAAGAAATGTGACATCAAGTTTAGATGGGAGATTCCAGTGGGCATGGTGGTGATGCATGAAGGTAAAAGATACCGTCTAGTTACAGTGACTCAGGCACGTGATTTTTACAGCAAAGTTTTAAAAGCAACCCCTCTATCACTTCTGGAAGCTGTAAAGGGATATGGCGAGGGAAAGCCTCAAGATGCTGATGGAACACAGACAGAGGAGAATGGTGCTGGAGGGGATCAAATTACAGTTTCATCGGCAGCTGCTGGAGAGCAGAGGATGACGCGTGCCGCTTTAAGACGAGTGAGACAAGAGCAAGAACAAGATCAGCAGAAAGTTATGGAACCTCCAAAGCGTACTTAAAGTGAAGCTGTGGAAGGGGCGTGGCCTAAGGAAGTTACAGGGGTCCTGGCAGACGTGCTCCAGAAGCTTCGGGATGCCAAGAATGGTGACTAAGTTCCTAACCTGGAATGTTAATGGATTAAATTCACCACAGAAGAGAAAGAAAGTTTTTCAATATTTAAAACAATTTAAGACTGATGTTATTTGCTTGCAAGAAACGCATATTAAGGTTATGGACCAAAAGTACTTTTTGAATTCAAGGTTGGGTACGCAATTTATTGCTTCTGCAATGAATAAGAAAAATGGAGTGGTTATTTATGTTAAGAATACTCTGACAGCGGAACTAATTGAAGTAGATAAGCAAGGAAGATATGTTATGATAGATTTGCTGTTAGAAGGCAAAAAAACGCTTTTAGTTGGACTGTATGCTCCAAATCAACAACAAGCTGACTTTTATAGTTCACTACACACAAAGATTACCCAGTTGGATTATAAATCTTTTATTTTTATGGGAGATTGGAATGGTGTCTTGGATGTACAGCTGGACAAATCGGGTTTTTTTAAACATGCCCCGAGTCATGCTAGACTGCCTAAATCTTTTTTTGAAATGAAGGATGATCTGGAATTATGAGACATTTGGCATGAAACGCATTTACATGAAAAGGATTATACTTTTTTTCTGATAGACACCAATCTTTTTCTAGGATTGATTTTATATTACTGACTAATGATTTTTTTTCTAGGATTAAGAAGATAAAGATCTGTGCAAGAACTATATCTGACCATAGTCCAGTCTGGTTAGAGATCAATAAGGACAATAGAGATAGGCGCTCCTGGCGCGTAAATGAGAATTTGTTTAGAAATCAGAGAAATGTGGAAGAATGTAAAAAGCAGATGAAAGACTTTTTTGAAATTAATATGAACAATGATACTTCTATGGACATGGTTTGGGATGCTAGCAAAGCTTATATGAGAGGGGTGTTAATATATATGAATAATAAATACAGACGTAATATGGAAATTAGGAGGAAAGAACTGGAGAATGAAATTAGGGAAAAAGAAAAGGCTTTGATTTTGAATCCATCGGATGTGAAGATTAAAGAGGTTATTAACTTGTTAAGAGGACAATTTGATAAGTTGATGGCTGATCAGGTGGCAACTAACTTACAGTTTGCTAGGCATAACACTTTTTGCAATGCCAATAAACCAGGTAGGTGGCTAGCCTACAGGTTAAGGAAAAAACAAAGGGCCTCTAACATAGATAAAATTGAATACAAAGGAAAGGTTGTGTTTCAACAGGATCTTATCAAGGAAGCCTTTGTGGATTTTTATTCTAAACTATATGTTAAGGAGAAGATTAATGAAACAGATATTGATGTATATTTGAAGAATGCTAGCATCCCGGTTCTTACACAGGAACAAAAGGAGGAGATTAATCAATTGATAACAGAAGAAGAAATTTTTATAGCAATTAAGGAATTGAAGTTGGATAAAGCGCCAGGTACGGATGGTCTGACTGCGGTCTACTGCAAACATCTACAATTGGAGCTGATAAAGCCATTAAGGGAATTGTTTCAGACAATTCAGAAGGGGGGAAAGGTGCCTCCGTCTTGGAGAACTGCTTTTATTTCTTTGATTCCAAAGGAAGATCAAGATGCTACTCAAGTAAAAAACTACAGACCAATATCACTTTTAAATACAGACTACAAGATATTTGCTAAGGTATTAGCTAATAGATTGATGAGGGTTTTGCAACAGATGATTCATGGGGATCAAACCGGGTTTATTAGTGGTAGACAAATGAAAAATAATGTGAGGCATATAGTTGATGTGGTGGAGTTTTTGGAAAGGAACAACCAGATCCCTGCGGCGCTAATTTTCTTAGATGCTGAAAAAGCTTTTGATCAATTGAATTGGCAATTTTTGATGAAAGTTTTAGATAAAATGAATTTTGGGGATAAATTTTTACAACCAATTAGGGCATTATATCAAAAACAAACTGCCCGAATAATAGTTAACAATAGTCTGACTGAAGTATGCAATATTGAGAAGGGCACA